>NC_053041.3:89679293-89984293 GCF_002575655.3 Aegilops tauschii subsp. strangulata | reverse complement strand
TGGTTTGCTCTCGCATTTCACGAATTCCCGCCCAAGGTTGCCATTCTTGTCGTTCGTTGTGACTAGCCGCTTCAGGAGTGCGGTACGTGGGCATGCAGGGCACCTTGTCATGGGCACTGCGCCATAGCGCGGCCATGAGCGGCGGGAGGCTGAAGCAGAGCTCGACATTGCTAGGTCGCGGCCCGGAACGGCGTTGCTGCGCGTCGTCGCCGGAGAAGAAGAACAACAACGGTCGGGGAGCGGGGCGAGGATGGGGGGCGGGCTCGGGTGCTGCATGGCTCGGTGTCCTCTGTTGTACCAATGCTGAGCTGGATAAGTTAGTGGGTCCCACGCTGTGGGTCCCGCTTTGTTACGTACCAATGCTGAGCTGGATAAGTTAGTGGGTCCCACGCTGTGGGTCCCGCTTTGTTATGTAGGGGCTCACCTGATTCGAGTTTTAAACATGTGTCTTTGGATTAGGCAGCAGTGTCGCACGGCAGCTATCTTTTCCAACGCAGATGTCGCATGAGAGCCATTACAGCCAACGACGTCGCATGAGAGACAATTCAACTCAACGACGTCGCATGGGTCTGTTTTTTATAGCCGGATGATAACTTTAGTTGTAAAACACGCCAGGACGAGATTGCTTCGTGTCACACATCTGACATTTATCATTTGAGAAACTAAAACCCACAACAAATTAAAAAGTAAATCAGTAAAACAAAAACAAAAAGAAAAAATCCACCCAAAGCTGCCCGCAAAATCAGATGGCGCAGGAGACGGACGAGACTAGTATATTTCGGTTTGGCTGGCGAACCACTTGAGGACCCGTTAGTTCCGATATATTGAAGTGAGTCTAAAACCATCAAGTAACATGTAGTACAGCCGATCATGTAGTTGGAAGTTGACCCAGTACTTTACTAACTAACGTGCACACCCTCCCTTGAAAGTTAAAAAATGAAAAACTATCGTGCAAACCCATGTTCTTGTATACGACGTGATTGCAATTGGAATAATCCAATTAACATTTCAAAGTCTTATCAAGTGGTTGGTCTAGTCGTGTTAAATATCGTTAAGTTGTGTTCAGTGCGCAATTATTATCATTAAAAAACCTATCCACATGGCAAGAAATTGACAATCGAACCAACCTCGGGTTAGATGGTTAGGTGGACAATGGTGTTCCCAGCCCACCAGGGTTTAAGTCTTGATGCTCGCATTTACTCAGTCTCTCGGATGTGCTCATAGGGGTAGAGAGTATGTGTGTGCCTTCATAGGAATGAGTGTATAGATGTATATATGAGCGTTTGCATATGTACTGTGTTAAAAAATAATATACGACGTGATTGTAACTGAAATCATCGAATTAACATTTCGAAGTCTTATCAAGTGGTTAGTCTAGTCGTGTTAAATATGGTTAAGTTGTGTTAAGTGCCCAATTATTATCATTAAAAAACCTATCGACATAGCAAGAAGTTGACAATCAACCAGCCTATCGCATTAAAGATCACAGATCTTGATCTGGACATGTACTAATAGTTTTCAAATTCAAATATCTAGTATGTAAGACTTGTGGCCCAAAGACTTGTACATGTGTTTTTTAAGAGCATCTATAACTGAAAGGATCCGTATGGTCGACTAAAAGTGTGGGGGTGAATAGGCGACTAACAAATTGTATTCTCTTTTACAAATTTAGGCTCAATAAAAGTAGGTTGTCTAAATATGCAAATAGGTGGACAATCTATATGACAAGCACAACAAGAGAGCAACACAGATAAAAACTCGCATAAAGTACAGGTACGATGTGACCGCAAGTGGAGTTGACGGAGATGAGAATGTGTTGCTGAAGGTCCCTTCTTTTTGAGGAGGTACGTCTTCGTTGAAGGGGTGTGGAGGCACAATGCTCGTCAAGTGACGGTGTCCTGAAATAGGGGGTGCACATCACGTCGGCCTACTATTCCTGGTCCGGGCCCCATGCCCTGGCTCTTGGCGTAATCAAGATGGAGACATCTGAAGACTTAGCATACACTTTAAGGCATGTTTGAATGATAGGCATGTTTATCCCGTGATCGCCAAGTTTCAATGGAAGCCTCAGATTCGTCCTGGCGTTTTCCCTACGCCGAAGACGACTTCGGTTCAACTGAAGCACAGGAGCGCTCTGGAGCCCTTACCCACCATCAGGATCTAAAGCCCGATGGATTCAATCTGACGGCGGATGTCGGTACATCCTCGGAGTTGGTCGAGGACCTTAAACCGCAACGGCTGAGAGCTCAGATTCAAACTGTCAGGGCGACTTCCAAAACATCGTCATGCAATCCGCCTGAGGGCGCCGTTAAGCGATCATCAAGTAGTTTTTTTTCCTTCAAAAAACCGATATCAGATCGGACTGGAATCAGATTCGTTCTCCCACCAACCCCCACGTCGGGTACTGCACCAATGCTTCGAGACCAACCGGCGTATGGGACCTAGCCTATGTTAAGCAAAGGACATCGATATGGTGCTGACGTTCGGTCTGGGAGGCTCCCACACCGAACGAATCATTCGTACTGGAGGGTAGGGAATTCCCTATCCGCCGCATTTTGCGGCAAAATGCCGACCTGCTGCACACCCCTCGACCGTTCGTGGGCCGGCCCGTTTCGGAAGAGAGGGAGGATTCGAACCTCAAACCTCCCACTTCTGGAGATTCGAGTATAACCACTCGACCATAATAACACTAGTGTTCTATAAGTGCAAAGAGGTCTGCTATTATGTGTTTCTTTCTTTCACGTTTTTTCGTTTTTCGTTTTCCTGTTTCTTTCTTTCTTTTATTTTTGAAATATCGCAACTTCAAAAAAGTTCAATATATTCAATACTTTATTCATTTTTTATAAAACATGTTTGATTTTTTGTTCAGGTTTCAAATAACATTCCGTTCTTTTCAAAAAATGTACAAAATTTGTTCGTGTTACAAAATGTGTTCGGTGTTTCAAAATTTGTTCGTGATTTTCAGAAAATCTTCGTGTTTTCAAATTTGTTCAGATTTTCGAAAAGTTTTGGAATTTCACATTTGTTCCTTTTTTCAAAATTTGCTCGTGATTTTCAAAAAATGTTCATGTTTTCAAATTTCTTCAAATTTTCAAAATAGTTTTGGAATTTCACATTTGTTCCCAATTTTCGAAAATTGTTCGTTTTTTTTAAAAAATGTTTGTGGTTATAAACTTTTGTTCATACTTTCACGAAATTTTCCATTTCTATTTTTGTTCACCAATTCAAAAAATGTTCACTGTTTGAATTTTTGTTCGGAATATCACGAAATGTTCCATTTTTCAAATTTTTGTTCGCAAATTCAAAAAATGTTCGCGGTTTCAAATTTGTTTGGAATTTCATAATTTTTTCACAAATTCAAAAAATGTTCACGGTTACAAAATTTTTTGGAATTTCATAATTTGTTCACACGGTTTCAAATTTGTTCGGAATTTCATAATTTGTTCACAAATTCAAAAAATTGTTCACGTTATCACAAAAACAATTTCTGTCTTTTCAATTTTTTTGTTCACATATTCGAAAAACGTTCTTGCCTCTATTTTTCATGCTTTCAAAAAATGTGCGCACTTTTTTAAAGAGACACATTCAAAGAAACTATACTTTAAAACAAATCAATACAACAAGTAATTTTGGGTTCACTGCAGTAATTGGTTCCTGTTCGCTACAGTGCACAAGTCTGGTTTAGTTCTTTAACACATGCGCTGCAATTTAAATAACTGCGCTAGTCTAGTCTGTTGGCGAGGTGTGCTCGGTCGCTAGCACTTGGTCGCAAGTTCGAATCCTCGTTACGCCTGACTTCTCTTTTTGCCATTTTTTCATCCCGCGGTGAAGCTTCATGGGCCGGCCCAGTCGAGCTGCCCCTGTGCGTCTGGCCACCAATTTGACGCAAAGAGCGTCCAATAGGAGCTCTCGGAGGGTAGATCGCTCCGAACGAATTCGTTCGGGAGGAGAGGCCCCCAGCGCGAACGCCCCACGCCCCCCACCCTGTCGACCCTACAGCCCAGTAGCTAAAAAAAGCCCACAAGAACGGAAAAGCCCTATTTTTGCTGTGACAAAATAGACATTGTTCGTTTGCATGACAAAAAATGCCATGGTCTTTTGCCATGCTATGAAAAAAGTTGACATGCTCGTGAGTCCAGAATGTAAGTACACTAAATAGTATGGGGAATATATCAAAAGTTGTTCAACAATTTGTCATGTTCTGCACAAAAAAATGTTTGTTATGTTATACTCAAATTTGCCATCTTCGACATTTTCTACAAAAAATGCCATGTTCCCATTGCAGCTAGCAGGAGTTCATCTAGAGATGTATTTGATGCATCACCTTATATTAGAAGTAAAAATTGCCATGGCAAAAAAAATAAAAAAATTGTCGTGCCACTAAAAGTGAACATTGCCATGGCAAAAAAAGAGTAAAAATTCCCATGGCAAAATAAAGTAAAATTTTCCATGGCAAAAGGAAGAGTAATTTTTTTCCATGAAAAAATGATATAAACTTTGCCATGGCAAAAAAAGGGTAAAACTTGCCATGGCAAAAAAGGGGTAAAACTTGCCATGGCAAAATGAAGTAAAATTTTCCATGTCATTAAAGTAAAATTGCCATGGCAAAGAAGAGTAAAATTTGCCATCGCAAAAACATATTAAAAATTTTCCATGGAAAATGAAAGTAAATTTGCCATGGAAATGAAGTAAAAATTTCATATGATACTTAGAAAAAGTATCAACTAAGATTGCCATGGTCTAAAATATACAAATTGCCATGGACATAAACTAAATTTGCCATGGTGCATAAACTAAATTTTCCACGGTGCATAAAAGAACTTTTGCCATGCATTTATTTCTTCCTTGAAGAAAAGAATGTAAAAACAATAAATAACATGGCAAAACTAGCTCCATAAGATCATGGCAACTGTGCATATATGAATCTGCCATGCTATTTAAATAAAATAGATTTCCATGGGATGTTAATTTTTTTTGACATGTTCTACATAGGAGGGTCATGACAAATGTCACTACCTAAATATCATGGCAAAAATTGTCATGATCTACTTGATAGGGGCATGGCAAGGTCGCTACCTGAAATATGTCATATTTGAGTAATCTACTTTTAAGAAATTTGCCATGTCAACATGTGAAAAACATGTGTCGTGTCACTTTAGGAGAAAAATGCCATGCGACCAAATGCAAAATTTATCTATAAATGGAAAGTGTGAGTAGAAAAAAAATTATGAATTATGTCATATGATTATTTGTCGTGTCACTCCACGGAAATTGCCACATTATTTTGAATATTTCTCCTAATTTTGTCATGGGCTACTACTAACCTATCTCTTAACACAAGTTAAAACTCAATACAAATCAGCTACCAACCAACAAAAACAGTTGAAGGCCAATTGATTTGGCAAAAGAACAAGGCAACTACACCAAGTTAGTATAAGAAAATGTCATGTATGTAGTGCGCAATTTCTTCGCCTCAATCATATAGTGGAAAAGAGTTGCCATGACACATGAATTACATTTGCCATGGTTTAATATATATTGACATGGCCCCATAAGAAATAGAAATAGCTTGCCATTGTTGGAAAAGGAAAAAAAGAATTTGCCATTACCCATAACTACAATTGCCATGCTTCCATGAACTTAGAAGCCATGATACATAAAAATCCGAGGGGATTCATGTTCCATAGCTTGCACACAAAGTGAACACAAAAACAAAAGTTGCCACGTGAAAAAATGAACTCATCAGTGATGTTTATAAACTACAATTGCCATGCTTCCATGAACTTAAAATGCCATGGTATGCAAAAATCCTAGGGCATTCATCTTCCACGGCTTGCACACAAGTGAACACAACAAAAATTGCGATGTGAAAAAATGAACTATGTAATTTGATTGCACATTGAAAATTTCAACTATCCACCCGACTGATGGTAGAGAGCTCAAATGTCCAATGAACGAACCTGTAGCCTGCAACATCATCGTGCAGGCGGCGCATCTACTGGTGTTGCGCCAGGACCTAGCGCTTGTAGGAGCAACGGCCGCTGCCGGAGTGGAGGCCAGCGCCGCCGGGCTGAAGGGGATTCTGGCGCCGCTGAAGGAGGCGCCCAGGTCGGCGAGACGTTCGAGCTTGCCGACGCCTGCATCATGGAGCGCGCCGGCGGCTGGTCGGTCTGGACCTCCTTGCACGGAGGACGACGCAACTGAGGCGACGCTAGGCCATCGCCGTCACGGACGACGACGATGTAGACGCTGACGACCTCCAGTGCCCCCCCGGACCTCCCCTCCGTCGTTAGAGGAGTGGCTCGGCGAGTCCGACTGCGGCCGCGCGGCGCGCTCCCGGCGAGCCTCCCCGTCGGCTGCTCCTCATGCGCTCCTCGACGAACTGCTCTTTCGGCGAGCCTCCCTGTGGTCGGACACCGCGCGCGTCGCGGGGTCTTCCTAGGACGTCTCCTGGGAGGCGCCTGGACGACGCTGCCGAGCCCAGGTCGAGGCTCAACTCTGGGGGAGTTTGGGAGCGCGACGCCGGCGAGGATACATTAGCCCGCCTCATCTCAGCCACGCAACATCCGGATGTTGGATCCGGTGGAGCTCCTTCCCGCGCCGCCCACCTCGTGCCCGCCGCTGCCCGCCTCAAGTATGGCATGGCCGCCTCGTCGCCGGCGCATGGTGCTCTTCCTCTGTGCGCTGTAGCAAGAAGAGGGGATGGGAGTGGTCCGATGGGAGTGGAGGTCTGTCGATTTGTCCGACGGGTGAGCAGAGAATGGACGGTGTGGGGCGATGAAAACGTTCAAGACAACCACATCCTTTTCCGAACGGAAGGAATCGATGACGTGGCTGCTTTGACACACTTTAAGATCAGTGTTGTAATCATGTGGTCAAAAGGTCGTTCGGGGCGAGAGCATGAAATATGGACGTTCGGCACATATCGATACCGTAAGCAAAAGCTGGGAGAAACAGTACAACAATTCTGGATGAGATTTTTGTTCGTAAAGAATAATATCACAGATTGTTGTGACACGGAGGCCATAACGGCGTTCTGCCACAACTGCCATGATGAAGGCATCTCCAACATCTTGGCACGAAGACGCGTTTGAACATTCCCTGCTACCCGACATAGTTTCAGGATACTACATTATGGAAGACGCCTGGCTGGAAGAAAAAGAGCAGAAGGACTCGATACAGAATCCGTTAGACTTCGTCGACAAGAGGTGCATATGCCGACGCCAGAAGCGCTCCAGAACTGACGATCGGGACATTCAACGTGCTACCCGAAATAAGCAGTCAAAAAGGAGACCCAAGACCACGCTGGATACAATTCTAGGCGAACCATGTGCAACACACTTTGTCTCCTTGAACACGAACCCAACTCACAGTCTTCGAGCTTGTTGGGTCGCCAAACAAGTAGCAAAAGAAGGAACCATCTCCTCAACAACCTCGGTAATTCAAACGGCTAAGGAAAATCTCCAAGATGGGATGAGGATTCATTCTATGAAGACGAGATCCTAATGATCTATGAAACTCATCCTTCAAGGAACCAGCAAAATAGAGCCCTTCGGGAGATAAATCATGTTTATCACATAACAGCCTTGGACAACATGTGGTTAGCCACCCCAATCACCTTCGGGCATGAAGATCCGCCAATGTCCAACCCCAACCAAGGAGTCACGGCCTTAGTCCTCGACCCCATCATCGACGGCTACAGACTGACCAAAGTCATGATGGACGGCGGTAGTAGCTTAAACCTCATTTGTGAGGACACTTTGCAAAAGATGCAGCTCGATAAATCTCGCGTCGAACTGAGCAGAACCATGTTTAAAGGAATAATCCCCAGAAGGGAGGCATGATGCAGTGGTAGAATCACGATTGACGTGGTATTCGGAATGTCCGAGAACTACCATCAGGAAGAATTAATGTTCAATATCGTGACATTCCGAAGTGATTACCACGCACTCAATTTCACGCCATCTTGCACTATGACTTGATTACCCACAAGTATAGGGGATCACAACAGTTTTCGAGGGTAGAGTATTCAACCCAAATTTACTGATTCGACACAAGGGGAGCCAAAGAATATTCGTAAGTATTAGCAGTTGAGTCGTCAATTCAACCACACGTGAAAGACTTAATACCTGCAGCAAAGTATTTAGTAGCAAAGTAGTATGATAATAACAGTAACAATGGCAATAAGAACATCAGTAGTTTTGTAGTGATTGTAACAACATCAACAGCAAAAGTAACTTAGCAAAGATCAATATGTGAAAAGCTCGTAGGCATTGGATCGACAATGGATAATTGTGTTGGATAATATTCATCATGTAGCATTCATAACCTAGGGCGACAAAGAACTAGCTCCAATTCATCAATATAATGTAGGCATGTATTCCCCATATATAATCATACGTGATTATGGAAAAGAATTTGCATGACATCTTTTGTCCTACTCTCCCGTGGCAGCAGGGTCCATAGGCCTCCTTTTAACAGAGAACCGGAACAAAGCATTAGCAGTTAGTGAATACATGAACTTCTCAAACTACAGTAATCACCGGAAAAAAATCTCAATTATTGTCACCTTGGGGCATGCGGATCATAACTCGTAATAGGTGTCTACAACTTGCAAGATAGGATCAAGAACACAAAAATATATTCATGAAAATATAATAGGTTCAGATCTGAAATCATGGCACTCGGGCCCTAGTGACAATCATTAAGCATAGCAAAGTTGTAGCAACATCAATCTCAGAACATAGTGGATACTAGGGATCAAGCCCTAACAAAACTAACTCGATTACATGATAAATCTCATCCAACCCATCACCCTCCAGCAAGCCTACGAAGGAATTACTCACTCCCGGCGGTGAGCATCATGAAATTGGCGATGGAGGAAGGTTGATGATGACGATGGTGTCGAATTCCACCCTTTGGAGCCCCAAACGGACTCCAGATCAGCCCTCACGATGAAGAACTGGAGGTGGTGGCGACTCCGTATCGTCAAACGCGATGAATCCTTCTCGCTGATTTTTTTCCTCCACGAATAGGTATATATGGAGTTGGACTTAGGGTTGCCGGAGCTCCAGGGGGACCACAAGCCTGGGAGGCACGCCCTGGGGGGTAGGTGCGCCCCAGAGCTTGTGGCTCCTAGGTGGCCCCCCTCTGGTATCTTTTTCCGCCAGTATTTTTTATATATTTCACAAAAATTCTTCGTAAATTTTTAGGTCAATCCGAGAACTTTGATTTCCGCACAAAAATAACACCATCACAATTCTGCTTGAAACAACGTCAGTTCAGGTTAGTTCCATTCAAATCATGCAAATTAGAGTCCAAAACAAGAAAGAGTTTGGAAAAGTAGATATGATGGAGACGTGTAAACTCCCCCAAGCTTAACCCATTGCTTGTCCACAAGAAATTCAATTGACAAACTGAAAGTGACAAAAATAACTTTTAAAAACTCTGTTTGATCTTGTTGTTGCAAATATGTCTAACCAATGTTCAGGTTTTCAGCAAGGATTATGAGCTAACCATATTCACAATAACACCTAGGTCTCACATTTACTCATATCCAAAACATAATCAACTAGCGAGCAATAATAAGATATCTCGGATGACAACACTTTTTCTAAACAATCATGATATAATATGACATAATGTTATCTCTCTAGCCCTTTCTGAGACCGCAAAACATAAATGCAGAGCACCCCTGAAGATCAAGCACTGACTAGACATTATAATTCATGGCAAAAGAGATCTAGTCACAATCATACTCAATCTCGACTAAAAACAAAACATACAAATGACGGTAGTGCTCTCCAACTGCTGCTTTAATAAGAAGATGATGACTCAACAATAAAAGTAAATGGATAGGCCCTTCGCAGAGGGAAGCGGGGATTTGCAGGGGTTCCAGAGCTCGAAGCTTTTAAAACAGAGAAGAAAATAATTTTGAGAGGCATGCTTTCATTGTCAACATAACAACTGAGAGATCTCACTATCTTCCATGCTAGACACATTATAGGCGGTTCCCAAACAGAATGGTAAAGTTTTAATCCCCCTCCACCAACAAACACAAGCCATGTCTAGCCGAATCCATGGGTACCCTCCATACCAACAACAATCCAGGGGATTTTTGTTTCATTATTATATTTTGATTTTGATTTTGATCATAGGATTGGGCATCCCGATTACCAGCCACTTTCTCGTGAATGACAAGCGAATAAACACTCATCGTGAGAATAACTCACCTAGCATGGAAGATACTGACAGCCCCCAGTCGCTACATGAGCAATTCGGGCACAGAAAACAGATTATTATTTGAAGGTTTAGAGTTCGGCACATGCAAACTTACTTGGAACAACAGGTAAATACCACATATATGTAGGTATGGTGGACTCATATGGAACAACTTTGGGTTTAAGGAAGTGGATGCACAACCAGTATTCCCGCTTAGTACAAGTGAAGGCTAGCAAATATATTGAGGAGCGACCAACTAGAGAGCGACAACGGTCATAAACATGCGTTGAGGTTAATCAACATTGAATGCAAGCATGAGTATGATATAAATCACCATGAACATGAATATCATGGAGGCTATGTTGGTTTTTGATTCAACTGAATGCGTGAACATGTGCCAAGTCAAGCCACCTGAATCATTCAGACGAGGATATCATCCTATCATACTACATCATAACCATTTTAAAGCATGTTGGCACACAAGATAAACCATTATCCACTCCTAGCTATTTAAGCATGACATGAGTAACTATGATCTCTAATTGTCATTGCATATATGTTTCATTCATAATAGGTTGAATCAAGAATGATGAGCTAATCATATTTACAAAAACAAAATAGGTCGAGTTCATACCAGCTTTTCTTCATCTCAATCATTTCATCAAATATCATCATTATTGCCTTTCAATTGCATGACTAAACGATGTGAATAATAATAAGAGTGCACGTGCCATGGACTAAGCTGGAATCTACAACTATTTATTCACAGGAGAAGATAAAGTAATATAGGCTTTTTGTTAGATAAAAAATAATGCATATGGGAGCCACTCAACATTTTCCTCGTGGTCTTCTCCTTACGACCCAAAGAAAAGAAAAGAATTTCAAAGAAACACACTGAAATATTTTTGGAGTTTTTGTTTTTCTCTAGAAGAAAGCAAATTAATGCAAGAAAAATGAAAACGAGAAAAACTATTTACATGGAAAAGCTCCCAACAAGTAAAAGGAGAACAAGAAATCTTTTTGGGTTTTCTTTTAATACTACGACTAAATTGAACTAGAAAGAAAACTAAAAAGAAGCGAGAAATATTTTTTGGATTTTATCAAAGTTTTTCAAACACACGAGAAGAAAGCCAAAAAATATACTAACATGGATTGTACAATGAAAAAGTATGGACACCAACAACTAGAATAGATGTGTGAACATGAATGTAACGTCGGTGAGAGATACATACTCCCCCAAGCTTAGGCTTTTGGCCTAAGTTGGTCTATGGCCACGGCTGGCCAGGCGGATATCCAAAGTCGTAGTTGGGGTTGAACTGGATTGCAACCGCTACCGCTTGGAGGACTGCCTCGTTGAGGCGAGCGGTCTCCCTCGCCCACTCATACTCCTCTGCCTCCTCTCTAAGTATGAAATATCTCCCTTTTACCTAAAAGTCAAAGAAGGCAGGATCGGGAAGCGTAATATGGAAGACACGGTGCCTGTCAAAGATTAGTCTGTACTGAAAAGGCAGCTCACCCCTCTCAGGAAACTGGAAACGTTCCATAGCATCAAAATCAAGGAAAGCAGGTGGCAACTGAGCACTATTTTCTTTTATTGGAACCCTAAGATAATCAGCTAAACGAGTGGCATAAATTCAACCAAAGAAATCTCCATCTAAAGCATTATTATGTAACCGACGTGCAATGATAGCCCCCAAGTTAAATTGTTTATCGTTCATTACCGCACTCTTAAGAGTGCTCAGATCAGGAGCGCAAAGGTGGCTATGCTCATGTTTCCCATTAATGCATCTACCTATAAAGAGAGCAAAGTAATGTAAAGCAGGAAAGTGAATGCTCCCTATAGTAGCTTATGTTATGTTTCAAGTTTCTCCCCTAGTGATGCTAGCAAGGAACTCAGTGCAGTCAGGTTTGCGACGTTCATTATAAATGCCCCATTGAGGAATTTTGCATGCTTCATTAAACTCTTCAAGGTCCATGCGAAATGATTTATCATAGAGATCAAATAAAACAGAATGTGTATTGCGATGGACTGAATACTTAAATATCCACATGAAAGAATCAGTAAGATTGTAATATTGCAAGCACTTATCTGACAAGAAATCAGTCAAGCTAGCCTTGTGCGCGTACATATCAAATTCTTCCTTGAAACCTGCACGAGTCATAAAATGATCCGACGGCCATTCGCAAGGTCGCACTAGAGCTTGTCACGGTGGTTCAAGGTCCGGCTCACGTATCGCGAGCCTCGGGGATTTCTTCTTCGAGGAACCACCTTGGAACATTTTCCTAAACATTTCCTGAAGGAAATATGCCCTAGAGGCAATAATAAATTTGTTATTTTATATTTCCTCATGATAAAGGTTTATTATTCATGCTAGAATTGTATTGATCGGAAACCTAAATACATGTGTGAATACATAAACAAATACCATGTCCCTAGTAAGCCTCTACTAGACAGCTCGTTGATCAAAGATGGTTAAGGTTTCCTAACCATAGACATGTGTTTTCATTTGATAACGGGATCACATCATTAGGAGAATGATGTGATGGACAAGATCCATCTGTTAGCTTAGCATATGGATCGTTCAGTTTTTTGCTATTGTTTTCTTCATGTCAAATACATATTCCTTTGACTATGAGATTATGCAACTCCCGGATACCGGAGGAATACATTGTGTGATATCAAACATTACAACGTAACTAGGTGATCATAAAGATGCTCTATAGGTATCTCCGAAGGTATTTGTTGAGTTGGCATAGATCGAGATTAGGATTTTTCACTCAGAGTATCGGAGATGTATCTCTGGGCCCTCTCGGTAATACACATCATAAGCTTGCAAGCAAATGACTAAGGAGTTAGTCACGAGATGATGTATCACGGAATGAGTAAAGAGACTTGCCGGTAACGAGATTGAACTAGGTATAGAGATACCTACGATCGAATCTCGGGCAAGTAACATACCGATGGACAAAGGGAATTACGTATGTTGTCATAACGGTTCGACCGATAAAGATCTTCGTAGAATATGTAGGAGCTAATATGGGCATCCAGGTTCTGCTATTGGTTATTGACCGGAGAGGTGTCTCGGTCATGTCTACATAGTTCTCGAACCCGTAGGGTCCGCACGCTTAATGTTTGTTGACGATATAGTGTTATATGAATTAAGTGATTTGGTGACCAAATGTTGTTTGGAGTCTCGGATGAGATCACGGACATGACGAGGAGTCTCAAAATGGTCGAGAGGTAGAGATTGATATATAGGACGGTGGTATTCAGACACCGGAAGTGTTTCAGAGGGTACCGGGTACTTATCGGGTCATCGGAAAGGAGTTTCGGGCACCCCCGGCAAAGATTTGGGGCTTATGGGCTAAGAGAGGGAACACACCAGCCCACAAGGGGCTGGTGCGCCCCTATAGAGGCCGGCCCTATGAGGAGGAGAAGGAAAGAGGGGAGGGAAAGGAAAGTGTGGAGTAGGACTCCCCCTTCCTTCCCTCTCCCCCTCTTTCTTCCCCCTTCTTCATACAAATAAAGGGGGGCGCATGAGGGCAGGATCCCTAGGGCCGGCGGCCAGCCCCTTGGGGCGTGCCCTGGCTACCCTAGGCTGCCTCCTCTCCCCTCCCACCTATATATATGTGGGGAGGGGGCGCCACACAAGGACACAACATTGTCTTAGCCGTGTGCGGCGCCCCCGTCCACAGTTTACTCCCTCGGTCATATTTTCGTAGTGCTTAGGCAAAGCCCTGCGAAGATCACATCGCCATCACTGTCACCACGCCGTCGTGGTGTCGAAACTCATCTACTACCTCGCCGTCTTGTTGGATCAAGAAGGCAGAGGTCGACCCCGAGCTGAACGTGTGCAGAACGCGGAGGTGCTGTGCGTTCGGTACTTGATTGGTTGGAGCGCGAAGAAGTTCGACTACATCAACCGCGTTGTCAAACGCTTCCTCTTATGGTCTATGTGAGTACGTAGACATACTCTCCCCCTCGTTGCTACGCATCTCCATGGATAGATCATTGCGTGTGCGTAGAATTTTTTTTGTTTTCCATGCAACGATTCCCAACAGTGGCATCATGAGCCAGGTCTATGCGTAGATGATATGCACGAGTAGAACACAAAGAGTTATGGGCGGTGATAGTAATACTGCTTACCACCAATGTCTAATTTTGATTCGGTGGTATTGTGGGATGAAGCGGCCCGGACCAACCTTACATGTCCACACACATGAGACCGGTTCCACCGACTGACATGTAACTAGTTTTGCATAAAGGTGGCTGGCGGGTGTCTGTTTCTCCTACTTTAGTTGAATCGAATTTGAGTACGGCAGGTCCTTGAAGAAGGTTAAAACAACAAACTTGACAAATCACCGTTGTGGTTTTTGCCGTAGGTAAGAACGGTTCTTGCTAGAAACCCATAGCAGCCACGTAAAACTTGCAACAAGAAAGTAGAGGACGTCTAACTTGTTTTTGTAGGGTATGTTGTGATGTGATATGGTCAAGACATGATGTGATATACGTTATTGTATGAGATGATCATGTTTTGTAAGATATCAGGCAACCGGCAGGAGCCTTATGTTTGTCTCTTTATTGTATGAAATGCAAACGTCATGTAATTGCTTTACTTTATCGCTATGAGTTAGCAATAGTTGTAGAAGCAATAGCTGGCGAGACGATCACGACGCAATGATGGAGATCAAGGTGTCGAGCCGGTGACGATGGAGATCATGACGATGCTTTGGAGATGGATATCAAAAGCACAAGATGATGATGGCCATACCATGTCACATATTTTGATTGCATGTGATGTTTATCTTATATGCATCTTATTTTGCTTAGAACGACTGTAGCATTATAAGATGATCCCTTCTCTAAATTTGAAGGTAAAAGTGTTCTCCTTGAGTATGAACCGTTGCTACAGTTCATCGTTTCGAGACACCACGTGATGATCGGGTGTGATAGACTCTACGTTCACATACAACGGGTGTAAAATAGTTTTACACATGCAGAATACTTGGGTTAAACTTGACGAGCCTAGCATGTACAGACATGGCCTCGGAACATTGGAGACCGAAAGGTCAAACATGAATCATATAGTAGATATGATCAACATAGAGATGTTCACCATTGATGACTGCCCCATCTCACGTGACGATCGGACATGGGTTAGTTGATTTGGATCACATATCACTCAGATGACTTGAGGGATGTCTATTTAAATGGGAGTTCTTTAGTAATTTGATTAATTGAACTTAATTTATCATGAACTTAGTCTTATTGTTTTGCATATCTATGTTGAAGATCAATGGCCCGAGCTACCGTTCCCCTGAATTTTAATGCGTTCCTAGAGAAAGCTAAGTTGAAATATGATGGTAGCAACTACACGGACTGGGTCTGTAATCTTGAGGATTATCCTCATTGCTGGACAGAAGAATTATGCCCTTGATGCACCGCTAGGTAAAGGCCTGCTGCAGGAGCAGAAGATGATTTTTTGGACATCTGGCAAGCTCGATCTGATGACTACTCGATAGTTCAGTGTGCCATGCTTTACGGCTTAGAACCGGGACTTCAAAGACATTTCGAACGTCATGGAGCATATGAGATGTTCCAAGAGTTGAAGTTAATATTTCAAGCAAATACCCGGGTTGAGAGATATGAAGTCTCCAACAAGTTCTATAGCTGCAAGATGGAGGAGAACAGTTCTGTCAGTGAACACATACTCAAAATGTCTCGGTATTATAATCACTTGACTCAGCTGGGAGTTGATCTTCCTGTTGATTGTGTCATTGACAGAGTTCTTCAATCACAAAGGTTTCATGATGAACTATAATATGCAAGGGATGAACAAAACAATTCCCGAGCTCTTCGCAATGCTTAAGGCCGCAGAGGTAGAAATCAAGAAGGAGCATCAAGTGTTGATGGTTAACAAAGACCACTAGTTTGAAGAAAAAAGGGCAAGGGAAAGAAAGGGAACTTCAAGAAGAATGGCAAGCAAGTTGCCACTCCCGGGAAGAAGCCCAAAGCTGGACCAAAGCCTGAAACTGAGTGCTTCTACTGCAAAGGGACTGGTCACTTGAAGTAGAACTACCCCAAATACTTGGCGGATAAGAAGGATGGCAAAGTGAACAAATGTATATTTGATATACATGTTATTGATGTGTACCTTACTAATGCTCGTAGTAGTGCATGGGTATTTTATAATGGTTCGGTTGCTCATATTTGTAACTCGAAACAGGAGCTACGGATTAAACGAAGATAGGCTAAGGACAGGATGACGATGCACGTCGAGAATGGTTCCAAGGTCGATGTGATCGCCGTTCGCACGCTACCTCTACATCTACCTTCGGGATTAGTTTTAGACCTGAATAATTGTTATTTGGTGCCAACGTTGAGCATGAACATTATATCTGGATCTTGTTTAGTGCGAGACGGTTATTCATTTAAATCAGAGAATAATGGTTGTTCTATTTATATGAGTAATATAATTTATTGTCATGCACCCTTGAAGAGTGGTCTATTCTTGTTGAATCTCGATTGTAGTGATACACATATTCATAATATTGATGCCAAAAGATGCAAAAGTTGATAATGATAGTGCAACATATTTGTGGCACTGCCGTTTAGGTCATATTGGTGTAAAGCGCATGATGAAACTCCATACAGATGGACTTTTGGAATCACTTGATTATGAATCATTTGATACTTGCGAACCATGCCTCATGGGCAAGATGACTAAAACTCCGTTCTCCGGAACAATGGAGCGAGCAAATGACTTATTGGAAATAATACATACCGATGTATGCGGTCCGATTAGTGTTAAGGCACGCGGCGGGTATCGTTATTTTCTGACCTTCACAGATGATTTGAGCAGATATGGGTATATCTACTTAATGGAACACAAGTCTGAAACATTTGAAAAGTTTGAAGAATTTCAGAGTGAAGTGGAGAATCATCGTAACAAGAAAATAAAGTTTCTACGATCTGATCATGGAGGCAGATATTTGAGTTACGAGTTTGGCCTTCATTTAAAACAATGTGGAATAGTTTCACAACTCATGCCACCTGGAACACCACAACATAATGGTGTGTCCGAACTCGTAACCATACTTTATTAGATATGATGCGATCTATGATGTCTCTTACTGATTTACCACTATCATTTTGGGGTTATGCATTAGAGACAACTGCATTCACGTTAAATAGGGCACCGTCTAAATCCATTGAGATGACACCGTATGAACTGTGGTTTGGCAAGAAACCTAAGTTGTCGTTTCCTAAAGTTTGGGGTTGCGACACTTATGTCAAAAGGCTTCAGCCTGATAAGCTCGAACCCAAATCAGAAAAGTGTGTCTTCATAGGATACCCTAAGGAAACAATAGGGTACACCTTCTACCACAGATCCGAAGGCAAGATCTTTGTTGCCAAGAATGGAACCTTTCTAGAGAAGGAGTTTCTCTCGAAAGAAATGAGTGGAAGGAAAGTAGAACTTGATGAGGTAATTGTACCTTCTCTCGAATTGGAAAGTAGCACATCACAGAAAACCGTTCCCGTGATGCCTACACCGACTAGAGAGGAAGATAATGATAATGATCATGAAACTTCAGATCATGTTGCTACTGAACCTCGTAGGTCAACCAGAGCACGATCCACACCAGAGTGGTACGGTAATCCTCTCCTGGAAGTCATGTTACTACACCAAGGTGAACCTACGAACTATGAAGAAGCTATGATGAGCCCAGATTCTGACAGATGGCTTGAGGCCATGAAATCTGAGATAGGATCCATGTATGAGAACAAAGTGTGGACTTTGGTGGACTTGCCCGATGATCGGCAAGCCATAGAGAATAAATGGATCTTCAAGAAGAAGACTGACGCTGATGGTAATGTTACTGTCTACAAAGCTCGACTTGCCACAAAAGGTTTTCGACAAGTTCAAGGGGTTGACTACCATGAGACTTTCTCACCCGTAGCGATGCTTAAGTCCGTCTGAATCATGTTAGCAATGTTGGTAACGTAGTAGTAATTCAAAAAAAATCCTACGTGTCACCAAGATCAATCTAGGATATGCTAGCAACGAGAGAGAGGGAGTGCATCTTTGTACCCTAGAAGATCGCTAAGCGGAAGCATTGCAAGGAACGCGGTTGATGGAGCGTACTCATGGCGATTCAAATCGCCGAAGATCCTAGCGCCGAACGGACGGCGCCTCCGCGTTCAACACACGTACAGCCCGAGTTTCCTTCTTGATCTAGCAAGGGGGAGGATAAGTTGAGGGAGAACTCCAGCAGCACGACGGTGTGGTGGCGGTGGAGCTCGTGGTTCTCCGGCAGAGCTTCACCAAGCTCAACGGAGGAGGATGAGGTGTAGGAGGGGGGAGGGCAGTGCCAGGGGCTGAGGTGCGGCTGGCCTCCCACCCCCCTCTTGTTATAGGGTGAAGGGGAGAGGGGGCCGACCCCCCTAGATGCATCTAGAGGGGGGGCGGCGGCCAAGGGGGGCATAACCCTCGAAACTTTTCTGGCGACTGAAACTGGACTTCCCATATATAAATCTTCACCTCTGGACCATTCCAGAGCTCCTCGTGACGTCGAGGATCTCATTCGGGACTCCGAACAATTTTTGGTAACCACATACAATTCCCATTACAACTCTAGCATCATCGAACCTTAAGTGTGTAGACCCTACGGGTTCGGGAACCATGCAGACATGACCGAGACACCTCTCCGGACAATAACCAATAGCGGGATCTGGATACCCATATTGGCTCCCACATGTTCCACGATGATATCATCGGATGAACCACGATGTCGGGTATTCAATCAATCCCGTATACAATTCCCTTTGTCCATCGGTATGTTACTTGCCCGAGATTCGATCGTCGGTATCCCCATACCTTGTTCAATCTCGTTACCGGCAAGTCTCTTTACTCGTTCCGTAACACATGATCCCGTGGCTAAATCCTTAGTCACATTGATCTCATTATGATGATGCATTAACGAGTGGGCCCAGAGATACCTCTCCGTCGTACGGAGTGACAAATTCCAGTCTCGATTCGTGCCAACCCAACAGACACTTTCGGAGATACCTGTAGTGCACCTTTATAGTCACCCAGTTACGTTGTGACGTTTGATACACCCAAAACATTCCTACAGCATCCGGGAGTTGCACAATCTCATGGTCTAAGGAAATGATAGTTGACATTAGAAAAGCTCTAGCAAACGAACTACATGATCTTGTGATGTGCTTAGGATTGGGTCTTGTCCATCACATCATTCTCCTAATGATGTGATCCCGTTATCAATGACATCCAATGTCCATGGTCAGGAAACCATAACCATCTATTGATCAACGAGCTAGTCAACTAGAGGCTCACTAGGGACATGTTGTGGTCTATGTATTCACACATGTATTACGGTTTCCAGTTAATACAATTATAGCATGAACAATAGACAATTATCATGAACAAGGAAATATAATAACGACCATTTTATTATTGCCTCTAGGGCATATTTCCAACAAGCAATTGCCGCATTTTATGATTATGAAATCTGGCAAATGGATGTCAAAACTGCATTCCTTAATGGATTTCTTAAAGAAGAGTTGTATATGATGCAACCAGAAGGTTTTGTCGATCCTAAAGGTGCTATCAAAGTATGCAAACTCCAGGATCCATCTATGGACTTGTGCAAGCATCTCGGAGTTGGAATATACACTTTGATGAGGTGATCAAAGCATATGGTTTTATACATATCGATGAAGCCTGTATTTACAAGAAAGTGAGTGGGAGCTCTGTAGCATTTCTAATATTATATGTAGATGACATACTGTTGATTGGAAATGCTATAGAATTTCTGGATAGCATAAAAGGATACTTGAATAAGAGTTTTTCAATGAAAGACCTCGGTGAAGCTGCTTATATATTGGGCATCAAGATCTATAGAGATAGATCAAGACGCTTAATAGGACTTCCACAAAGCACATACCTTGACAAAGTTTTGAAGAAGTTCAAAATGGATCAGTCAAAGAAAGGGTTCTTGCCTGTGTTACAAGGTGTCAAGTTGAGTCAGACTCAAAGCCCGACCACGGTAGAAGATAGAGAGAAAATGAAAGTCATTCCCTATGCCTCAACCATAGGTTCTATCATGTATGCTATGCTGTGTACCAGACCTGATGTGTGCCTTGCCATCAGACTGGCAGGGAGGTACCAAAGTAATCCAGGAGTGGATCACTGGACAGCGGTCAAGAACATCCTGAAGTACCTGAACAGGACCAAGGATATGTTTCTCGTTTATGGAGGTGACAAAGAGCACATCGTAAATGGTTACGTCGATGCCAGCTTTGACACTGATCTAGATGACTCTAAGTCACAAACCGGATACGTATTTATATTGAATGGTGGAGCTGTCAGTTGGTGCAGTTCCAAGCAGAGCGTCGTGGCGGGATCTACGTGTGAAGCGGAGTATATAGCTACTTCAGAAGCAGCAAATGAAGGAGTCTGGATGAAGGAGTTCATATCCGATCTGGGTGTAATACCTAGTGCATCGGGTCCAATGAAAATCTTTTATGATAACACTAGAGCAATTGCCTTGGCGAAGGAATCCAGGTTTCACAAGAGAATCAAACACATCAAGAGACGCTTCAACTCCATTCGTGAACAAGTCAAGGATGGAGACATAGAAATTTGCAAAATACATACGGATCTGAATGTAGCAGACCTGTTGACTAAGCCTCTGATACGTCTCCAACGTATCTATATTTTTTTATTGTTCCATGCTATTATATTATCTGTTTTGGATGTTTTATATGCATTAATATGCTATTTTATATTATTTTTTGGACTAACTTATTAACCTAGAGCCCAGTGCCAGTTTCTGTTTTTTCCTTGTTTTAGAGCTTCGCAGAAAAGGAATACCAAACGAAGTCCAAACGGAATAAAACCTTTGCGATGATTTTTCTTGGACCAGAAGACACCCAGGAGACTTGGAGATCAAGTCGGAGGAGCCACGAGGCGGCCACAAGTGGGTAGGGTGCGCCCCCTGCCTTGTGGGCCCCCCATGCACCTCCTGACCTATTTCTTCCTCCTATATATTCACATATATTCCCAAACCCCCAGGGGAGCCATGAAAACACTTTTCCACTGCCACAACCTTCTGTTCCCGTGAGATCCCATCTAGGGGCCTTTTCCGGCATCCTGCCGGAGGGGGATTCGATCACGGAGGGCATCTACATCAACTCTATTGCCCTTCCGATGAAGCGTGAGTAGTTTATCTCAGACCTACGGGTCCATAGCTAGTAGCTAGATGGCTTCTTCTCTCTCTTTGATTCTCAATACCATGTTCTCCTCGATGTTCTTGGAGATCTATCTTATGTAATCTTCTTTTGCGGTGTGTTTGTCGAGATCCGATGAATTATGGATTTATGATCAGCTTATCTATGAATATTATTTGAATCTTCTCTGAATTCTTTTATGCATGATTTGATATATTTGTAATTCTCTTTGAACTATCGGTTTGGTTTGGCCAACTAGATTGGTTTTTCTTGCAATGGGGGAGAAGTGCTTAACTTTGGGTTCAATCTTGCGGTGTCCTCTCCCAGTGACAGTAGGGGCAGCGAGGCACGTATTGTATAGTTGCCATCAAGGATAAAAAGATGGGGTTTACATCATATTGCTTGAGTTTATTCCTCTACATCATGTCATCTTATTTAAAGCGTTACTCTGTTCTTCATGAAATTAATACTCTAGATGCAGGCAGGAGTTGGTCGATGTGTAGAGTAATAGTAGTAGATGCAGGCAGGAGTCGGTCTATGTGACACGGGCGTGATGCCTATATTTCATAATCATTGTTGCCTTGGATATCTTCACAACTTTGCGCTTTTCTATCAATTGCTCGACAGTAATTTCTTCACCCACTGTGTTATTTGCTATCTTGAGAGAAGCCTCTAGTGAAACCTATGGCCCTCGGGTCTATTTTCCATCATATAAGTTTCCGATCTACTATTTTGCAATCTTTTACTTTCCGATCTATAAACCAAAAAACCCAAAAATATTTACTTTATCTTTTCTTTAGTTTTATCTATCTCTATCAGATCTCATTTTTGCAAGTGACCGTGAAGGGATTGACAACCCCTTTATCGCGTTGGGTGCAAGTGTTTGTTTGTGTAGGTCTTGGTGATTTGTGCGTTGTCTCCTACTGGATTGATACCTTGGTTCTCTAACTGAGGGAAATACTTATCTCTACTTTGCTGCATCACCCTTTCCTCTTCAAGGGAAAAACCAACGCAAGAACTCAACAAAAACTCGTGACATAAGTTAGTATAAATCAATGCAAAAACCTTATCATTCTCTACTGTAGCAAATCACTAAAATTATAATTTAACATTGCATACTAAATGCCTCTGCAAATTTAGTAGTCCTATCCTCAAATAGAATCATTAAACAAGCAAACATATGCAAACAATGCAAACATAACAGCAATCTGCCAAAACATGACAGTCTGTAAAGAATGCAAGAGTATAAATACTTATTTAACTCCAAAAATTATGAAAATTTACCACACTGTAGAAAATTATCAGATATTATTGTGCAAAAAGTTTCAACATTTTATCACATTCTGAATTTTCTCGGGAATTTTTGCAACATCGATAAACTTTCTGTTTTGAAACAGCAACTCATATACTTGCAAAATAAGCATGGTGAAGGCTATCCTTGACATTTTTATTGAAAAGAAAGATGCAAAACATTATTCTAAATAACAGCAAGCAAATCCTAACAAAAGAAAATCACGCTCCAAGCAAAACACATATCATGTGACGAATAAAAATGTAGCTCCAAGTGAGGTTACCGATAATGTTGGAGACGAAAGAGGGGATGCCTTCCGGGGCATCCGCAAGCTTAGTTGCTTGGATCTTCCTTGGATATTAACTTGGGGTGCCTTGCGCATCCCCAAGCTTAGGGTCTTCTCACTCCTTATTCTCCTTATATCGACATCTCACCCAAAACTTGAAAACTTCAATCACACAAAACTTAACGGAACTTCGTGAGATAGGTTAGTATGATAAAGATCAAACCATTTCACTTTCGTACTATCAAAGAAAAGATTCATAATTGTTTCCACACAATGCCTACTGTCGCATATCATTTCCACAATTTATATTGAGTAATATAAGCCATAGAAACTAGGAAACAAGCAAACTATGCATTGAAAACAGAATCTGTCAAAAACAGAACAGTCTTAAGTAATCTGTACTCCAACCATACTTCTGCTACTCCAAAAATTCTGAAAAAGTAGGAAAACATAGAGAATTTTCATATCTATCACCTGTAAAAAATTCAAATCAAAAGCACATTTCAGTAAATTTTCAAAATTCCTGGACTGAGTGCAAAAGTTTCTGTTTTTGCACAGAATCAAGTCAACTATCATCCACACTATCCCAAAGGCTTTACTTGGCACTTTATTGAAACAAAAGCTATAAAACATGATTAATACAGTAGCCTAATCATGTGAACACAAAAAAACAGTAGGTAAAAGTGTTGGGTTGTCTCCCAACAAGCGCTTTTCTGTAATGCCGTTTAGCTGGGCATGATGATTTCAAAGGTGCTCAAATAAAAGATAAGAATTGGAACATAACGGGAGCTTCATGAAGCACATGACTAGCACATTTAAGTCTAACCCACTTCCTATGCATAGGGATTTTGTGAGCAAACAATTTATGGGAGCAAGAATCAACTAGCATAGGAAGGCAAAACAAGTGCAACTTCAAAACTTTCAATATAAAGAGAGGAAACTTGATACTATTGAGATATGTAAAAGCATAAGTTCCTCTCTCATAATAATTTTCAGTAGCATCATGAATGAATTAAATAACATAACTATCACATAAAGCATTCTTTCCATGATCCACAAGCATAGAAATACTATTATTCTCCACGTAAGCAAATTTATTCTCATCAATAATGGTGGGAGCAAACTCAACAAAATAACTGTCATGTGATTGAAAATTAAAATCATGATGACAAGTTTCATGGTTATCATTTATGTCAAACATTTTATTGAATTCTTCTTCTAGCAATTGAGCACAATTTTCCGATCCATCATTTTCAAGAAAGACATTATAAAGATGAATAATATGATGCAACCTCATTTCCATTTTTTAATAGTTTTCTTTATGAACTAAACTAGTGATAAAACAAGAAACTAAAAGATTTGATGCAAGATCTAAAGATATACCTTCAAGCGCTCACCTCCCCGGCAACGGCGCCAGAAAAGAGCTTGATGTCTACTACACAACTTTATTCTTGTAGACTTGTGTTGGGCCTCCAAGCGCAGAGTTCTGTAGGACAATAGCAATTTTCCCTCAAGTGGATCACCTAAGGTTTATCAATCCGTGGGAGGCGTAGGATGAAGATGGTCTCTCTCAAACAACCTTGCAATCAAACAACAAAAAGTCTCTTGTGTCACCAACACACCAAATACAATGGAAATTTGTATAGGTGCACTAGTTCGGCAAAGAGATGGTGATACAAGTGTAGTAATGATGGTAGATATTGATTTTTGTAATAGGAACAATAAAAAACAGCAAGGTAGCAATTGATAAAACGGAGCACAAACGGTATTGCAATAAATGAGGCCTAGGGTCCATACTTTCGCTAGTGCAATCTCTCAACAATGCTAATATAATTGGATCATATAACCATCCCTCAACGTGCGATGAAGAATCACTCCAAAGTTCCTATCTAGCGGAGAACATAAGAAGAAATTGTTTGTAGGGTACGAAACCACCTCAAAGCTATTCTTTCCGATCAATCTATCCTAGAGTTCGTACTAATATAACACCAAGCTATTCTTTCCGATCGATTTAACTAAGAGTTCATACTAAAATAACATCATATGATACACATCAACCAACTCTAATGTCACCTAGATACTCCAATGCCACCGCGAGTATCCGTGAGTTGATTATGCGATATGCATCAAACAATTTCAGATTCATAATACTCAATCCAACACAAAGAACCTCAAAGAGTGCCCCAATATTTCTACCGGAGAAATAAAGATGAGAACATGCATCAACCCCTAAGCATAGATTACCCCAATGTCACCTCGAGAATCCGCGAGTTGAGTGCCAAAACACATATCAAGTGAATAAATATGATACCCATTGTCACCACGAGTATTCATACGCAAGACATACATCAAGTGCGCTCAAATCCATAAAAGTATTCAATCCGACAAGAACGGAATCTCAACGGGAAAACTCAATTCATCACAACAAGATAGAGAGGGGAAAACACCACATGATCCAACTATATTAACAAAGCCCACGATACATCAAGATCGTGACATCTCAAGAACAGGAGAGAGAGAGAGAGAGATTGAACACATAGCTACTGGTACAAACCCTCAGCCCCGGGGGTGGACTACTCCCTCCTCATCATGGTGTCCGCCGGGGTGATGAAGATGGCCAGCGGTGATGATTTCCCCCTCCGGCAGAGTGCCGGAATGGGGTCTAGATTGGTTTCTCGTGGCTATAGAGGCTTGCGGCTGCGGAACTTCTGATCTAGGGTTATCCTGAGCGTTTTGGGAATATTTGGGAATTTATAGGGTGAAGAGGTGGTGTGGGAGGCCACCGAGGTGGGCACAACCCACCTGGGTGCACCTGGGCCCCCAGGCGCGTCCAGGTGGGTTGTGCCCCCCTCTAGGCACCCCTCTGGTACTTCTCTAGTCCATCCTGGGTGTTCTGGTCCATAAAAATTCTCCAAAAAGTTTCGCTGTATTTGGACTCCCTTTGATATTGATTTCCTGCGAAGTAAAAAACAAGCAAAAAACAGCAACTGACACTAGGCACTATGTCAATAGGTTAGTCCCAAAAATTGATATAAAGTTGCTATAAAATGATTGTAAAAACATCCAAGAATGATAATATAACAACACGGAACAATAAAAAATTATAGATACGTTGGAGACATATCACAATGTAATCTAGATTATTCACTCTAGTGCAAGTGGGAGACTGAAGGAAATATTCCCCAGAGGCAACAATAAAGTTGTTATTTTATATTTCCTTATTCGTGATAAAGGTTTATTATTCATGCTAGAATTGTATTGATAGGAAACCTAAATACATGTGTGAATACATAAACAAATACCATGTCCCTAGTAAGCCTCTACTAGACTAGCTCGTGGATCAAAGATGGTTAAGGTTTCCTAACCATAGACATGTGTTGTCATTAGGAGAATGATGTGATGGACAAGACCCATCCGTTAGCTTAGCATATTAATCGTTCAGTTTATTGCTATTGCTTTCTTCATGTCAAATACGTATTCCTTCGACTATGAGATTATGCAACTCCCGGATACTGGAGGAATACCTTGTGTGCTATCAAACATCACAACATAACTGGGTGATCATAAATATGCTCTACAGGTATCTCCTAAGGTATTTGTTGAGTTGGCATAGATCGAGACTAGGACTTGTCACTCCGAGTATCGGAGAGGTATCTCTGGGCCCTCTCGATAATACACATCATAAGCTTGCAAGCAAATGACTAAGGCGTTAGTCACGAGATGATGTATTACGGAATGAGTAAAGAGACTTGCCGGTAATGAGATTGAACTAGGTATAGAGATACCGACGATCGAATCTCGGGCAAGTAACATACCGATGGACAAAGGGAATTACATATGTTGTCATAATGGTTCGACTGATAAAGATCTTTGTAGAATATGTAGGAGCCAATATGGGCATCTAGGTTCTGCTATTGGTTATTGACCGGAGAGGTGCCTCGGTCATGTCTACATAGTTCTCGAACCCGTAGGGTCCGCACGCTTAACGTTCGTTGACGATATAGTGTTATATGAGTTATGTGATTTGGTGACGAATGTTGTTCGGAGTCCCGGATGAGATCACAGACATGACGAGGAGTCTCGAAATGGTCGAGAGGTAAAGATTGATATATAGGACGATGGTATTCGGACACCGGAAGTGTTTCGGAGGGTACCGGGTACTTATCGGGTCACCGGAAAGGAGTTTCTGGCACCCCCGGCAAATATATGTGCCTTATGGGCCAAGAGAGGCAACACATCAGCCCACAAGGGGTTGGTGCGCCCCTATAGAGGCCGGACCTATGAGGAGGAGAAGGAAAGAGGGGAGGGAAAGGAAAGTGTGGAGTAGGACTCCCCCTTCCTTCCCTCTCCCCCCTCTTTCTTCCCCCTTCTTCATACAAAGAAAGGGGGGCGCATGAGGGCAGGATCCCTAGGGCCGGCGGCCAGCCCCTTGGGGCGTGCCCTGGCTACCCTAGGCTGCCTCCTCTCCCCTCCCACCTATATATATGTGGGTAGGGGGCGCCACACAAGGACACAACATTGTCTTAGCCGTGTGCGGCGCCCCCGTCCACAGTTTACTCCCTCGGTCATATTTTCGTAGTGCTTAGGCGAAGCCCTGCGAAGATCACATCGCCATCACTGTCACCACGCCATCGTGGTGTCGAAACTCATCTACTACCTCGCTGTCTTGTTGGATCAAGAAGGCAGAGGTCGACCCCGAGCTGAACGTGTGCAGAACGCGGAGGTGTCGTGCGTTCGGTACTTGATCGGTTGGAATGCGAAGAAGTTCGACTACATCAACCGCGTTGTCAAACTCTTCCGCGTATGGTCTATGAGGGTACATAGACATACTCTCCCCCTCGTTTCTATGCATCTCCATGGATAGATCATTGCGTGTGCATAGATTTTTTTTTTGTTTTCCATGCAACGATTCCTAACATTTCCTCCCTTCGAAAATTTCTGAAATTTTTAATGACTCAGATTAAAAGCAAATCAAACTCAACAAAACTTATAGAAACTACTCCCACAAGTGTTTAGAGGCTATATCGTGCAACAAAACTACTTTGGACCATATAAATTTGACATGCAAGCTCAGTAACATGGTCACCACAACAGCAAAAATTTGCAATACATAAAGCACTAGAACAAAAACTAATTGGACCAATGGAGGAGCCACATACCGATGAGCAATCCCCCAAAACAGTTTCAAAAATGGAGCTCTGAGCAAGGAGATCGAAAATGGCAGCAAGATGAGTAAGAACACGGGTTTGACCAAGAGGATGATTTTTCTGGAGGAAGGCGAAGTGCATGGGTGGCTGGAATAAGTGAGGGGGCCTACATCGACCCCACAAGCTTGCTGGGAGCGCCCAGGGGGTTGGCGCATCCTGTGAGCTTGTGGCTCATAGGTGCACCCCCTGGGGTGTGTTCAGTGCAAATATTTTTCAAATATATTAGAAAAAATCATATTAAATTTTCAATGCATTTGGAGAACTTTTATTTTTTGGTCATTTTTTATTGCACCGATAATTCAGAAAACATCATAATAATGTTGGGAAATGTAGCATGCAATTTCAAAAAAATTCCTATGCTCACGCAAGATCTATCTAGGACATGCATAGCAACGAGAGGGGGAGAGTGTATCCACGTACCCTCGTAGACCGAAAGCGGAAGCGTTTGACAACGCGGTTGATGTAGTCGAACTTCTTCTCGTTCCGACCCATCAAGCACCGAACGTACGGCACCTCCGAGTTCTGCACATGTTCAGATCAATGATTTCCCTTGAACTCTTGATTCAGAAAAGTGTCGAGGGAGAGTTCCATCAGCACGATGGTGTGGTGACGGTGATCGTGAAGTGATCCGCGCAGGGCTTCGCCTAAGCACTACGTGAATATGACCGGAGGCGTAAACTGTGGAGGGGGGCACCGCACACGGCTAGGAATCAATGTTGTGTGTTCTAGTGGTGCCCCCTTCATATATATAGGTTGGAGGGGAGGAGAGGCAACCAAGGAGGCTCCCCAAGTAGGAGGAATCCTACTTGGGCGCCTCCCAATTCGGTCTCCCCCCTTTCCATATTCATCCGGAGGGGGAAGGAAGGAGGAGGGAGGAGAGAAGGAAGGGGGAGGCCGAATCGTCCCCTTCCTTTCCCTCTTCTCCTATTTCCTTCCCCTTTACTTTGGCCTACATGGGGCGCACCAGCCCCCTAGGGGCTGGTCAGTCCCCTTCTTGGCCCATCAGGCCCATATAGTTGCCGGGGGGATGCCCGGAACCCCTTCCGATGACCCGATACGTACCCGGTACCCCTGGAACACTTCCGGTGTCCGAATACTATCATCCCATATATGAATATTTACCTCTCGACCATTTAGAGACTCCTCTTCATGTCCGTGATCTCATCCGGGACTCCGAACAACATTCGGTTACCAAATCACATAACTCATATAATAAAAAATCATCATCGAACGTTAAGTGTGCGGACCCTACGGGTTCGAGAACTATGTAGACATGACCGAGACACCTCTCTGGTCAATAACCAATAGCGGAACTTGGATGCTCATATTGGCTCCTACATATTCTACGAAGATCTTTATCGGTTGAACCGTTATGACAACACACGTTATTCCCTTTGTCCATCGGTATGTTACTTGCCCGAGATTCGATCGTCGGTATCTTCGTACCTAGTTCAATCTCGTTACCGGCAAGTCTCATTACTCATTTTGTAATACATCGTCCTGCAACTAACTCATTAGTCACATTTCTTGCAAGGCTTCTTATGATGTGTATTACCAAGAGGGCCCAGAGATACCTCTCCGATACTCGGATTGACAAATCCTAATCTCGATCTATGCCAACCCAACAAACACCTTCAGAGATACCTGTAGAGCATCTTTATAATCACCCAATTATGTTGTGACGTTTGATAGCACACAAGGCATTCCTCCGGTATCCGGGAGTTGCATAATCTCATAGTCGAAGGAATATGTATTTGACATGAAGAAAGCAATAGCAATAAAACTGAACAATCAATATGCTATGCTAACGGATGGGTCTTGTCCATCACATCATTCTCCTAATGATGTGATCCCGTTCATCAAATGACAACACATGTCTATGGTTAGGAAACTTAACCATCTTTGATTAACGAGCTAGTCTAGTAGAGGCTTATTAGGGACACGGTGTTTTGTCTATGTATCCACACATGTATCAAGTTTCCTGTTAGTACAATTCTAGCATGAATAAGAAACATTTATCCTGATATAAGGAAATATAAAATAACAACTTTATTATTGCCTCTAGGGCATATTTCCTTCAGTCTCCCACTTGCACTAGAGTCAATAATCTAGTTCACATCGCCATGTGATTTAACACCAATAGTTCACATCTTTATGTGATTAACATCCATAGTTCACATCACCATGTGACCAACACCCAAAGGGTTTACTAGAATTAATAATCTAGTTCACATCGCTATGTGATTAACACCAAAAGAGTACTAAGGTGTCATCATGTTTTGCTTGTGAGTTTTAGTCAACGGGTCTGACACATTTAGATCTGTATGTATTTTGCAAATTTCTATGTCTACAATGCTCTGCATGGAGCTACTCTAGCTAATTGCTCCCACTTACAATATGTATCCAGATTGAGACTTAGAGTCATTTGGATCAGTGTTAAAGCTTGCATCGACGTAACGCTTTACGATGAACTCTTTGTCACCTCTATAACCGAGAAATATTTCCTTAGTCCTCTAAGGATAATTTTGACCGTTGTCTAGTGATCTACTCCTGGATCACTATTGTACCCCCTCGTCAAATTCATGGCAAGGTACACAACAGATTTGTTACACAGCATGGCATACTTTATAGAACCTATGGCTGAGGCATACGGAATGACTTTCATTCTCTCTCTATCTTCTGTCGTGGCCGGGTTTTGAGTCTTACTCAACTTCATACCAATGTGACGCCCCCGATTCAATCATACACTAATCATACATGCAAACGTGTACGATCAAGATCAGGGACTCACGGGAAGATATCACAACACAACTCTAAAAATAAAATAAGTCATACAAGCATCATAATACAAGCCAGGGGCCTCGAGGGCTCGAATACAAGTTCTCGATCATAGACGAGTCAGCGGAAGCAACAATATCTGAGTACAGACATAAGTTAAACAAGTTTTCCTTAAGAAGGCTAGCACAAACTGGGATACAGATCGAAAGAGGCGCAAGCCTCCTGCCTGGGATCCTCCTAAACTACTCCTGGTCGTCGTCAGCGGCCTACATGTAGTAGTAGGCACCTCCAGTGTAGTAGGAGTCGTCATCGACGGTGGCATCTGGCTCCTGGGCTCCAACATCTGGTTACGACAACCAGGTAGAATGGAAAGGGGAAAAAGTGGGAGAAAAGCAACCCGTGAGTACTCATCCAAAGTACTCGCAAGCAAGGGTCTACACTACATATGCATGGGTATATGTGTAAAGAGGCAATATCGGTGGACTGAACTGCAGAATGCTAGAATAAGAGGGGGATAGCTAGTCCTATCGAAGACTACGCTTCTGGCAGCCTCCGCCTTGCAGCATGTAGAAGAGAGTAGATTGAAGTCCTCCAAGTAGCATCGGATAGCATAATCCTACCCGACGATCCTCTCCTCGTCGACCTGTGAGAGAGCGATCACCGGGTTGTATCTGGCACTTGGAAGGGTGTGTTTTATTAAGTATCCGGTTCTAGTTGTCATAAGGTCAAGGTACAACTCCGGGTCGTCCTTTTATCGAGGGACACGACTATTCGAATAGATAAACTTCCCTGCAGGGGTGCACCACATTACCCAACACGCTCGATCCCATTTGGCCGGACACACTTTCCTGGGTCATGCCCGGCCTCGGAAGACCAACACTTCGCAGCCCCACCTAGGCACAATAGAGAGGTCAGCACGCCGGTCTAAATCCTATGCGCGCAGGGGTCTGGGCCCATCGCCCATTGCGCACCTGCACGTTGCATACACGGACGGTGAGCAGACCTAGCCTCCCTTATACAAGAGCAGGCGTTCTAGTCCAACCCGGCGCGCACCGCTCAGTCGCTGACGTAACAAAGGCTTCGGCTGATACCACGACGTCGAGTGCCCATAACTGTTCCCGCGTAGTTGGTTAGTGCGTATAGGCCAGTGGCCAGACTCAGATCAAATACCAAGATCTCGTTAAGCGTGTTAATTAAAGTATCCGCGAACACCAACCAGGGCCAGGCCCACCTCTTTCCTAGGTGCTCTCAACCTGCCCTGTCGCTCCGCCACAAAGTAATAGTCGGGGGACGTTGGGAACCCATGCCCACCTCTACCGGGATGGAGCCACTTGCCCCTTCAGCCCCCATCTCCGAACAGTATCATAAGTAATGTACCAGTATAAAGTATATAGCATATGCCCGTGATCACCTCCCGAAGTGATCACGGCCCAGTAGTATAGCATGGCAGACGGACAAGAGTGTAGGGCCACTGATGGAATACTAGCATCCTATACTATGTATTTAGGATTGCAGGTAAAGGTAACAACAGTAGTGGCAAAGACAGGCTATGCAGCAGAATATGATTAACGGAAAGCAGTAACATGCTACACTACTCTAATGCAAGCAGTATAGAGAAGAATAGGCGATATCTGGTGATCAAGGGGGGGGGGGCTTGCCTGGTTGCTCTGGCAAGAAGGGTTCGTTGTCGATGTAGTCGGTCACAGGGTACCGACAGCGGTCTCGGGGTCTACCGGAAAGAAGTAACGGAGGGGGAACACAATAAATAACATAGCAGTCAAAGCATCACAAAGCATAACATGGCAATACGCGGTACTAGAGGTGATCTAACGCAGGGATGGGTAATACCGGCGAAGGGGGGGAACATCCGGGAAAGTATTCCCGGTGTTTTGCGTTTTCGGACAGATGAAACCGAAGGAAAAAGTTGCATGTTTGCTATGCTAGGGGTGCGTGGTGTACGAATGGGCTGCGTATTCGGATCCGTCTCGTCGTTCTGAGCAACTTTCATGTACAAAGTATTTTCATCCGAGTTACGGATTATTTTATATGATTTTTAAAAGTTTTACAAATATCCTAGAATTTATTTAATTTCGAAAAATAAAAGGAAAAGGCTAGGAGCACCCGGTCCAGTGCACCCAGCAGTGTATAAGGGCTGATAGTGGGCCCCGTTGACTGCCCAGCCAGCAGTCAACGTTGACTGGTCAATGGGGACCGGGGGGTCCCATGGTCAGTGCCTCATAACTTTAACAAAGTGTTTAAATTAAACTAATTAGGGCTGGGGCCCCACTGTCGTAGGCACCACTTAGATTATATATTTTGTAACCAAAAAGTTAGGCGGAAGGAGCCCACACTTCATTGGGTTAGAGAGGGGTTAGTGCATTAATGGCCATTTAGGCCGGCGGTTAGATGTCGGTGGACAGAGGCCACGGCGGAGGGCGCAAGCGGCAGGGGAGGCGCTGTGAGGCAGCGGGGCGAGCGGCCAGCGGTCAGCGGGAGGGCCCGGCGAGGCACGGCGCGAGAAGGGCAAAGCCCTGGTGCGTCCGGGGAGGGCGCGGTCAGCGCCGGCGAGCGCGAGGCGCTGGAGGCGCGGCGCGGAGTGCAACGGCGCTGTAGGCAGGCGGTGAGAGCGGCAGAGAGTAGGCGGGCACGGCCAGGGGGCTCATGGGCATAGCGGCGATAGCCGCACGGGGGCAAGGCTAGGGACGGCAAGGGGCTCGCGCGGGCGCACGCGGGAGCAGTGCTCCAGGTGCGGCCACGGGAGGATACGACGGTGGCGGAGCTCGGCTCAAATGAAAAACCGCCAAACGCAACGCGAACGGGCTACCTAACTAGCTAAATCAGACCTATAGCTCACCCGGAGCGTGCTGGAGCGCTCGGACGGAGCAGAGGAGCCTGGGCGCTAGCGACGAATAGGCCATGGTGGACTGCGGCGCCGGACTCGAGCAGGGGAGGTGGCTACGGTGTGAGTTCAAGCTATGGAGAAAAGGGCAAAGTATGCGGGGCTCACAGCGATGCTCGCAGAAGACTCGGGAAGGCCGGGGTGGCGCCGAAGCGGTGGTGTCCGCCGCGGGTCGACGGCGGCCGAGGCGGTGCAGAACAAGGCGATGGCAGTGCTGCGAGGCTCTCCGGCTTGTTCTCGAGGGCGCAGGCGACGAACTCATCCACGGTGGACCTCTTGGACCTGTCGGTGTGGAGGACGGTGGCCGGTGGCCGCGTGCATGTTGACGATGCGGCCATGGAGGTGCTCGGCGAGGTGAGCAGAGAGGAAATGGCGCGTGTGTGGGGAACGGGAAGGCGGGCTAGGGTTTCAGGGTGCGGGTCGATGCTTTGTAGGTCGACGGGGGCGCGGCGGATGGCCGGCACGTGGCCATCGCGGCCACGGGCGGCTGCCCGGCGTCCACCTCCCCTCTGTGAACAGAGGAGGAAGGAGAGGGACAAGTTGGGCTGGGCCTCCCGTATAGCTAGCAGGACTAGTGCACAGTAGTAGGCTTAGCGCACAGTAGTATAGTTGTTTCATTTTCCAATTTTGTTTTCTTTTTCTTTTCTGTTTCTGTTTTATTTTTATTTACAAAAGCAAATGACTTTTAGTTAAGTATGAGACTTGTCCTAAATTAGCATAGCCATTTTAGGCACTGCCACAAAAAGGTTTGATGAGCATTTGAATTGTGCATAAATGAAAATGGATTAATGAGGCTGTTTTTGTCATTGTTTTAATTGTGTTAGGGCAATTAAACATTCTATATAATGTTGGATGTTATTTGCTAATTAGTTAGTGAATATTTATAACCGTTTGAACATTTTTAATTCACTGTTTTATGAAACTATAATTTGACTTGTTATTTGAATTTGTATTTGAACTAAGTTTGAAACACGTGAGGTTTAGCAAAATTTTAATCATGATGACCCGACATCATTAACGAAGGTTTACTGTAGCTTGATTACCTGTGCATCACAAATCTCCTCCACTACAAGAAATCTCGTCCCGAGATTTAAGAGGGGGAGTAAGGGGGAAGGGATTTGGTTACGAAATTCTAACGAATTTTCTCAGTCTTAGTTGCTCTTCTGAAAGAGGTCGATCCATAGGGTTGATGTCTTCATTCCTATGCATCAATGCATCATGATGAAGTTGTCGTCCTTCCTTTAGGATCTTCACCGTACTTACGAAAGGATAAGAGGGGAAAAACTCTATAAGGACGGATTCTAACAAAATTGAGCATCGGACGGTTAACTCAGGGGAAGAAGCATAAGTATGTCTCGAATTGAAACTTAAGAAGATATCGAGAGCAAAGTAAGAAGGTACCATGAGAAGTTTCAAACGGATAGGCAATCGTTCGATGTCTGAAACAACATGCGAAAGGGGTCCAGAGCAACGAGAATAAGTATTGCGTCTAATACCAAAGTATTTTACTAGGAAGATGACCCATGAATTACATACGAAGTCAAGCGCGAGGAATAACTTTGAAAACAGGGTGTACAACAGAGTCAGGTTTTGATCCTGTGGAACTCTGGGTTATGGGCCCACCATGTGGGTTAAAAGTAGAAAGGGCGGTGATATTTTTCACAGTCATGATAACAAGACATGTCAGAGGATAGCCTATCAATTATGTCGGCAACGTCGGTACCAAGGGCGAGGGACAAAGAGAACCATCTTCCTGCTCGTTGAACGAGGCGGACCAATAGGTAAAGTTCTCGTCCATCGGTGGTTACCGGAATATTATCAACAATATTAACAGGGTCTTACTGACAGAGTGGCTCAACGAGGTGCTTACCTAAGCAGGAGAATATTACTGCTTAGATCATATAGATCACCAGTAAGGTTAAACAAAACAATGGAAAGCAAAAGGTGATCATCAGATTAAACAGAACAATGGAAAGGAAGAATGTGTTTAAACACATATTTCAGGGGTATATCCTTCCCAAGGACAAGCATAGCATGATATCCATGACAGGATATAACGCAGAAAACCATTTAGGTAATGGGAGAGAATTTTCATGGCATTACTCATACAAAGGTGTTTGGATAATTGATAAGGAAAATTTAGCATTGTGCTACAAATGATCTTATTGATGATCCGAGTACCACAGACATGCTTCGAGATAGCATTGACATGGTCATCAAGGGTCGGATTTTGGATACACAAAGGATCCCTCAGGAACAACTTATAGAATAAGTCTTACGATTTCCTCATGGAAGAATCGCTAACCTTGCTGAAAGGGGGGGGGGTATTATAACAATGGGTCCCCTAGCCAGGTGTGCTAGGCATGACCTCACCTTACCGGGTCATATAAAGACCTATGCTATAACTCTTGGAAAAATGTTCCAACCATCCTATCTGACCGAGATTCAGATCTGATTGGTGTCAGGATACCTCAGACTCAAGATGTCTGAGAAGAAAAGGTGCAACACAAATTGACAAGATGACATTGTAAGATCCTCGGGAAATGAACTATGGTAGCAAGTTTTGAAACAAGAGTTCATCATTAAATCAAGGAGAGGGTGAGGAGGTGACTGATGGACTCAGCGCCAATCCATTGAGAATTCCAAAAAGATGGATTTCCACAATCATGTGAACAAGGAGATAACATTTGTCAAATCAAATGGTATAATGATGTATGATCGAGGAAAACATACACAAGTTAACAATGATAGAAGGGTGCACCCTGAAATCTGGACTGGGTAGCACGATCAATGTTTGAATGATGATTCAATAAGCAATAGACTTAGAATGAAACTATCGACCTTTAACTTCAAATCAATAGGGTTGCTAGAATTTTTAAGTCGCACAGCATAGTTCAATTGTCGGTTTTCCGATTAGAAACAACACGGGGACCAAGGAATGATCGAAGATGGCAGGAAGTATCACTTGTACCAAGAATGCATAATAGGTAGTGAAATTCTCACGACATTATTGACATAAAAGATGGTAATACTCCAAGGTAAAGAAGAACAATTGCTGGATAGCATGGATCTCAAGGTATAACACGAAACACGAACATGTTTGTGTTGAAAGGAAGGCAATAAAGTGGTCGATGATAACACCAATCATCGAGGGCAAGGATGGTATTCCTCTTCAAGAATTCAATTGATATCCTGGAAGAGCTCAAAATGTTGATGATGATCACGACACAATTGTCGAGAGATTTCACGAAGAAGCAATTGAACAACGACGACATCAAGAAAAAGCAATGGTGAAGCGAAGGGTCATTGGAACCACGGATATGACACACACTCGGAATCAAGCATGATGTTCAAGGCGAAATGATAAGACGAGGAAGATCGACGTAAGCTTGGCTCATCGTCAAAAGTTGTGCTCCGGGAATAAGGACCAAGTAGCACAGTTAAAATTTAGCACGATAATGATATAGCTGATCAGGCTTGGGATGACTTGAAGGATTTTTAAACTCGTAAGCAACGAAAATTACTCAGAGTTATTGAATCAGATTGCGGACTCGGTTCACTATTTGGAGTTCTCGGTTGACGACAACCCAGAACCCAGGAAAATTGGAATCAGAACAGTTGATGAAGAACCCATAAGAAGTTATGCAGTTCCAAGATAATCTCGAGATACCAGGGGGTAATACTCGATGAGAGATCAAAGTAGAGGCTGGCTAGGGTATTGCTCTGCAGAAGACAAGAGCTTAAACTTGCACGAGAAATGGTATCAAAGGAAGAAATTATGGTCGGAACCACAATCATAAATGATCAAACCACGGATACAAGATGAACTTATAACAAGGGGGTAATTATTTTCACGAGCAGCTTCCATGATTAGTTCTACATCGTGTCCATGGGCATGAACACAAAGTTCAAGGTCGACTCCCACTTCTCCAATGCATAACCTTTCATTCACTCCTCTAAATAAAAATGATTTTAGTGTCAAAACCTACCTGGTGAATTACCAGAGGAGTATGACCTGTGAAAACTTTCGGGTTCACACAGATTAAGGAAGGCATAGGTTCAACCCATCGGGGCATCTTAGAACATATACCATGAACTTTAGGATCAATTAACACGTGCTCAAAGCAGAGCATGGTTGACAAAGGCATAGGATATAACTTGCCAAAGGCAGAAGACACAATTTACCAAAGGCATTATGTATCAAGGGAGAAACTCTCGAGGTTATTGGAAATGAAGGACACGGTCGGATAATAACCAAGCAATTGGTCTGGCGGTCCACAACGGGACTGATGTGAGTATTGGTACTCAATCAGAGGAAGAAGGAATGCCAAGGCATCAGATTATAGAAACAACTGACTAATTCAAAGCTTAATGCAAAAGAAATTTTATGATTTCCAAATCAAGGGATCAGAAGCAATCGTTCTGATCGAAAATGAATAAGTTCAATAGACTTAGAAGCACAACCGATCAAGGCATTGATTGGTCAAGAACCAGCTCATATCCAAAGGATGTCTGAGCCGGAAGGATAATCCTAGGATTCGACTGGTGATTGTGAACATTCACAACTTATTGAATCAATGGACTCAAAAATGATAGTGACAAAGGGTGCCAATAAGGTTACTATACTTATGGGATTAACCATAATGCAAGCAAGCAAGAATTTCAAGAACAACAGGCTGTTGAGGATTTTTGAAAGATCAAATAGTATTTCAAAGTCTTTTGCGAAACACATGAACAACTGGGAATGAGCGGAGAAGATGATATTGGAGTTGCATGTTGCGGATGTCATCGATGATCACAAGATCAAGATGGATGCAATGCGCTTGAAGATTAGAAAGATTAGAAAATATGCCATTCATACCGAGGCTTGGTATCATTATGCCGTTGGATCAATTGTTACCTTGGTTGCTATTATGATCGCATTTGTTTTCGCATTGAAATGTTTTACATAGTTTCAATGTATGGTTTAATTAATTAGATGCTCTGGAGAGCTATATGTTGTTAGATGAAAACTATGTATGTACTTTGGTTTTAATGTGACGATGAGCTTCTATTAATTTGGTCACTTAATTATCTATTCATGATATTCTGTAATGGTTTTTGACACACTCAATTATATATAATGCACGCAGATGAACCGACAATGGATGTACGGTGACAGACACACCTCCGAGTACATTAAGGGCTTGCATGATTTTCTCGAAGTGGCTGAGGCAAACAAGCAGAATGGTTTTATGTGTTGTCCATGCCCTATATGTGGGAATACGAAGTCTAACTCTGACCGGAAAATCCTTCACACCCACCTGCTTTACAAGGGTTTCATGCCACACTATAATGTTTGGACGAGGCACGGAGAAATAGGGGTTATGATGGAAGACGGCGAAGAAGAAGAGGACGATGACAACTATGTGCCCCCTGAATACGGTGATGCTGCACGGGGGAAGCTGCTGAAGATCAAAAGGAACCAGACGATGTGCCCAATGATGCTGCAAGGGGGGGAAGCTGCTGAAGATCAAGAGGAACCAGTGCCCGATGATGATGATCTCCGCCGGGTCATAGTCGATGCAAGGACGCAATGCGAAAGTCAAAAGGAGAAGCTGAAGTTCGATCGCATGTTAGAGGATCACAAAAAAGGGTTGTACCCCAATTGCGAAGATGGCAACACAAAGCTCGGTACCGTACTGGAATTGCTGCAGTGGAAGGCAGAGAATGCTGTGCCTGACAAAGGATTTGAGAAGCTATTGAAAATATTGAAGAAGAAGCTTCTGAAGGATAATGAATTGCCCGACAGTACATACGCAGCAAAGAAGGTCGTATGCCCTCTAGGATTGGAGGTGCAGAAGATACATGCATGCCCTAATGACTGCATCCTCTACCGCGGTGCGTACAAGGATCTGAACGCATGCCCGGTATGCGGTGCATTGCGGTATAAGATCAGACGAGATGACCCTGGTGATGTTGACGGCGAGCCCCCCAGGAAGAGGGTTCCTGCGAAGGTGATGTGGTATGCTCCTATAATACCACGGTTGAAACGTCTGTTCTGAAACGAAGAGCATGCCAAGTTGATGCGATGGCACAGTGAGGACCGTAAGAAAGACGGGAAGTTGAGAGCACCCGCTGACGGGTCGCAGTGGAGAAAAATCGAGAGAAAGTACTGGGCTGAGTTTGCAGCTGACCCAAGGAACGTATGGTTTGGTTTAAGCGTGGATGGCATTAATCCTTTCGGGGAGCAGAGCAGCAATCACAGCACCTGGCCCGTGACTCTATGTATGTATAACCTTCCTCCTTGGATGTGCATGAAGCGAAAGTTCATTATGATGCCAGTTCTCATCCAAGGCCCTAAGCAACCCGACAACGACATTGATGTGTACCTAAGGCCATTAGTTGAAGAACTTTTACAACTGTGGAATGGAAACGGTGTACGTATGTGGGATGAGCACAAACAGGAGGAATTTAACCTGCACGCGTTGCTATTTCTAACCATCAACGATTGGCCCGCTCTCAGTAACCTTTCAGGACAGAAAAACAAGGGATACCACGCATGCACGCACTGTTTAGATGACACTGAAAGTATATACCTGGACAAAAGCAGGAAGAATGTGTACCTAGGCCATCGTCGATTTCTTCCGACCAACCATCAATGTCGAAAGAAAGGCAAGCATTTCAAAGGCGAGGCAGATCATCGGAAGAAGCCCACCATGCGTACCGGTGATCACGTACTTGCTATGGTCAATGATTTACACGTAATCTTTGGAAAGGGTCCCGGCGGACTAGCTGTTCCGAATGACGCTGAGGGACACGCACCCATGTGGAAGAAGAAATCTATATTTTGGGACCTACCCTACTGGAAAGAGCTAGAGGTCCCCTCTTCAATCGAAGTGATGCACGTGGCGAAGAACCTTTGCGTGAACCTGCTAGGCTTCTTGGGCGTGTATGGGAAGACAAAAGATACACCTGAGGCACGGGAGGACCTGCAACGTTTGCACGAAAAAGACGGCATGCCTCCGAAGCAGTATGAAGGTCCTGCCAGCTACGCTCTTACGAAAGAAGAGAAAGAAATCTTCTTTGAATGCCTGCTCAGTATGAAGGTCCCGACTGGCTTCTCGTCGAATATAAAGGGAATAATAAATATGCAAGAGAAAAAGTTCCAGAACCTAAAGTCTCATGACTGCCACGTGATTATGACGCAACTGCTTCCGGTTGCATTGAGGGGGCTTCTACCGGAAAACGTCCGATTAGCCATTGTGAAGCTATGTGCATTCCTCAATGCAATCTCTCAGAAGGTGATCGATCCAGAAATCATACCAAGGCTAAGGAGTGATGTGGCGCAATGTCCTATCAGTTTCGAGCTGGTGTTCCCACCATCCTTCTTCAATATCATGATGCACGTTCTAGTTCATCTAGTCGACGAGATTGTCATTCTAGGGCCCGTATTTCTACACAATATGTTCCCCTTTGAGAGGTTCATGGGAGTCCTAAAGAAATATGTCCGTAACCGCGCTAGGCCAGAAGGAAGCATCTCCATGGGCCATCAAACAGAGGATGTCATTGGGTTTTGTGTTGACTTCATTCCTGGCCTTAAGAAGATAGGTCTCCCTAAATCACGGTATGAGGGGAGACTGAATGGAAAAGGCACGCTTGGAGGGGGGACTCAATAATATGCAGGGACGGATATTCTTGGTCTCAAGCACACTACACAGTTCTACAGAACTCTACCTTGGTGACCCCGTATGTCGATGAACACAAGAACAACCTGCGCTCCAAACACCCGGAGCAGTGTGACGACTGGATTACATGTGAACACATCAGGACTTTCAGAAGTTGGTTGGAAACACGTCTCAGAGGTGACACCACTGTTTGTGATGAGTTGTACTTGTTGTCCAGGGGACCATCTTCGACTGTATTGACTTACAAAGGATATGAGATAAATGGGAATACATTTTACACGATCGCCCAAGATCAAAAGAGCACCAACCAAAACAGCGGTTTCCGCTTTGATGCAGCAACCGAGAGGGGAAAGGACACATATTATGGTTACATAATGGACATAGGGGAACTTGACTACGGACATGATTTTAAGGTCCCTTTGTTTAAGTGCAAATGGGTCAATCTGTCAGGAGGCGGGGTACAGGTAGACCCACAGTACGGAATGACAACAGTGGATCTGAACAATCTTGGGTGCACTGACGAACCGTTCGTCCTAGCCAATGATGTGGCACAGGTTATCTATGTGAAGGACATGTCTACCAGACCGAGGAAAAGAAAAGATAAGGAAGCGAATACATCATACGATGAGCCAAAGCGGCACATAGTTCTTTCAGGAAAAAGGGACATTGTGGGAGTGGAGGGCAAGACAGACATGTCTGAAGATTATGAAAAGTTTCATGAAATTCCTCCCTTCAAAGTCAAGGCTGACCTAAGCATCCTGATAAACGATGAAGATTATCCATGGTTACGGCGCAATAAGCAAATGACACAAGCGAAGAAAAAGTGAAGACTTTCTCCCACAACTATTATGATGATACCATGCCAACTTTGTAATAGACGAGGATGATACCATTGTCCGTTTTGTACAAGAAGTGCATCTAGTTTTTGCCGTAACCCTCTCAACTTTCTTGCACATGCTATGTGGATGAAATGATGAGGCGCACCGCACCTTATAAACAGGTGCGGCTCTCTCTTAGCTAGCGAGGTGGGACTAAACTCACCAGCACGCCGCTGTGCAAGGCCATTGGTCCCGGTTGGTGGCACGAACCGGGACCAATTCCACCCTTTGGTCCCTGTTGGTGCCACGAACCGGTACTAATGAGGCTGTGGCCCCACGAGCACCTTTAGTACCTGTTCATGGCACGAACCGGTACTAGAGTTTCTTACTAGCTAAGCAGTTTTTTAGTCCCACCTCGCTAGCTGAGAGGCACTAGGAGCGGTTTATAAGCCCTGAGTGCAGAGACGATGAAGAAGAGGCGCAATGCTCATGTTGCTTAGCTTCAAGCCTTGAGGAATAAGGTAGACTGCATGGAGCTATGTGCAGTGCAGTCTACACTATTCCGAAAGGCTTGAAGCAAATCAACGCGCATTGCGCCTCTTTTTTATTTTTAATCATTAAAAGCAAAAAGAATTTTCATAAATAACTTTTTTTGATAGAAACTTTAATAGCAGAAAGAATTATCATAAAGTAAAATAAATAAGTAATTAGAAACAAAATAAAATAAAATAAATAAGTTTTTTGTTGTAAGTAGAAACAAAACAAAATAAATAGAGCAAAAAAGAAAACAAAAAAACTAAATACAACAAAAAGAATTTTCATAAAGAACTAATGGCACTAATAGAAAGATTATATTTTTTCTAAAACTAATGGCACTAACAGACAGTTTATAATTTTGCTGACCTAAAAGCAAAAAGAATTAAAAAATAAAGCAAAAAACAAAAGAAAATTAATAATGCAAAAAACAGAACCAAAAAACTGGATTTTTTTTAAAAAAAACTGCCACCTATTGGGCCACCACGCCTGGATACGACTAGAAAGCCAACCTGGGCCAGGATTCAGGCCCGGAGAAGACCCAATAGGCCCACAGATAGCACATTGTGACATTAGGCCCGTAAGCCTGCATTTGAGAGGAGCTCGAGAGGGCAGCCGCAGTGGGGCTTATAAACCACTCCGAGCCCCTCTCAACTAGCGAGGTGGGACTAAACTTTTGGCCGCGGGCAGTGCAAGGCCTTTGGTCCCGGTTGGTGCCACGAACCGGGACCAATGACCCCCTTTAGTCCCGGTTGGTGTCACCAACCGGGACCAAAGGCCGCCGCTTCCTGCCCTTTGGGCTGCGGAAAAGGGACCTTTGGTCCCGGTTGGTGCTACCAACTGGGACTAAAGGGTGGCATTCGTCCCGGTTTGTGCGTTGAACCGGGACCAAAGGCTTTGCTATATAAGCCAGCACTTAGGACATTTTCAGATTTCCATCGCCAGTTGCCCCCGACACCGCCAGGCTGCCCGTGCTCGCCGTCGGCGCCCGCTCCTCGTCGCCGTCGCCCCGCGCCCTTGCCTCGACGGGTCGCCGCCCGGTGCTCGTCGCCGTCGCCCTGCCCCCACGCGCCGCCCCGCCTCGTGCTCCCCTGCTCGCGCGTGCCGCCTCGGCGCCCCGAGCCCCCCTGCCCGGCCCGCGCGTGCTCGCCGGCGCCCTCGCCGCCCCTGCCCCGTCCCGCCCCCGCGCTCCGGCGCCCTCGCCGCCCCCGCCGTTGTCATCGCCCTAGCCGCCCCCGCTGTGAGAGCCGCCGCCCCGGCTCTGTTTTTTATTAGTTAATTGTTTTTTGATCATATATATATAATGTATATGTGTATGTATGTGGCCATATGTTTTGGTTCATATGTGGCTATATGTTTTTTTATTTTTATTAGTTTAATTTTTTTGTTCATATGTGATGTATATGTGTATGTGAACAAAATTTTTTTGTATGTATGTAGATGTTCAAAATGTATGAATATATATGTCAAAAATGTTTTTTTGTTCATAGAAAGTTTTTTGTTCATATATAGAAAGTTTTTATATATGACAATGGATATATATTCGAAATGATGATCCACATGGAAAAGTTTTATATATGCAAAAGTTACAATTTTAGAATTTTTTTATATATCTAGCTAGGAAGGGAAGAAGAAGAAAAAGAAGGATAGGAAAGAAGAAAATAAGAAGAGGAAAGAAAGAAGAAGAGGAGAGGAAGAAGAGGAGAAATAAATAAGAAGGGGAAAAAAGTAGAAAAAGAAGAGGAGAAGAAGAAAGGAATAGAGGAGAAGAAGAAAAAATAGAAAATATTCTATTTTTTCTTCTTCTCTATTCCTTTCTTCTTCTCCTCTTTTTTTTCTTCTTTTTTTCCCGTGTATGTATGTTGTCGTTGTCGATAGTACCCCCTCCCGATAACTTCAACACGAGGGGGGATAACTTCAACACGAGAGGGGGTCGATATACCCCCTCCTCGATAACATTATTTTCCCGTGTATGTATGTCGTCGTTGTCGATATAAAACCCCCCTCCCGATAACTTCAACACATGGGGGGGGGGTCGATATACCCCCTCCCCGATAACATTATTCTCCCGTGTATGTATGTCGTCGTTGTCGATATATATAACTCCCTCCCAGATAACTTCGACATGATGGACGGTCGATATGTATACCTCCTCTCGACCGTGATAACTTATACCACGGGAGTACCCCCCGGCCCTCTCGCTCGACCAAAACTCTCGAGGACAGCCAAACCCTAGAAAAAAACGATGTCGGTCTCCTACCCCCTCCCGCCGCGCCCCTACCCTTGAAGCGTTGCCTAGGCCACCCCAAACCCGGAATAAGCTAGGTCTACGTTTGCACTAATATATCCACCTGCTGTCATGTTTGTGTTATAATTTCCATGTTGTAATATTTGCAGAAACAATGGAGCACGGACGAGATGAGCAAGCAGAAGCGGTGTTGGGGGACATAATCTTAGCCGGAGGTGATATCTTGTCGTATCTTAATGACAATGATGGTCTGGAAGAATAGGGTGAAGAAGCAGGCTACGGTGATCGAAGAGTGGAGGAGGAAAGACATGATTATGATGGCTCCGGTGACCCAATGCTGGTGCAAGAAGGAGCCCGTGGTGACGGCTCTGGTGACCGAACAGAGTCCGGCCAGGTAAATATATTAGTTAAGCCTGTGCTGACTAGCTAATTGATGCATTCATTGTTTTAGTATGTACACATATTAATTAACACTCGTCTTTCTTCTTTTTTCTAGCCCTCCGAATCAAGCACAACTGCGGTAAAGAGACGAGGCCCGAAGAGAAAGTTGCGCTCGGATGAAAGGTTTGAGATCACAGCAATCGCGCGCGACGGCCAACCGATTGAACCCCTCCGGACAAAGGATGCTTTTGCTGCTCAGTGTGGGGTTCTAGTTAGGGACAAGATCCCGATCAGCATCCACCAATGGTATAAGCCTAAGAAGGAAGACCCTGAGCTGTCTTATGTCAATGATATGCAGAAAGATGATCTTTGGACTGAGCTGAAGGCAAATTTCACCCTACCGCCAGAGGAGGATCCGGAGAAGCCAGTTATAGAGCAATTAATCAAGTCTCATGCTCTTAAGAAGATGGCAGACCTATTCAGGAGGTGGAAGAATGAGCTGAAAACGTTTGTCGACAAAGAAGAGACACCAGAATTCATCAGCCGGTATGAGAAGATCAGAGATCACTGGCCCGCATTTGTGGCCTACAAGACATCGGAAAAGAGTAAGAAGATGTCAGCGACAAACAAGAAGAATGCTGCGAAGAAGAAGCTTCACCATCACACCGGGTCAGGTGGCTACCTCAAAGCCCGGCCTAAGTGGGCCAAGTCTGAGAGGGATCTGCTTGATAAAGGGATCGAACCAGAGACAATGAACTGGCCAGACCGTTGCCGGACTTGGTTCTTCGGGGCTGGCGGAACCTTGGACCCTGTATCAGGGAGGTGTCGTTGGACGGACGAGCAACTTGCAATACCCGTCAAGAAGCTTAAGCACTATATCGATGCAGCGCAGCAAGGGACGTTCGTTCCAGACAGAGAGAACGACGAGCTCACAATGGCCCTCGGGAATCCTGAGCACCCTGGACGGACACGAGGCACGCCAGGCTCCGTTCCATGGAAGGCTGGTTTTCCGGACGCGGGCGGTTACAAAACCCAGGAGAGGAGGAAAAAAATGGAGCAGATCCAAATTCAGAAGCTGCACGAAAGGGTTCAAGCGCTAGAGGAAAGAGACGGCAATCGAGATGCCGAAACTGCCCCCGAAGCTACACCGCCATCTCAGCGGAGAAGAAGCGTGGCTTCCACGGAGCTGCCTCAGCTGGAGCATGCGGCTCCTGCTAGCTACCCCGTGGATGCTATCACGGAGTCTCAACATTGCCACCTTATGGCGGAATGGCAGAACTTGAATGTCAAGGCGGCTGTTGGCTCTGTTTTACCTACTGAACCCGGCGCAACCTACCACTGCCGGCGGATTCCAGAAGGATATGCTAGGGTGATGGTGGATGAAATAACGGAGGGATTTGAGGACCTCCAGCTTGACCACCCTACCGGTGAAGGGGAGACTCGGCTGGGTTTAGTTCTGAAGACTCCATGCCTATGGCGGAAGGAGCTCATCAAGCTTCCGAACTGGACGGCTCCGGCGAGTAAGGGCACTCCGCCTCCTCCTCCGCCTCCTCCTCCGGCGAGTGATCAGGGCACTCAGCCTCCTTCTCCGGCGCGTGGCGGCACTCCGCCTGCTTCTCCGCCAGCGCCGGCGCGCCAGAGCAGCCAGCCTCCTCCTTCTTCGCCTCGGAAGAGACCCGCCGCCGCTGAGGCTGCTCCGGCGCGTCGTAGTCCTTCTCCTCCGCCTCGTAAGCAAGGAAAGAAGACAGCCGCAGCCGCTCTGTCTGCTCTGCCGGCGTCTAGCAGTACAGCTGCCAGAGGCGGGAGGCAATACAGATTCGGTCCTTCTTTGAAGACTCCAGAGAAGTTACCATATGAGAGGACCGAGGAGGAGAACGCGAAAATCGTGCGAGCCGAAGTGAAGAACTTCTTTGAAGGGGTGAAAGCAAAGAAACATCCACCTCTGGAGGAGAAGGTAGATCCGGTGAAAGCAAAGCGCACTCTGGCTGCCCTGACAAAACCACCAAAGTCTCCGCCGATAGGCAACTATGAGCGCGTTCTTGCAAAGACATATGCCGAAGCGGAGCGGTCGGGAAGTACTGTCAGTGATAAAAGGATGAAAGAACGACGAGCTGGGAAAAAATTGCCCAGCTCGGCGAACAAGCGAACCAATCGTGGCCCCCGCTCAAGGTGTCAAAAGACATCGTCGCTAATGATCCGAGGATGGTGCTCGGTTATAGCAATCTTGGAGATTACCTGCCCGACGATGTACATTATGAAATCATGGAGGTGGACGAACACAAATACTATTACGGGAAGCCTCTCGTCAAAGATGTCAGATCTCTAAGCATGATGATGCGAAGACTACATGATTGGTACATGAAAACCTGCAGAGAGTCTGATGGGATGAGTACTTTGATGCTGAGAGTTAAACCGGAGCATGACCTCTTTGGAATTGAACTGCTGAATGTTCCATTTGAGGATTTCTTCCAGTTTTACAATCAAAAGGCCCTCGATAAAACAACGATCACTTGATACTGTCCGTAAGTAGTACTAGTTCTGTCATTAAGTCTCTCTATATAGGTCAGCTCTTTCATTGCATGTATTTATACTTATCCTCACTATATTATGCAGATTGAAGATCGCCGAATTGAAGAAAAGACAAATCGGTGATATTGGGTTCATTAACACAAATCTCATAGATGCATATACGGTTGAAAAACATCCCAAAGAAGCCGAGGCCAACTTGCTACAATCGTTGGTATTAAATCAAAACAAAGATATAATACTCTTTCCTTACAACTTCAAGTGAGTGTTACTGTCTTGTGCATATTCGGTTTCCCTTATTAGTCCAGGTTATGGTAATGTAATTGATGACTTATGCATGCATGCGCAGCTTCCACTATATTCTCCTAGAGATTAAGCTTGAGCTGGGAGTAGTAACCGTCTTAGACTCGAGACGAAAAGATCCCCAGGACTATGCGAACATGACTCAAAATGCTCCAGAAGTAAGTTAAATCGATCATTATCCACCATATCAGCAACTTTGTTCATTTCCTGATATCAAGTAATTGTTTTCTTTGTCTGGCAGGGTTTGGAGAAAATTCACCTCAAAAGCCCCGGGACTGCCGAAGAAGCTGCAATTTAATCACCCGAAAGTAAGTACTATAGTAGCATGTTCCGCGCATCTCCTAGTGATTCAAGCGGTAGTTTCATCAATACCATTTAGCAGTTTGATTGACCTCTATTTCTTGTAAAGTGGTTGTGGCAGGAACCCGGGAATAATTACTGTGGATACTACATTTGCGAGTCCATCCGCTACCATACATGTGAGCGGGGCTACACTGAAGAACAATATGAAGTGCGTAAGCAATAATATTCACAATTTCATTTTATTACCATCATTTGTGTTGAGTTTCATTTATTCATATATATATGTATTGACCCCCTTCTTCAAATTAGATTTTTCGGAAGCGAGATGAACTCCTAGCAGAAGATCGTATGCGAGGAATTCAAGAGGAATTGGCGGCATTCTTCCTTGACCACGTGATCGCTGAAAACGGAGAATACTATGTGGACCCTGTGTTCCTACAATATAATTATGAGATTGTATTGTAAGAGATAATTATTGTATATATGTAGCCGGTTGTGTCGGATAGATATACGAGAACTTGTTGTTCGGCCAATATCTCGGAGAAGGAGAGGTGGTCGATATCACTTCTCTCTGTATGCATATGTTCATGACGATCTTCTGTTTCCTTCATTTGATTACTAGCTAGCGTGTCTACTCCTCTCCATACGTATATAGTACGTAGCGTCGACCAAGCACGGAGATAAGGGAGGACACTTTTCTCTATTAATTAGCTAGCTAACACAATATATGAAACACCTAAATTAACCCCCCAAAACCCCTAAACCACCCCCTTTAAAAAAAACAAAAACCTCAGCTCCTGCCAGGTGCTGACGCGTGGATGCCTATTGGTTCCGGTTGGTGGCACCAACCGGGACCAAAGGCCCTCCTGCCTGGGCTCCCCGCACCGGCCACGTGGACGGCCTTTAGTCCCGGTTCGTGTAAGAACCGGGACTAAAGGGCTAGGGCATTAGTAACGACCCTTTAGTCCCGGTTCCAGAACCGGGACTAAAGGCCCTTATGAACCGGGGTAAAAGCCCCTTTTCCTACTAGTGTAAAAATACAAAATGAACTCATAGACCTTACCACATTCTTGGTTCGGGACCAGTACACAACAAGGCGTTCCCAGTCATCGTCCAGTAAATGTGTCTCAGGAGAACGTAAGGGAATTTGATGAGTTTCTTTGCCGGTGAAGTATGTTTTCTTCAGGTAATTCCGATACTGCCACCAAGCATTCTTGAAGATAGCAGAGGTATTAGCACAGGTTACCTCATCCTGAGTTTCCAAATCGGTCCTTCTCTATAGAGAAAAATGGGAAAATTTGTTGTATTATAACCATCATGGAGGTAGGATGTATGGGACGAAGCAAAGTAATTGCCATGAATAACATTACTTACACATAACTCCTGGACAAACACCTGCAACTGGCATTTTCCTTCATCTTCAGTATAATATTTCCAAGATGGGAAGATGCGCACATACGATTTGACAACATCAAATGCGATAGATGCTAAACTACAACTAGCTGGTTGTGCTTCCTCCACAGGAATAGGCGTACTAACTGGTGGAGTTGGGGTTCGCCGTGATAGTACTGGCCCTTTGGGCAGTGGAGCTGCCTTACTAACTACTCTTGTTTGGGAGCTCTGTGGTGGAGATGGTCCTGTGTCAACAGGAACTGGATTACTATCGGCTGGGGTTGGGGTTAGATTGGGTGAAGCTGGTTCTCTGTCCATCGTAGTAGGGGTACAATCTGCGAGAGTTTGGGTTGTGTGTGGTAGGGCTGGTTCTTGTGCATGTTCAACCGGGGTGCTATCTCCACCAAGAGGTAGCACTGTTTTATTTGAAGACCGTGTTTTTAGTCCGCTAGATACTGGCATCACCCGCTCCAATTCAAATGGCTGATAAACAGGAAACATAGTTGAATGTACAGACATTGTATGAGAGACAGATGCAATAGATAGTGTGGAAAAAAGAGGGCATGAAATAGTTGACATGTATATTGTTTAACTAAAACGGATAGCATGACATAATTTCACATATATGATGTCTATTTAAACTGGATAGCATAGCATAACATAATTCAAAGATATGATGAATAACTAAACAGGATCACATGACATAATTCACCTACATGTTATCTAAGTAATCAGGATCGCATCATTTAATTCACATATGTGATTTATATGCTAAACAGAGGGCATTCGATATGATGTCTGAACTAAGAACATGGTGTTGAATATTGTGTATATGATGTCTAAACTATGCAATGCAAGACACCGTATGCATGATATGAGCAGTATAACCGTGCCAGGTTAGAGCATACACCTCAGTGGGGGAATAGGACTGGTCATCTGTCTCTGAATCCATCTCTGAGGAGCTATCGGGACCCAAGAAGAGATCTGCTTCGACATGTAGAACTGTGTGCTTTGAAGGCCTTGTTTTCACTCCAGATTTTTCCATCTCCCACCCAAATGGCTGATTCATAGGAAGAGTAGTTTAATGTACAAACATTGTCGACAAATGGAAATGTAATGAAGAAAAGGATGGGCAAGATATCATTCAAATATATGATGCCTGGTTAAACAGGATGGCATTGCACATTTCACATATATTATGGCTGGCTAAAAGACATGAGACTGCATAATTCCCATATATGATATAGAAACTAAACAGGTGGCATTACTGAACATGTCTAAACTAAGCAGATGATATATATGATGTCAAAAGTAGGCACTCCAAGGCAACATATGCATGATATGACTAACATCATCGTGCCAAGGTAGAGCAAACACCTTGGGGGGTAAATAGGAGTGGTCAGCGGCCTCTGAATCCGCCTCAGAACAGATATCTTCCTTTGGATTACAATCTAGAGAGGGGTGGGGAGGGTTTGCCATTGAACCCACCATGGAGCGATGTCTGTATGACATTGTATTGCCGCGCAAAACTCTTCTCTTTTTCTCTACATGTTCAGCATGACTGTGTACAATATCTGACATGCATACGAAAAAAATATGGTGAGATTATGTAAGGAGAGCATGCAGAAATTTAGAGTGATGGTAACAACCAGTGGATCGACATTTTTCCGTTGAACCAAAATAGCCCTAATGGATCGACGTGAATGTATAGTAATAAGTGATGCAACAAGTGTACAACCTCTTTGCCGTAGCCGTGTCGACCTCAGCGTCATTGGGTTGGTCGCTGAAGCAGTTGAGGCAGAGGTGGCTGTCGTAGGTGTGGAGGAAGATCTGAGGAATCTGTAGACGGTGTCCAGGGCACTGCTCTGTTGTGATGGATCGTTCTGTCGTTGGAGCAGCTCCGGTGAGCCGTAAGACGTCAAGGCTGAAGCAGCACAAGACAGACATCGTCAATCTCAAGTGGGATTCTAATAGCATCTCCAATAGATGATGTAAAATGGATGTAAAATTAACATCACCAAAAACCACCTGACTACAACAGATGAGGTAAAAACTGTTGACTCTGAACTTAACTATCGAAACTGAAATTTACTGTGGACTCTGAATGCTACTGTCGAAACTGAACGCAATGGTAGCAGAGATGCACTTGACATGTAGTTTAGGGAGGGCCTGCAGTTCATCTTCAACCTGCACCCCCCTGAGCCGCCAGCCACCACCGGCCGAACCGCCGGCCCCAGCGCCGCCTCGCCGCACCGAAACAACTCGCCACCGCCGCCCCGGCCAGCCCTCTAGGCCCCCCGCCCCCACCCTGAACCCTAAGATAGATAGTGGGGTACCTCTCCGGCGAGCCCCCGTCCCCGCTGCGGGTGGTTCTTCCTTAACTCCGGCGAGCCCCCCCAACCCCTGAAAATCGACTGAACCAAAAGTCGATTTAGTCGACTGAAGTGTGGCTTAATCGGAGCAGAGCAGCAGCACGAGCGAGGGGGAGAGTAGCAGCAGCAGCTGGGCGAGTGAGCGATCGAGCGAGAGCCGGAGCAGCAGCAGTAGCGCGAGCGAGCGTGCGAGAGCCAGAGCAGCAGGAGCAGATCCGGCTGGTATGGACGCCGCCACCGAAGGGGCCTCGCACTGGGGGAGAGCCGCCGTGGAGATGTCGCCTGCGGCGCCGGCTTCAAGGTAGCCGCTCCATGGGGGTGCGGGATGGAGCACCGTCGGCGCCTGGAGGTCGAGTTAAGGAGAAGGTGCGATGCGATGAGTGTACAACCTCTTTGGTGGCGCCGAGTAGGCCTCGGCTTCGTCCGAGGAGTCGGTGAGGATGTTGCGGTTCCGGTGGAGCAGGTTAAGGCGGCGCTGTGGGGATGGAGCAGCCGCGATAGACGAGGCGATCGTCGGAGCAGCTCCTTGGAGGTGGAGGACGGGGCGGCTGAACCGGCGGGACGGCGAGATGGACGACGGATCCTCATCCGGGGAGGTGGACGAGGGACGTTGAGCTGTTGCGGTGGACGACGTCGTCGGGGAAGAGGCTCCGGCTGGGCAGCGGTGACGTGGCGGACGGAGGAGGGTGGGGTTTCGCGGCTGGAGCGGAGAGGTTATGGCGGCCTGGGATTTCGAATGGCGAAAAGGGGGCGATGGGAGGGGGTGAAGCATGACTTAGGGATGCGCTTGTCCAAAATCTAGGGTGTGTTACAAAAGTACCCCCCACCGATTTGAACTAGCGGCCCTTTCAGCTCAGGGTTAGAAGGGGGATTTCGCGTGTCGGGATTTGGCAGTTGGAGGGAGTTTTCGCGCGCGTTGTAATTTCGGGATAGCAAGGCGCGGGTTGTGACGGCGCCAGTTTTGGGAGCACGATATCTGAATTTTCGGGATATAACAAGACGCGGGTTGAATTTTAGGGACAAGCCTAACGTGTAGTAATATTGTACTTGTACGTACCAAATCAATTCGCACTTCCCTCAACCAAAAAGAAAACGAAAAAAATAAAAATATGCACACCACACAAAGAGAGAGTCTTACCCCGTTTTACTATACAAATGCTATTCAAAGCTACTCCCTCCTTCCATCTATATAGGGCCTAATGCGTTTTTCGATGCTAACTTTGACCAAATATTAGAGCAATGATATATGACATGCAACTTACACAAAGCACACCATTAAATTCGTCTGTGAAAGGTTATTTCAGTGATATAATTTTCACATTGTGCATGTCATGTACTATTAATCTTGTCAATAGTCAAAGGTGGTCTTAAAAATCTCATTACGCCCTATATAGATGGAAGGAGGGAGTATGAATCCATGTTATGTCCGATTAAATTTTTTCGCTTGCTGTATAATGCATGTAACCTACTCATACCAACATTTTAGTGCATTCCAAATGTCTATACTACCGCTGCAATTCGAACTAAATTTGAATTCGTTTCTCTATTTCAATAAGAATCTACAATCATGATTGTTGCCAACTTCAACCATCATAGTTTCCTTGCTATCCGCCAGATATAAATCGGACGGCCTATAATGCAGGATGGCAGGCACACCATCATCAACAACTCCGTTTTTTATAAGAGTAGAGATAAAATATATTAAATGTAGTATAACATGTTCATAACCACACCATGTGTATCACCATTATATATATTCACACATGCGTCGGTTTAGAACACTATGATAAATTCTTCAAATATCTGAATTCGCTTTTTTATAATGAAGTATATATGATCTCTATTCGTCTTTTACACCCACACAACCCTCTTATCTTTGTAGCTAGCGCTAACTTTCTCTTGTGCATGCACACGCCCGCATCCCTCTCACCCTCCCTCAGCATTCTCTAGCTCCATCGCGCAAATTCGTCTTTTCACTTTAGGTCGTTCACCCACGGTGTGTGTAGGCCCCCCAGCTCCTTCTTTACGGCACACATCGATCGATATGCCTCTCTAGCCAGGTGTGCCTAGCACAAACACAAGCTTCCCCTCTTCTCTTGTCACCGTCCATGCCTCACTCCCACCACTCTTTTCATCGTTCTCGTACTCGCACACTCCTCCCCCCTCGATATAGTATGCCTCTCGTACCACCTCCTATATGCATCCCTCTCTCTCTATCCTTCTCCTCGTGCCTCATTTGCTTCTAACACACACATGCATGTATACCGATCGATCTCCCAACATATACCTAGATCGACTTTAACTACCCCCCCCATCGATCGACGTACCTCACAAGTTATGTGTCTCCTTTCTCTAACAAAGGGCGATTGATCTTCCTATGTAGTTACGTCTGCTTACCACAGCCACATCATCCCCCCTCATCATTCGTGCATGCCTCCTGACCCGTCTCTCACACGCACGTGCACAGACAACAAGCAGCCATCTCCTCTCTTATTGATATTGCGGGCGTGCCCTCCGTTTGTCTAGCAAGCCTATCCCACCATTTGTTAGAAGAAACTCCACTACCACCCCCTCCAACACTCTAGCTCTGTCTCTCTCCCAACCTTATTCCTTCCTGCACATATGCATGGATGCTGATCAATCTCCCTTAATACATGAGGCAGATCGATCTCCTTAATACATGAGGTAGGCCTCTCTCCTCCTCCACACATATACCAGCCATTGTACCTCTATAGTTAATTGGGCCTCCCACTTCCCCCACCACACACCGATAGTCGAGCGCTGCAGGTAGGTATCCATGCCACGGAGACAAACTGCACATGTCCCCTGTCACGTTCCAGTAGGCCAGCCACTCTATATCTTTGACGTGGGCACACACAAATTCGATGGCACTCTTTATCGATCGCGCGCACACACACACACACACACATCATCCCTCTCTTCGATTCTATGGACACCTCAAGCCGATGATACCCCCACTCTCTTCTCGTGGATCGCCCCCTCTATATATATGTTATATCCAGGACTCTATTTCACACACATTGCATATGTTACATTTTTTGATTGACCCCCCCCCCCCAAAAAAAACTCTCAAGAACCCACACACTATATCTCTCTAGGTTTGTATCTCTCTCACACAACCCCACGTAGGTGGTGTACGTATACAAGAAGAGAATAGGTGCACCGTGCACGTACTCACGCTTCGTGCCCAACCACACCCGCGCGGGTACACGGTGGAGCTCATTTCTTTACGAAATGGCAGCCCACGTGCTAATTTGAATGCCTGTAGCGGTTGTTTACCTAGGGAGGTCGTGTACCACGCGTGCACGAAACAAAGTTCGACTTGACGCGTTGCCGCGTTATTTTTAAATAAAGTTATAGCGCTCAATGGCACGTACACAGAATATAAAACGATTTTTATGGAGAAAAAGGTAGTCTGCTCACTATATACAATGGAGCCTGCCTGCCTGGTTTGTCGCTCTTTAGAGTATCTCACACAAGGCTGCGGTGGCCTCTCTCTCTCTCACCGTTGGTCACTGATCTGGCCGCATCCTGTCCGCCGGGTGAAAGGGAGTGCGGTGGCCTCTCTCTCTCTCACTGTTGGTCACTGATCCGGCCGCATCCCGTCCGCCGGGGGAAAGGGAGGAAGTGCATCGTTTTTCTCCGTTCGACGGCGCCGAGGCAGCACGTCCCGATCTGCGGTACACGTCGTTCTCTCTGACCAAGCTCCGACGCGGCAGGGCCTACGCCACCTGCTCGCAGATTCCGCCCGCCGCCGCTCACCTAGTTACATCCCGACGACCTCCAGGTATCCCCTCCGGCCTTGCTCCACTGCCCGTCTTCCCACGTCGCTGCATGTGGATCTTCCATAGTTCTTTGCCCAAAACGTAGCTCGTCCGGCGTACTTTCCATATTGCATTCTCGTCCTCACACCGTTTTAGACAAACACAACCGTGTTGTTATCTTCCCTTAGGACAAGGAATATGCTTCTTTTTTGTCGTCGCATGTGTCATCAACTGTTATTGGCCAGTAATTGTTTCCTTTATACCTCTTTTTTGCAAACAGGGCTATCCATTTCACCTCGTTGCTATTGCGACCTTTTGGTGAACTGCACAAATCACTTTTTTCTTAAGAGTGTTTTGTGCAGTTGTACTAAAATGTCACACGGGCAACGTCTCTACATTTCAGTGCGACTGCACAAAGGGAGATTGGTTTTGCTCTATCCTCCTCATCCAACTCCGAGCCTAATCTTCTCCAACTAGTTAGTCTTAAGAGAGACTGCAAAGGTGACCGGCTTCTATTTGTGTGTTTATTGTTTCATCAGCTGTTCTCTATTATCGTAATCACACTTAATATCTTTGGAACAGGGACGCTCAGCTCTATTTTAGTGGAACTGCACAAAATGATCGGAATGTTGCATGCTCCAGACAGCTACTTTTTTCCCAACATGCCTTGTTGATTTAGACAGAGCTGGGGGGACGTTGCTGCCAATGAAAGCATGGATCAATTTTAATTTAACACCTTCTCACAACTCTGTCTTCAGTTGTGATGTAATTATTAGCTTTGATCTACTAATAATTGACATGCATTAGCAAGGAAGTTAGTTTTTTATTGTTTCCGAAAGAGCATCGATGGCAAGACACGTGAAACAAAAGCTGAAAGCTCACACCATTGTACAATTTCCTGTCGCTAGAAAATTATTTGTATAGTATGTCAATTATGTAAAAAAATGATGGAAGCTTGATAGCATTGCCAGAAGCCTCTTCATCATCCGGGTCCATGTGCCATGGACAAAATTATACTCCTTCGTTCCTAAATATTTGTCTTTTTACAAATTTCAAACGGGCATATTTTAGAGTGTAGATTCACTCATTTTGCTTCGTATGTGTACTCCCTCTGTTCCTAAATATTCTATTCGTCTTTCTAGAGATTTCAAAATGAGTGAATCTACACTCTAAAATATGTCTATATACATCCGTATGTGCCAGTCCATTTGAAATCTCTAAAAAGACAAATATTTGAGTAGTCACTCATTGAAATCTCTAGAAAGACAAATACTTCGGAGTATATTTAAGAACCGAGGGGGTAGTGCACAACCGCATGGGAGACTCAGCCCGGACGTTGCGCCGCATTAATAGTGAGTAATGAGCAGTCAAATCATAAGCCCCACCTTTCCCACTGTAAGTTGCTCTAAAGAAGCAACCATCAATACGCTCTTCTTTGAATCCGCTCATACTACTCCATCCGTCACTGTTTATACATCGCGCTTCAGAAAAAAGAAAAAAAATCTGTGGGACCAAGGCGACTAGCGATCGGCCTGAAAAATAGCATTGGTAGTTATAGCACGGCGTCTATTACTAGAGGGAATAATGCGTACACACATGCATGCAGTGCTTCCACCCCGGGTACACACATGCATGCACTTACTCCACTCCGTAGTAGTACAGTACATGGAGAGAAAATTGTGGACTTGATTGCGGTTACCACGCCCTAATTAATTGAGCATTAAACCAAACGCGTCTAAAGTCTCTCTGGTGGTGGAAATGCATTGAGAGAAATGCATCATAATGAAGCGCGCCCTGTAAACTGTGACAGAGGGAGGAGTAGTATGAAGGTGCAAAACCAAGTACGCGTATGGCCAGTCGGTCAACGCACCTCCTCTTGGCATATCACTGACATGTGGGACAGGAGTGTGAGCAAACGGATCTCAATTGATGGCAAAGAGCCAACCCGCTGTTCCTTGAGAGAGACGAGGAGCGAGAACACATAGACGGGCTCGCACGGAGGCCAAGATATATTCGAGCATGGTTGGTTGATCGATATCATTCATTACAGGTTGGGCTGCCGTTTTCCGCCCTTCTCCGGAATAAACGTGTACTTTATCAGAGTTAAATAAATAAGAGTACAGACGCTCCACCATGCGGTTCTAGTAGTAGTACTACTCGTACTACTGCGCTTGGCTCTTTGCCTCTTCGTGAAGTCGAACAATGATGGTACTCCGCATGTTGGGTACTATAGTGTATACCTCTGACAATCTGACACCGAATTGACTGATGCATGTCCACCGAGGGTAGGTTGCATTAGTCAAAAGGCGTAAGCGAGCTTCACCTTGTCCTGCAAGCTTCTCCTCGTTCTGCGAGCTGACGGGACACACCAAAAAGTAGTGCTAGTCCATACTCCCTCCTTTCCGGTTAATATGGCTTAATCTTTTTGCGGGTAAATGAGAGAGCTTTATTCATATATAAGCATTCTTAGGACGATCAGCCAAGACACTGGTCACTAGGAAGCGAGGTACCCCGCAAAAAAAGAAGTAGGAAGCGAGGTGTTTCATCAAGCCAGCTCTCGGCCACATTCAAAGTGCAGCAAGCACGGTTCGCACGAAGATGCGCCGCAAGGTTTGCTGACCTGTTTACATGCTGAATAACAAAAAAAGAGGAAATATTACCGAGCACTACTATTTGTAACAGGATATGTGCCAGAATTAAGCGAGAATTGTGGCGAGTGTTCCATGCAGACGCTCCTCCATCCGGTTCCTAGTACTAGTATAATACATACCTTTATAGACTATAGTAGTAGTACTAGTACTAGTAAACTTTGCGCTTGGTTGTTCGCCTATTCGGGAAGTCGAACAATAATAGCACTAGTAGTATAGTGCTTCTGGCAATCTGACACCGAATTAACTGTTGCACGTCCACCGACTGAGCGAGGGAGAGCTTGCATTAGTCAAAAGTTTCTCCTTGTCCTGCGAGCCACCGCGCGCAAGCTTCTCCCGTCCTGCAACCTTCTCCTCGTTCGGCAAGTTGACGGGACACAACAAAGTAATGCTACTCCATACTGCCTCCTCTCCGCTTAATATGGCTTAATTTCAAACGAGATAAATACACTGTCTGTCACTGTATATTTGTAAAAATACGGTCAGTGGACTTCATAATACGCTCATTGCGCTCAATATATATATTTTCCGGTGTTTATACGGTCACTAGCTCACCCTGACTGAGTATGTGTGTGCACGCACGTGTAGGTTGAGCACTTGAGCATGACCGTGTGTGTTCCGTCGTGTGCTCGGACATGCATGCATTAGGGCGTCGCGCGCGTTTTTGCGTCCATGTGTACATGTGACTGTTGCATACACGTAGGGAGAGTACGTGTAGGGGCCACTAAGGAGCAGTCAAATCACACAGTAAGTTAGTCGGAAGAAGCAACCATCATTTCACTCTTGAATGACACGTACACAATATAAAATGGTTGATATGGAGAGAAAAAGAAAACCACTATATATACACTAGCAGGAGCCTAAGCTACAAGCCTGCTTGCTTAGGTTGCTCTCTTCACAAGCATAGAATGATGGGCCTGATCCCACAGCTGGGGGAAGGGAACAATGTTCTGTGTAGACGCGGTCGACATCGGCGAGGGAGAAAACCCACAGTCGGTGCGTCCCAATCGGGGGTCACCGCGGTATGGGCCGATGTCGCGTCCCAACCGCCCTTCTAGCTACAACCCGACGTCCCAGGTTGTCCATCTTCCTTTTGGAGCCGGCTTGCTCCACTGCCATAGCTCCATCTCCATGTCGATCTTTCTCTACTTCTACCGGCTTCTACTTGTGATGAGTTTATGTCTCATGAACTAGTGCCAGTACTATTATTCTAATCACACTTCTTCAATATCTTTGCCATCAGGGATGCTCAGGTCGATTTTAGTGGAACTGCACAAAAGCATCGTATGATCCGAGGGTGCCAGCCGTCTTTCCTTCGACAGGTTCTACCTGGCCAGGAAATTAAATCATGTTTAGGGTTTAGGGTATAAGCCGTAGTGACCCCATCAGTAGTTTTTCTTTCGTACACGCTCTCACAACTTTTTTCTTTAGTTGTGAAGTAAACATTGGCTATGATCTGTGAATCATTGAGATGCATCAGCATGCGTGTTAGTTTTCCTTTGTATTTGATGGAATGTTGTAACGGGGCAACCTTGGAATAGGAATGAAAATGGAGTGGAAAGTTTCCGTTTTTCCGGAGAAAAAAGGGAAACGGAGAGAAACCAACGTTTCGTTTCGTTGGATCGCGCCATCGAGCAAAACCAACGTTTAAATCACGTTTGTCGTGTTCGTGTCTCACCCTCCTCCACGGCTCGACCCCACAGGGTCGCTCGGCATGCCACTCACCGCAAACCGAGTATACGATAACTTTCCCGCCTGCTTGTCGATGGATCACGCCATGGAGTACTAGCACTACTGGAAGAGATTGACGAGTTGGGGGAGGACAGCTAGCTGTAGCACGGACTCCCAAGAACTTTTTACATGCATGTTGTAGCCAGCTATTGCGACCTTTAAACGCGGAGCAGCCGCGTGCACCCGGAAGCAGCGCGGGCGACGCTCTCTCGGCCGGCGCACCGCTTCAATGCCGGCGCCAGTGAGAGGTCGCATCCGCTCTGGCCGGGCATGAATGCGGCACTGACCATTTCGGGCGGGAAGCACGCGCGGGTGATGAAGAGGGTTCGGGTTGGTCAGGACCGGCCGTGGCAGCAGTCCGGATGTGCGCAAACAAGAGATGATGTACGTTAATATTGCTACGTATATAATAAACAATGTAAATAATGTGCCAGTTGGACAAATATGATTGGAGATGGAGATGGAAATGGAATTTTACGTAAACACGGATATGCATGTCTATGTCTATGTGTGTGTGCGCGACGACTCTCGCGACCTGGAAGCGGGGGCGTGTTTTTGATCGAGTTTTCTTTCTTGGTACGTCAGAAAATCAGTTTGTCTAATTCACATCTAGATTTTATTTAAGGATATCACATCTAAGCTCCCACAAGTATATAATGTAGCAACAAGAAACAAAAAAACTAGGACAAAAAAAATAGACCACAAACAGAGTGGACATCAACTTAGATGTGACATAACTATGTCACATCTAGATGTGTCCTAGACAGACCCTTAAAAAATTGTCCGCCAGTTTTCGTTTCTTTTTGCCGGGAACGCGCGTATTCTATTTAAAACCACTGCTATGGAGTGATTTTTTTACTCCATTATAGCCGCTTGTTCGCTAGGGTTTGCACTCTCCACACGCTCGCCGCACTACATATATGTTACACGCTGGAGGCTCAGGGTTCATTTGCTAGGGTTTGCTATATTCACAGTCTCTCACCCTCTCTTCACCAGATCTAAACAAGACTGCGTTGGCCTCTTGTCTCTCTCTCCCCCCTCACAGCTGGTGAAGGAGGCGTCTGTATCCCGTCGCACCGGGAAGGGGAGGAGGTGCAGCGTTCACTCTATCGCCTTCGGCGAGGGAGGCAATCCACTGCCGGCTGCGCTGTTCTCTTTCACCCAGCGCCTATGCGAGAGGGCCACCGACCCCTTCTTCCTCGCTGCCGTACGTAGTGTGGGCAGATCCGGCCTCCCGCCGCACGCCTTGCCACATCCCGACGACCCTAAGGTATAAGTTTCTTTGAAACCGTCGTTGCTCTAGCTGCATGTGGATCTTTTTTGATCTTTAGTCGAATCTAGGTCTTGGTTCAAAGAGGAAAGAAGGGTGCGGTGGGCTGGAGCAAGAATCTAGGACGTGGTTCAATGAGGAAAGGAGGGGCGGAAAGTAGTATAGACTGGCTATCCAGCCGCTTTGTAGGTCGAAAAGGGAAAAAGGGGGTAACCCAGTACACACATCTGTAAGGAACCGATCTCTTTGTTGAAAAGGGAAAGAAACTGGGGGGTCGGGTAGTTTGTGCAGGACTAGATTTGCTGCCCTCACATAGGAAAAAGGTTCAAAGAGAACAAATATTGGACCTGAAGGAAATATGCCCTAGGGGCAATAATAAAGTATTATATATTTCCTTATATCATGATAAATGTTTATTATTCATGCTAGAATTGTATTAACCGGAAACATAATACATGTGTGAATACATAGACAAACAGAGTGTCACTAGTATGCCTCTACTTGACTAGCTCGTTAATCAAAGATGGTTATGTTTCCTAGCCATAGACATGAGTTGTCATTTGATTAAACGGGATCACCTCACTAGGAGAATGACATGATTGACATGACCCATTACGTTAGCTTAGCACCCGATCGTTTAGTATGTTGCTATTGCTTTCTTCATGACTTATACATGTTCCTATTACTATGAGATTATGCAACTCCCGTTTACCGGAGGAACACTTTGTGTGCTACCAAACGTCACAACGTAATAGGGTGATTATAAAGGTGCTCTACAGGTGTCTCCAAAGGTACTTGTTGGTATGGCGTATTTCAAGATTAGGATTTGTCACTCCGATTGTCGGAGAGGTATCTCTGGGCCCACTCGGTAATGCACATCACTATAAGCCTTGCAAGCATTGTGACTAATGAGTTAGTTGCGAGATGATGTATTACGGAACGAGTAAAGAGACTTGCCGGTAACGAGATTGAACTAGGTATCGAGATACCGACGATCGAATCTCGGGCAAGTAACATACCGATGACAAAGGGAACAACGTATGTTGTTATGCGGTCTGACCGATAAAGATCTTCATAGAATATGTGGGAGCCAATATGGGCATCCAGGTCCCGCTATTGGTTATTGACCGGAGAGGTGTCTCGGTCATGTCTACATAGTTCTCGAACCCAAAGGGTCCACACACTTAAAGTTACGATGACAGTTATATTATGAGTTTATGTGATTTTATGTACCGAAGGTTGTTCGGAGTCCCGGATGTGATCACGGACATGACGAGGAGTCTCGAAATGGTCGAGACGTAAAGATTGATGTATTGGACGACTATATTCGGACACCAGAAGTGTTCCGGAGAAGTTTCGGATTAAACCGGAGTGCCGGAGGGTTACCGGAACCCCCCGGGGAAGTATTGGGCCTTGGTGGGCCTTGAGGGGAGAGAGAGGGCAGCAACCATGAGGTGGCGCGCCCCCTCCCAAGGGGAATCCTAGTTGGACTAGGAGAGGGGGGCGCAGCCCCCTTTCCCTCTCCCTCTCCCTCTCTTTCCTTCCCCCCTTTTTCCTAGTAGGACTAGGAAAGGGGAGTCCTCCTCCTACTAGTAGGAGGACTCCCCCTCTCTCCTTGGCGCGCCTAGGGCAGCCGGCCTCCCCCTTGCTCCTTTATTTACGGGGGCAGGGGGGCACCTAAGAACACACTTGATATACGATATGTTAGCCGTGTGCGGTGCCCCCTCCACTAGATTACACCTCGATAATACCGTCGCGGAGCTTAGGCGAAGCCCTGCGTCGGTGGAACATCATCATCGTCACCACGCCGTCTTGCTGACAAAACTCTCCCTCAACACTCGGCTGGATCGGAGTTCGAGGGACGTCATCGAGCTGAATGTGTGTAGAACTTCGGAGGTGCCGTGCGTTCGGTACTTGATCGGTCGGATCGTGAAGACGTACGACTACATCAACCGCGTTGTGATAATGCTTCCGCTGTCGGTCTACGAGGGTACGTGGACAACACTCTCCCCTCTCGTTGCTATGCATCACCATGATCTTGCGTGTGCGTAGGAATTTTTTTTTAAATTACTACGTTCCCCAACAGTGGCATCCGAGCCTGGTTTTATGCGTTGATGCTATGCACGAGTAGAACACAAGTGAGTTGTGGGCAATATAAGTCATACTGCTTACCAGCATGTCATACTTTGGTTCAGCGGTATTGTGAGATGAAGTGGCCTGGACTTACATTACGCGTACGCTTACGCGAGACTGGTTTCACCGCTCGGAGCACTCGTTGCTTAAAGGTGATTGGCGGGTGTCTGTCTCTCTCACTTTAGTTGAACCGAGTGTGGCTACGCCCGGTCCTTGCGAAGGTTAAAACAACACCAACTTGACAAACTATCGTTGTGGTTTTGATGCGTAGGTAAGAACGGTTCTTGCTAAGCCCGTAGCAGCCACGTAAAACTTGCAACAACAAAGTAGAGGACGTCTAACTTGTTTTTGCAGGGCATGTTGTGATGTGATATGGTCAAGACATGATGTGATATAATTTGTTGTATGAGATGATCATGTTTTGTAACCGAGTTATCGACAACTGGCAGGAGCCATATGGTTGTCGCTTTATTGTATGAGATGCTATCACCATGTAATAGTTTTACTTTATCACTAAGCGGTAGTGATAGTCGTAAAAGCAATTATTTGGCGAGACGACAACGATACTACGATGGAGATCAAGGTGTCGCGCCGGTGATGATGGTGATCATGACGGTACTTCGGAGATGGAGATCACGAGCATGGTGCTTCGGGGATGGAGATCACAAGCACAAGATGATGATGGCCATATCATATCACTTATATTGATTGCATGTGATGTTAATCCTTTATGCATCTTATCTTGCTTTGATTGACGGTAGCATTATAAGATGATCTCTCACTAAAATTTCAAGATAAAAAGTGTTCTCCCTGAGTATGCACCGTTGCAAAAGTTCTTCGTGCTGAGACACCACGTGATGATCGGGTGTGATAAGCTCTACGTTCAAATACAACGGGTGCAAAACAGTTGCACACGCGGAATACTCAGGTTAAACTTGACGAGCCTAGCATATGTACAGATATGGCCTCGGAACACAGAGACCGAAAGGTCGAGCGTGAATCATATAGTAGATATGATCAACATAGTGATGTTCACCATTGAAACTACTCCATCTCACGTGATGATCGGACATGGTTTAGTTTCTTTGGATCACGTAATCACTTAGATGATTAGAGAGATGTCTATCTAAGTGGGAGTTCTTAAGTAATATGATTAATTGAACTTAAATTTATCATGAACTTAGTACCTGATAGTATCTTGCTTGTCTATGTTAATTGTAGATAAATGGCCCGTGCTGTTGTTCCATTGAATTTTAATGCGTTCCTTGAGAAAGCTAAGTTGAAAGATGATGGTAGCAATTACACGGACTGGGTCCGTAACTTGAGGATTATCCTCATTGCTGCACAGAAGAATTACGTCCTGGAAGCACCGCTAGGTGCCAGGCCTCCTACAAGAGCTACGCCAGAAGTTATGAACGTCTGGCAAAGCAAAGCTGATGACTACTCAATAGTTTAGTGTGCCATGCTTTACGGCTTAGAACCGGGACTTCAACGACGTTTTGAACGTCATGGAGAATATGAGATGTTCCAGGAGTTGAAGTTAATATTTCAAGCAAATGCCCAGATTGAGAGATATGAAGTCTCCAATAAATTCTATAGCTGCAAGATGGAAGAGAATAGTTCTGTCAGTGAGCATATACTCAGAATGTCTGGGTATAATAATCACTTGATTCAACTGGGAGTTCAACTTCCGGATGATTGCGTCATTGACAGAATTCTTCAATCACTGCCACCAAGCTACAAGAGCTTCGTGATGAACTATAACATGCAAGGGATGAATAAGACTATTCCCGAGCTCTTCGCAATGCTAAAAGCAGCGGAGGTAGAAATCAAAAAGGAGCATCAAGTGTTGATGGTCAGTAAAACCACTAGTTTCAAGAAAAAGGGCAAAGGGAAGAAGAAAGGGAACTTCAAGAAGAATAGCAAGCAAGTTGTTGTTCAGGAGAAGAAACCCAAGTCTGGACCTAAGCCTGAAACTGAGTGCTTCTACTGCAAGCAAACTGGTCACTGGAAGCGGAACTGCCCCAAGTATTTGGCGGAAAAGAAGGATGGCAAGGTTAACAAAGGTATATGTGATATACATGTTATTGATGTGTACCTTACCAATGCTCGTAGTAGCACCTGGGTATTTGATACTGGTTCTGTTGCTAATATTTGCAACTCGAAACAGGGGCTACGGATTGAGCGAAGATTGGCTAAGGACGAGGTGACGATGCGCGTGGGAAATGGTTCCAAAGTCGATGTGATCGCCGTCGGCACGCTACCTCTACATCTACCTTCGGGATTAATATTAGACCTAAATAATTGTTATTTGGTGATAGCGTTGAGCATGAACATTATATCTGGATCTTGTTTAATGCGAGACGGTTATTCATTTAAATCAGAGAATAATGGTTGTTCTATTTATATGAATAATATCTTTTATGGTCTTGCACCCTTGAAGAGTGGTCTATTTTTAATGAATCTCGATAGTAGTGATACACATATTCATAATGTTGAAGCCAAAAGATGCAGAGTTAATAATGACAGTGCAACTTATTTGTGGCACTGCCGTTTGGGTCATATCGGTGTAAAGCGCATGAAGAAACTCCATACTGATGGAATTTTGGAATCACTTGATTTTGAATCACTAGGTACTTGCGAACCGTGCCTTATGGGCAAGGTGACCAAAACACCGTTCACCGGTACTATGGAGAGAGCAACGGATTTGTTGGAAATCATACATATAGATGTATGTGGTCCGATGAATATTGAGGCTCGTGGCGGATATCGTTATTTTCTCACCTTCGCAGATGATTTGAGCAGATATGGGTATATCTACTTAATGAAACATAAGTCTGAAACATTTGAAAAGTTCAAAGAATTTCAGAGTGAAGTTGAAAATCATCGTAACAAGAAAATTAAATTCCTACGATCTGATCGTGGAGGAGAATATTTGAGTTACGAGTTTGGTCTACATTTGAAACAATGCGGAATAGTTTCGCAACTCACGCCACCCGGAACACCACCACTACTGGAATCAGCTAATTTGCCATCTGCCAGCTCTTTGCCGTCTGCTAGCTGACGGCAAAGAAGCTCTTTGCCATCAGCTACACATAAACAGACGGCAAAGAAAAGGCTGACGGCAAAGAAGCTCTTTGCCATCTGCCAGCTCTTTGCCGTCTGCCAGCGGACGGCAAAGAATCTTTGCCGTCCGCTGGCGGACGGCAAAGAGTGTGGTGGCCCCCACTCCCCGCTCGTTTGAAAAAATCCTAACGGCCCACCTCTTTGCCGTCCGCTAGCGGACGGCAAAGAGGCAGAAAGGCGGACGGCAAAGGCTGGTGGACGGCAAAGAGGGCACTTGCCTAACGGCAGGTACCCCCCGCCCGTTACTCACTTCGTCCTCGCCTCGCCCTTCTGCTCCCACCCCGCCGCCGCTGCCGCCGCCCGCCGCGCGCCGCCGCCCCGTCGCCCCCGCCGCCCCGTCGCCCCGCCGCCCCACCGCCCCGTCGCCCCCCCGCCCCGGCCCCACCGCCGCCACGGCCCCCCGCCGTCCCGGCCCCCCGCCGCCCCGCGCCCCCCGCCGCCTCCTCCACTGCCCCATCCCGGCCCCCCGCCCCCATCCCCCCCGCCGCCCCGGTCCCCCGCCGGCCGGGCCCCCGCCGCCCCGCCTCCTCCACCGCCCCACCCCGCCCCCCCGCCGGCCGGGCCCCCGCCGCCCCGCCTCCTCCACCGCCCCGCCCCGGCCCTCCGTCGCCGGCCCCGCCCCGGCCCTCCGTCGCCGGCCCCGCCCCGGCCCTCCCCCATAGTGAGCCCCTCCTCCCTTTTTTTCTGTTTTTTGTTTTTTTTTCTGTTTTTTTGTTTTTTTTTCAGTTTAAGTTTAGGTTTAATTAGTTTAAATAGTTTAGTTTTAATTAGTTTAGGTTTTTAGTTTAGGTTAGTTTAGGTTTAGGTTAAGTAGAAGGGGGAAGAAGAAGAAGAAGAAGAAGAAGAGGAGGAGGAGGAGGAGGAGGAGAAGGAGAAGAAGAAGAAGAAGAAGAAGAAGAAGAAGAGGAGGAGGAGGAGGAGGAGGAGGAGAAAGAAGAAGAAGAAGAAGAAGAAGAAGAAGAGGAGGAGGAGGAGACACCCCGAAGCCCCGACCCCGAAACAGCACCCCGACCCCGACACGGCACCCCGACACCGACACGGCACCCCGACACCTACACGACACCCCGACCCCCGACACGACACCCCCGACACCCCGACCCCGAGAACCCGACCCCGACCCCGACACCCCGACCCCGAGCCTGACCCGACACCCCGACCCCGACACCGACACGGCACCCCGACCCCGACCCGGCACCCCGACCCCCGACACCGACACGACACCCCGACCCCCGACACGACACCCCCGAGACCCCGACCCCGAGACCCCGACCCCGACCCCGACACCCCGACCCCGAGCCTGACCCGACACCCCGACCCCGACACCGACACGGCACCCCGACCCCGACCCGGCACCCCGACCCGACACCCCGACCCCGACACCCCGACCTCGACACGGCACCCCGAGACCGACACGACACCCCGAGACCGACACGACACCCCAACCCCCGACACGACACCCCCGACACCCCGACACCCCGACCCCGAGACCCCGACCCCGACCCCGACCTCGACCCCGACCCCGACACCCCGACCCCGAGCCTGACCCGACACCCCGACCCCGACACCGACACGGCACCCCGACCCCGACACGGCACCCCGACCCGACACCCCGACCCCGAGACCCCGACCCCGAAAAGGTGTTCTTTGGCCTTCCAGAAGCCGACGGAGTCATATATTTGTGAATTATTAGTTAGGTCATATATCTTTCGATTTTGTTATGAAAAACATCATATATAATTGTGTTGATCGGGTATTTTTAAATGTGCAGTTGTTTCATCGCTGCGAGGTTTGGTGTTCGACGACCTCGCCGTGCGTTTGACGAGCTCTGCCCCTTCGTTCGTGGGTGAGCACAAATGACATGTCCTCCTCCCCCATTAATTATTTGATCTATTCCGATGAAACTTGATAGCTAGATATATATGTGTCTTGAATCATCAGTATGCGTAACCAATATGTGTCTCCCGTTCGAAAGCGTCATAGTTATAAATATGCATGATTTGCATATTTATAACCTTGATTCTTTCGAATTGTCCAACGCTATCCATGGACAGCCCGAGTATGTTTAGATTGGGTTCGTTTTCCCATATGCTTTGCTCCGGATCCGACGCATAAATTTCGTCAGTGCCTCCCCTGTTGTTCTCCGGGTACACATCCTCTCTGTTTATTGTAGAGACGTGTATCAGGAGAACAGCGGGGAGGTGCTGCCGAAATTTTGCGTAGGATCCGGGGCATAGCATGGGAAAATGAACCCAATCTAAACATACTCGGGTGGGATTAGGACTTATCATTACCTATTAGAGTGTAGGTTGCATGGACGTAATAAAATTGACAAAGTAGATCAACTGATGAATACATACATGGTGAATTATATATATATATTTGTTGTGTGTCTAGTAGCTCTGAAAGTCAAGATGAGTGATCGTGCGTGGATGTACACCGGTCACACTGGTCAGAACAAATGGAGCACTGAATGGTTCACAAAAACCAAGGGGTTTGTGCGAGCCGCATTTGCAAATGGCCAGAGGAAAACCTGGTGCCCCTGTTTACGATGCGGCAATTGGGAAAAGAGGACAGAGGCTGAAATGGGCAAACACCTGCAGAAGAGTGGTTTTACGCCCGATTATACGGTGTGGACATTTCATGGTGAGTCTGCCCAACGTGACCGAGCTGAGGTGGATCGTCGTCGCACCGACGAGCATGGTACCGGTATGGAAAACATGGTGCAAGACTTTGATGATGCTCGGGATTCGGACGAGGAGATGGAGGAATCTGCAAAGGCCTTCAATGAAATGTTGGAGTCTTCAAAACGTCCGCTCCATGAGCACACTGAGCTTTGTCAGTTGGATGCCATCTCACAAGTAATGGCTCTGAAGGCTCAGTTCAACTTGGGCAGAGAATGCTACGATGCAATGATGATAGTATTTGGACGCTTTCTACCCAAAGGCCATGTAATGCCTGCAAACCTGTACCAGTCGGACAAAATCCTCCGTGCACTGAAGATGCCCTATGATAAGATACATGCCTGTGAGAAAGGATGTGTCTTGTTTAGGCTTGACTATGCGGACTTGAACTGTTGTCCCATTTGCAAGTCTTCCAGGTATGTTGTGGTAGACAACGGTATGGGTGAGAAGACACAGACCAAAATCCCCGTTAGTGTTCTTCGGTATATGCCAATCGTACCAAGACTTCAACGTCTTTTCATGGTCGAAGAGACGGCCAGACAGATGACATGGCACCAAACGGGCAAAAGAACCGAACTAGATGCAGATGGGAATCTGATGATTGTACACACATCGGATGGTGTTGCGTGGAAAAAGTTTGATGAATTACATGGTGACAAAGCGGCAGATCCGAGGCATCCTCGAGTCGGCATCAGCACGGATGGGTTCAGTGTGTTTGGTATGACGGCAACCCAATACAGTTGTTGGCCCGTATTTGTCTTTCCACTCAATCTCCCCCCCGGACAGATTATGCAAAGAAAGAACATTTTCCTGACGTTGATAATTCCAGGGCCCAACTATCCGGGGAAAAATATGAATGTGTACATGCAACCGCTTAAGGACGAATTGCAAGAAGCCTGGGATAATGGGTTCAAGACATACGATGCCTAGAGCAAACGGAACTTCATAATGCGTGTCTGGTACATGTACTCGATGCATGACTTGCCGGCGTATGCGCTATTCGTTGGCTGGTGTGTGCATGGAAGGTTCCCGTGCCCCACATGCAAGGGAGCTCTTGAGTTTCGTTGGCTTCAGGCCGGTCGCAAGTTTTCTTGCTTCGACATGCATAGAGAGTTCCTGAATCCTCGCCATAAGTTCAGGAAAGACAAGAAGAACTTCATCAGAGGTAGAGTTGTCAAAAACTCTGCACCACATGCATTGACAGGCCAACAGACCCTGGATCAGTTAAACGCTCTCGAGCCAGATCCCGAGCGTCCAGGGTACTTCAAGGGGTATAATTCTAAGCACGCCTGGACTCACAAAACATGCTTATGGGATCTGCCTTACTTCAAAGACCTCCTTTGCCCACACAACATCGACGTGATGCACACTGAGAAGAATATCGCCGAGGCACTTTTTGGTACATTGTTCGGCATAGATGGGAAGTCAAAGGATAATACTAAGGCTAGAGTCGATCTGGAGGCGCTATGTGATAGGCCGTTACAAAACATGAAAGAACCGAAAGGAAAGCAGAACTGGACGAAGCCAAAGGCATGGTTCAATCTTGGAAGGCCGGCTATGAGGGAAATTATCTTGTGGGTGAAAATGCAGTTGATGTTCCCCGATGGGTATGCAGCGAATCTACAGAGGGGAGCCAGTCTTGATAAATTGAAGATATTTGGTCTCAAGAGTCATGATTGGCACATATGGATTGAGCGGGTAATGTCGGTGATGTTGCGTGGCTTCATCCCTGAGGATGAATGGCTAGTACTGGCAGAACTCAGCTATTTCTTCCGTGTTCTTTGTGCGAAAGAACTATCGCCTAGCGTGCTAGAAGAAATGGAAGAGTTGGCGCCGGAGTTGATCTGCAAGTTAGAGAAGATCTTTCCACCGGGCTTCTTTAATCCAATGCAACATTTGATTTTGCATCTCCCGACCGAGGCAAGATTGGGGGGGCCCGTGCAAAATCGTTGGTGCTACCCAACTGAGAGGATGCAGAAGACGCTTCGACAAAAATGTAAAAATAAACGTAGAATTGAAGCATCGATGGCTGAGGCATTCATCACTGAGGAGGCGGCAAACTTCGTGACAGCACACTACAAAGCCAAAAATCGTCATTTGCATAATCCGAAGCCTCGGTACAATGCTGACGACCCTAAAAAGGGTGGATCCAACCTCAGCCTATTCAAAGGGAATCTCGCACCAGCCAGTGTTTCAAATCCAGTATCTTTGGATAACGAACAATGGCGGACCATTTCGTTGTATATCTTCAACAACCTGATAGAAGTGCGGCCGTACATCGAGTAAGTTCTCGGTACATAGTTTCGCAACTTCTATTTCCTTTGAACTGCTCTTATTCCTGGATATTTCATACAGTCGATACGTCGCCTTATTCTCGTATGGAGTGGTGATCCAAAAGGATTCTGTCGAAGAGTATGAGCTTCTCGCAAAGCAAGGTGGCGGCTATCCCGGTTTCATCTCTTGGTTCAAACAAACGGTAATTTCTATTAGACTTGTAGGCTAATTTGTACGCGGCTATCCCAGTTTCATTCACTAATTTGTGCGTAATGCAACAATCCTTTCATATTAAACTTGTAGGCTAATTCAGAGTCTATGGACGCCGAATTGAGACAAGTCGCTAATGGTTTTGACTATAAGGTCCGTTCATTTGACAAATACGACATCAACGGGTATCGCTTTCGTACCTATGGCAAAGAGCTATCTATGGCCGACCGAAAGTCTACAAATTGTTGTGTATCTGCTATCGGCGAAGGAGGTACCGAGTATTATGGGAGAGTTGAAGCAATTTATGAACTTCTATTATATGGTGAAAACCCACCGAATGTCGTAGTCTTCAAATGTTATTGGTTTCAGCCGAAGGAGACTAGAAGAACTCATGAACATATAGGGCTAGTTGAAATCAACCAAAGCACCCATTTAGATGTTCCTGATGTCTATATTACGGCTCAACAGGCGACCCAAGTATTCTATCTACCGTGGGCCTGCCAAACTAATCCAAATCTGAAAGGTTGGGATGTCGTTTATGAAGTGCCGCCACGTGCTAGACTATCTCCCCCAAAGGAAGAGGATTATGAACCTCACATTAACCCAGACACATATGAAGGAGAATTCTTCCAAGAGACACGTCTTTCCAAAAAGCGTTTCAAGAACCGCTATACTTCACCCCAAAACATTGAAGTAGACAGTGACAGTGAATCCGACATCACCCCAGAGGAGGAACAAGAAGAGCCAAAACAAGAAGAGGTTACTGCTGCGGATGACCTGTCATTGCTTGACCGATTACGTCAAGGTGACCTTGCACATGTTGATGCCACTGAACCCTATGAGCCCGTCATTGATTATAGTGATGATGATGATTATGCATTTATTGATGATACTGATCGAGATTATTAGTAGTGTCAGGTATTAAATTTTTTAATGTTGTACTTGATGATGATACACTTAAGTGATACACATATTATTATTCATGTCGGTCTTTTTTTTATGTTGTACTAATTTCGTTTACTGTTTGTCCTGGCAGGTGTTGAAAGATGGTGGGCGCTGGTCGGGAGCGCGCCAAGGCCCCTTCTTCCTCGGCGCGTGGTCTGAGGTCTTCGATTCCAGACGTACCTCTTCGCCGAGCGTTGCTGGACAGTATGTCCACACCACCGGGCCCTTCTTCGTCCACCGCGGTGCCCAGCAGGGGACGAGGTAGGAAGAGAGGAGGTGGGGCACGTGGTCGCGGGAGAGGAGGTAGGGTGACTGCTAGGGCGCCTTCCTCGCCGCCACCCCCAGCTGTTTCACCCGAGCACGTGACTGCTAGGGTGGACTCGTCCGAGGAGGAGGCTACACGGACTCCGGTCCACGAGCCTCCGGTCCACGGGTCTTGGGCCCACGAGCCTCGGGTCGACTGGCCTTCGGCCCACGAGAGTTCGGCCCACGAGACCCCGGAGGAGCACACGTCCGGATGGGGTACTTGGCCGGATCAGCCCGAGGAGCCGAGTGGCCATGCTGATGATGGCGGGGAGCCGACTGATCTTGAGGAGGAGGGTGGCACCGTCTACCAGCATGGTGCTACACGGCTCCCGTCTGTGCCGGCGACTCGCGAGCAGAGGTGGTTGATCTTCCCTGATGGGGAGAGGTACGTAAGTGCATTTAATATTTTTGTACCTTCTGCATTCACGTTTCTTCAAATAACTAATGCGTTGGCCTTGTCATGCTGCAGGGGTTGGGACCACCATCATAGTGTCCGCCGGCCCAACTCCGTCCTTGGAGTTCTTTGCCGGCAAAACTTCCCGGGGTTTGTCACGTTGCCTGGTGAGGGTCGGCTTTCAGAGCTTGGGTTGAGCTGGGAGCACTACGTGGCTGCCCCGGCCCCGCCGGATGTCATTATCGACGGTGTCGTGTGCGACACGAGGGCAGACATGGTGATCAGGACGTTCTGGGTAATTTCTCCTTTACACATTTCAAAATCTTCAACTAGCTAGTTATTAATTGTACTAATCAATATTGTCTCATTTGATTGCAGACATTCTACAGGTGTGAGGAGGGATACGAGGAGGACTGCGCAAATGTTATCCAGAACGTCTGCAAGCGCCTACTCCAGAACTTACGGCACGAGGCTCAGGTGCAGGCTGTTCGAGACTACTACGCCTTGCGTGGTATCAAGAAGACCAAGCCGGCGTGCCGCGATAAGTTCCTGAGTAAGGAGCAGTACATGAAGGTAATTCTTAAGGCCTTCTACTTAAGTTCCTTCATTTAGTAATTCTTAGCCGTAGCGCTCAAGTTTCTATTTGCTAACTTAGGCGCCTCCGAGATGGTGTGCGGATCGGATGGATTGTTGGGAGGTGTTGGTCGATGAGTGGTGCTCACAAGAATGGCTAGCCCTCCACAACCAGGCCAAGGACAAACGTGCCCAAATGGAAGGTGTGCCACACCATCAAGGCAGCTCCAACTTATATCAGTTCGGGCGCAACTGGGTATGTGGTTTGCTTCATGATTCATGCAATTCATTCATCATGCTAGCTTGAGCCCTTTAATTACTAATTTTCATTGTTTCTCTCTTTCAGGCACGCCACAATAAGGCGGATAAGGTGCCAGAGGTGTACGACCTGTATGCCATGGCCCACACTGGCTCTTACAAGAAAGTCAAGGCTTTCTCTCAGTCTGACCTCGATGATGCAAACAACTTCACCAACATCTCCTCCCACAACAAGCTCGTGAGATATAGAGATGAGGGGAAGGCGAGGAAAGGGGAGGACTTTAACCCGAGCCAGGGTCCCATTGATCCAGAGCTGGTGATGATATCTGGTGGCGGGAGGTCCCATGGCTCCATAGCCATTGGAGATGGACTTATCCGTTGTCCTAGCACTCTCCCGGAGATCAAGGCGCGCCAGTCGAGCTCCGCTCCTGAGATAAGGCCTCGTGAACGGCCAGTGCAACTCGCCATCAAGGTTAGTGATACGTACTCAGTTATCTTTCTCCATTACATTGTGTGCGCTTCCATCAATGATTACAAATGGTCATGTGAGTGGTGTTGCAGGCTGCTATACAGACTGAGAGAGATAGAACGGAGAAACTTCTGGCGGAGGCGGCGGAGAGGCAGCGGGAGATGGAGGAGAGGACGAGAAAGATGATGGAGGAGGAGAGGGCACGGAATGACATGCAGGCAAGGGCCATGTACGAGCTCCTTGTGGTAAGTTTCTTCTACAGATTACTTGCTAGTCTTAACATCTGAGTCTCATTACTAACTAGTATGACTCTGTTCTGAAAACCAAATGTGCAGTCTGTGTGCGAGAAGTCCGGTCAGCCCGCTCCGCCGATGCCAGTGATTGCTCCTGGGAGCACGGTGAGTTTAGTTTGAATGGACATTAGTTGGTAGTCTCAACATTTGAGTGTCGTAATGCTAACGAGACATTGGAAATGATCTTTGTTGCAGCTTAACTCCAGAAACGCATCGCACGATCCTTCTCCAGGTAGCGGCACTAGCCACCCCGCTCCTACACCTCCCTGATCACGGTAAGTTTCTCTAGTGTTTTGCTTAACAAATGCATAAAGACCTAGACTTAGCTTTATTTCCTCCAATATGCTTACCATAATGACCTAGAGTTAGCTTCTTTTCCTCCAAAATGACCCATTTTACCTAGGTTAGCTTATAAATGATGCAGTTCATCCAAGTTAGCTCAAAAATGACCCATTTTACCTAGATTAGCTCCTAAATGATCCATTTTACCTACGTTAGCTTTAAAATGGCCCATTTCACCTACGTTAACTCCAAAATGACCCATCTTACCTAGGTTATCTCATAAACGATCCATTTCAACTAATTTAGCTCATAAACGATCCATTTGACCTAAGTGAGCTAAAAAACTATCCATTTCACCTAAATTAGCTCTTAAATGATCCATTTCACCTAAGTTAGCTAAAAAACGATCCATTTCAACTAAATTAGCTAAAAAATGATCCATTTCAACAAAGTTAGCTCAAAAACGATCCATTTCAACTAAGTTAGCTCAAAAACGATCCATTTGACCTAAGTGAGCTAAAAAACGATCCATTTCACCTTAGTTACCTCAAAAACGATCCATTTCAACTAAGTTAGCTCAAAAACGATCCATTTCAACTAGGTTAGCTCCAAAATGACCCATTTCACCTTACTTAGCTCAAAAACGATGCCCTTCACCTTAGTTAGCTCATAAACGACCCATTTCAACTAAGTTAGCTCATAAATGATCCATTTCAACTAAGTTAGCTCATAAACAACCCATTTCAACTTAGTTAGCTCATATATGATCCATTTCACCTAAGTTAGCTCATAAATGACATATACTTCTTGTTCTAGTCTTCTTCTTGTTCTAGTCTTGTTCTTGTTCTAGTCACCTATTTCTAACTTTCTTATTTACCATTTTGCAGATTTCATTCACTTGATGGAAGCTAGCTTGCTATGATGGAGTGCTTGCTTTTCCTTTGATGAAACTTTGCATTGTATCTAGCTTGCTATCTTCATGACACTTTGCATTGTAATATATATATGGATGGAACAATGTGTATGGATGGAACTTCCTTATGTATGAACAATGTGTATGGATGAAACTGATGTGATATGTGATATGAAACTTATGTGCTAGATATGTGTTGGATATGTGCTGGATATGAAACTTATATATGTGATATGTGCTGCAAATTGTGGGATTTAATAAAAAACAGAAAAAACAGACAATATGCAGGCTCTTTGCCGTCTGCCACCGACGGCAAAGAGCTCTTTGCCGTCTGCCGCGGACGGCAAAGAAGCCACGTGGCAGCCAACTGTGCTTCCTGGGAGCTGACCCATTTGGTCAGTTTGCCTACAGTGGCAGACGGCAAAGACTTTGCCGTCCGTGGCAGACGGCAAAGAACCTGCACTTTGCCATCAGTGGCAGACGGCAAAGAACCTGCCATCTAGTGACGTGTAGATGACATCATAAGGCGGACGGCAAAGACCAAAGGCTCTTTGCCGTCTGCGGCGGACGGCAAAGGTCTGCCGTTAGCCACTTAACGGACTGACAGCGCAATTTTTGCCGTCCGCCGCAGACGGCAAAGAGCCTTTGCCGTCCGCCGCCAGGAAGCAGACGGCAAAGCAGCTGTTTACCGTAGCCTTCTTTGCCGGAGCCTTTTGCCGTCCGTGGCTGATGGCAAAGGTCTTTGCCGTCCGCCTTTCGAGCCTTTGCCGTCCGCCATGGCAGACGGCAAAGTAGCTGTTTCCTGTAGGGCACAGCGTAATGGTGTGTCCGAACGTCGTAATCGTACTTTATTAGATATGGTGCGATCTATGATGTCTCTTACTGATTTACCGCTATTGTTTTGGGGTTATGCTTTAGAGACGGCTGCATTCACTCTAAATAGGACACCATCGAAATCCGTTGAGACGACGCCTTTTGAACTATGGTTTGGCAAGAAACCAAAGTTGTTGTATCTTAAAGTTTGGGGTTGCGATGCTTATGTGAAGAGACTTCAACCTGATAAGCTCGAACCTAAATCGGAGAAATGTGTCTTCATAGGATACCCAAAGGAGACTGTTGGGTACACCTTCTATCACAGATCCGAAGGCAAGATATTCGTTGCTAAGAATGGATCCTTTCTAGAGAAGGAGTTTCTCTCGAAAGATGTGAGTGGGAGGAAAGTAGAACTTGATGAGGTAACTGTACCTGCTCCCTTATTGGAAAGTAGATCATCACAGAAATCAGTTTCTGCGACACCTACACCAAATAGTGAGGAAGTTAATGATAATGATCATGAAACTTCAGATCAAGTTATTACTGAACTTCGTAGGTTAACTAGATCAAGATCCGCACCAGAGTGGTACGGTAATCCTGTTCTGGAGGTCATGTTACTAGACCATGGCGAACCTACGAACTATGAAGAAGCGATGGTGAGCCCAGATTCCGCAAAATGGCTTGAAGCCATGAAATCCGAGATGGGATCCATGTATGAAAACAAAGTATGGACTTTGGTTGACTTGCCCGATGGTCGGCAAGCCATTGAAAACAAATGGATCTTCAAGAGGAAGACTGACGCTGATGGTAATATTACTGTCTATAAAGCTTGACTTGTTGCGAAAGGTTTTTGACAAGTTCAAGGGAATGACTACGATGAGACCTTCTCACCCGTAGCGATGCTTAAGTCTGTCCGAATTATGTTAGCAGTTGCCGCATTTTATGATTATGAAATTTGGCAAATGGATGTCAAAACTGCATTCCTGAATGGATTTCTGGAAGAAGAGTTGTATATGATGCAACCGGAAGGTTTTGTCAATCCAAAGGGAGCTAAAAGTGTGCAAGCTCCAGCGATCCATTTATGGACTGGTGCAAGCCTCTCGGAGTTGGAATAAATGCTTTGATAGTGTGATCAAAGCATTTGGTTTTATATAGACTTTTGGAGAAGCCTGTATTTACAAGAAAGTGAGTGGGAGCTCGATAGCATTTCTGATATTATATGTGGATGACATATTACTGATCGGAAATGATATATAATTTCTGGATAGCATAAAGGGATACTTGAATAAGAATTTTTCAATGAAAGACCTCGGTGAAGCTGCATATATATTAGGCATTAAGATCTATAGAGATAGATCAAGACGCTTAATTGGACTTTCACAAAGCACATACATTGACAAAGTTTTGAAGAAGTTCAAAATGGATCAAGCAAAGAAAGGGTTCTTGCCTGTACTACAAGGTGTGAGATTGAGTAAGACTCAATGCCCGACCACTGCAGAAGATAGAGAGAAAATGAAAGATGTTCCCTATGCTTCAGCCATAGGCTCTATCATGTATGCAATGCTGTGTACCAGACCTGATGTGTCCCTTGCTATAAGTTTAGAAGGGAGGTACCAAAGTAATCCAGGAGTGGATCACTGGACAGCGGTCAAGAACATCCTGAAATACCTGAAAAGGACTAAGGATATGTTTCTCATTTATGGAGGTGACAAAGAGCTCAACGTAAGGGGTTACGTTGATGCAAGCTTTGACACTGATCCGGACGATTCGAAATCGCAAACCGGATACGTATTTACATTGAACGGTGGAGCTGTCAGTTGGGGCAGTTCCAAGCAAAGTGTCGTGGCGGGATCTACGTGTGAAGCGGAATACATAGCTGCTTCGGAAGCAGCGAATGAAGGAGTCTGGATGAAGGAGTTCATATACGATCTAGGTGTCATACCTAGTACATCGGGACCAATGAAAATCTTTTGTGATAATACTGGTGCAATTGCCTTAGCAAAGGAATCCAGATATCACAAGAGAACCAAGCACATCAGAAGACGCTTCAATTCCATCCGGGATTTAGTCCAGGTGGGAGACATAGAAGTTTGCAAGATACATACGGATCTGAATGTTGCAGACCCATTGACTAAGCCTCTTCCACGAGCAAAACATGATCAGCACCAAGACTCCATGCGTGTAAGAATCATTACTATGTAATCTAGATTATTGACTCTAGTGCAAGTGGGAGACTGAAGGAAATATGCCCTAGAGGCAATAATAAAGTATTATATATTTCCTTATATCATGATAAATGTTTATTATTCATGCTAGTATTGTATTAACCGGAAACATAATACATGTGTGAATACATAGACAAACAGAGTGTCACTAGTATGCCTCTACTTGACTAGCTCGTTAATCAAAGAGGGTTATGTTTCCTAGCCATAGACATGAGTTGTCATTTGATTAACGGGATCACCTCATTAGGAGAATGACGTGATTGACATGACCCATTCCGTTAGCTTAGCACCCGATCGTTTAGTATGTTGCTATTGCTTTCTTCATGACTTATACATGTTCCTATGACTATGAGATTACGCAACTCCCGTTTACCGGAGGAACACTTTGTGTGCTACCAAACGTCACAACGTGAATGGGTGAATATAAAGGTGCTCTACAGGTGGCTCCAAAGGTACTTGTTGGGTTGGGGTATTTTGAGATTAGGATTTGTCACTCCGATTGTCGGAGAGGTATCTCTGGGCCCACTCAGTAATGCACATCACTATAAGCCTTGCAAGCATTGTGACTAATGAGTTAGTTGTGGGATGATGTATTACGGAACGAGTAAAGAGACTTGCCGGTAACGAGATTGAACTAGGTATCTAGATACCGACGATCGAATCTCGGGCAAGTAAGATACCGATGACAAAGGGAACAATGTATGTTGTTATGCGGTCTGACCGATAAAGATCTTCGTAGAATATGTGGGAGCCAATATGGGCATCCAGGTCCCGCTATTGGTTATTGACTGGAGAAGTGTCTCAGTCATGTCTACATAGTTCTCGAACCCAAAGGGTCCGCACGCTTAAAGTTACGATGACAGTTATATTATGAGTTTATGTGATTTGATGTACCGAAGGTTGTTCGGAGTCCCGGATGTGATCACGGACATGACGAGGAGTCTCGAAATGGTCGAGACATAAAGATTGATATATTGGACGACTATATTCTGACACCGGAAGTGTTCCGGAGAAGTTTCGGATTAAACCGGAGTGCCGGAGGGTTACCGGAACCCCCCGGGGAAGTATTGGGCCTTGGTGGGCCTTGAGGGAAGAGGGAGGGCAGCAGCCATGAGGTGGCGTGCCCCCTCCCAAGGGGAATCCTAGTTGGACTAGGAGAGGGGGGCGCAGCCCCCTTTCCCTCTCACTCTCTTTCCTTCCCCCCTTTTTCCTAGTAGGACTAGGAAAGGGGAGTCCTCCTCCTACTAGGAGGAGGACTCCCCCTCTCTCCTTGGCGCGCCTAGGGCAGCCGGCCTCCCCCTTGCTCCTTTATATACGGGGGCAGGGGGGCACCTAAGAACACACTTGATATACGATATTTTAGCCGTGTGCGGTGCCCCCCTCCACCAGATTACACCTCGATAATACCGTCGCGGAGCTTAGGCGAAGCCCTGCGTCGGTGGAACATCATCATCGTCACCACGCCGTCGTGCTGACGAAACTCTCCCTCAACACTCGGCTGGATCGGAGTTCGAGGGACATCATCGAGCTGAACGTGTGTAGAACTTTGGAGGTGCCGTGCGTTCGGTACTTGATCGGTCGGATCGTGAAGACGTACGACTACATCAACCGCGTTGTGATAACGCTTCCGCTGTCGGTCTACGAGGGTACGTGGACAACACTCTCCCCTCTCGTTGCTATGCATCACCATGATTTTGCGTGTGCGTAGGAATTTTTTTTGAAATTACTATGTTCCCCAACACAACGCATATATGCTGCTTGGCTACATACTCTGCATCACCCATTTATACGTGTGGACGCACATGGTGCTGGCATGTCCCATACAACCATTTTGCTGTTGTTAATCTAAGAATGCCGCCGGAAAATTGAAGCAATGCCACTGTTAAAAGTAAATTACATTTTTTAACGAATGTTGTTTCAAGAGAATGTCTCTGTTAATATGAATCAATGCAACCGTTTTAGAAATGCTACTATCCTACTTTGTTTTCCATCCAAGATAGGTTAGATGCTTCTTTCTGTCACCGTTTGTTTCATCCTCCTTTATTAGCCAGTAATTGTTTCCTTTTTTGCCTCTGTTTAAACAGGGATATCTATTCAACTTGTTGCTATTGCGACATTTTGCTTCGCTACGCGAAACACTTTGCTTGATTTCAGTGCAACTGCACAAAACGAGATTGGATTTCCTATTCGTGTTGGCAGATTCGTATTTTATCCTGGTCTTCTCATGAAAGGTCAGTACAGGCCTTCATCCACATGATTGTGTAGTGTGCTTTGAGATGTTGTGCTACTTGTATTGGTACTGTTTTAAATAAATGTTGAATTGAAGCTATTGTATTGCTGTCTTTTCCCATTAAGTAGTGAACAAAAATGGGACCAACCCAGACATTATGCTTGTTGCTTTGTTACAACAAACTCTGCATCACCCCCTTTATAAGTAGATGGAAGCACATACCGTTGTTGCGCCCCCTCTCCCCTGGAACTGTTTATGCTTTTCGTTAATCTAATGCCGCTGGTAAAATTAAGCAATGCCACTCTCAGAATTAATTAACTACTGAATCTTAGTTCAAAACTGCAACACTTGTTAGGAATGGTACTATCCTGCTTTGTAGTTCTTTCTACATGTTTAACCAAGGTATTGTTAAGATAATGTCTCTGTTAAATGAATCAGTTGCATTGTTTTAGGAATGGTACTTTTCTGCTTTGTCGTTCTTTATACATGTTGAAACAAGGCATTGTTAAGATAATGTCTCAGTCAATATGAATGAATCACACTGATGGAGAATTGCTACTCTCCTGCTTTGTTTCCCATTAAGATAAAGTAGATCAGTAGATGCTTTTCTTCTGGGAGTACAAGTCATCAACCGTTATTTCTCAGTAATTGTTTCCCTTATACCTATTGTTGCTTACAGGGATATCAAAATTAAAGCTCGGTTTTATTCCGACTTCGATTTTAGTTGAACTGCACAAAAGGAGCCAATGTGTCCAAGGCAAATTGCTGCATTACTGGGTCTAGTTGGTCGTTCCACTTTGCAGAAAGAAGCAGTCACTGTTTGCGCTACATTACAGAAGGAATGACCGAGAAGCTTTACAGAGTATTATTAGACACCGGTGACATGACTAGTCTGCAGAGAGCATTGGCAATATAACAACACGTGGAGTGCCCTAGGCAAAAAGTGCCCAAACAAGTACAAGAAGCTACGATAGGACTCCATCATAGGCATTACATATTTTGAATGGGAAAAGCTTGTCAAAGTTTAATCATTGATGTTAGCAAGAAGACGTTAGTTTAGTATATTGGAATTGGAAAACCTTGTCAAAATTTGCTCATTGATGTTAGCCAGAAGACATGCATTTGATATTTTTGAGTGGGACGCCCTTGCTGTGAGCAGCGTCGAGTGTGTTTTCTTGTTCCTGTGTTCAGTTTAGAAGTAAATAGTTACTCTGCTGAGATATTCCTGTGTTAAGAGTTTGTTCTGAATATTGTCTATGTAATGCCAGGCCTTGTGTTTAATTGCAAAGTTGAGCTTGGAATGTTGTGGCATGCGGCATCACGAGCTGTTCACCGTGCCTCCTGAGAATAATGCTTCGTATTGTTTTGCATGTCGATCTAATGCCAGTGATTTGCTTGTTAAGAAGATCATCCTCTTCTGTTGTTTCCGTGCTTAAGAAGTTCATCGTCTGATGTTTCATTCATAGCGTATACGACAAGTCGGGTAGGTTAGACGTGAAACCATACGATCTTCCGACCAACTCATGATATTAGGCCATGATTGGATCGTCGTTTTCCAACCAAATCCGCTTGTAAAACTGACGCTTGTAAATTAAAGCAGATGGTCTCGGGCGAAGGCGCTTGGTTGGTCGATTTCGACTAGTAAAATATCGGAAGTACTTCACACACGATAAAAATGTTGAACGACACTCAGACGATTGCTAATCCAGCCGTTAGCTGCTGTTTCAGCCTTGCCCATGGATGGCATGATACGCACGTCGTGCATGTATCGTCTGGTAATGTCTTCCATATAGCAGTGCTCGTAAAATATACACTCGTCTCTCAAATTACACGCGTAACCCGCCGGTTTTACTTACAGACCTCGGGCCCTCGGTTTCATTACGCCTGTATTTTACGCGTTGTTTCCGATGACGAGTAAATTGCACTTGTATGTTAATACAGGTTTGAAATAAACCAGAGCTCCCAAGCGCGGCCTTACCGTTTCATGCCGTCTCAGTTTCTCGAAGGTGCTCATAGGTGTCCGATGATCCTGGCTTCCTGAATGAGCAGCGGGCGCTGTATCAGACCATCCGTAGGGCCCGCGAGGCCCTCTCCGTTGTCCTTCGAGTTGTTGCGCTCGCCGTGGCGCCGAACATTGTTAACATCGTCAACGAACATGAGGATTCAGGAGATGACTTTTATTTTGACTGGATGACACTAGGGACCCACTAGGGCCATAGCCGTACGTACGCAAGTGCGTCCTTATTATGTACAACTATATATTTTTTTGCTTTCTCCTGGTTTCCTGACATCACGGTCCCACACCATTGTCAACCTATGTAGTCAATATAAACGAGAGAATTGCACAAGGTGCGGCCGACAGCTGGGACCAAGCAGCTCAAGCAGTATTTGTGTTTTTGAGGCGTGAGCACTGCAGAGTTTTTCTTGGCGATGATTTCGTTGTTGTTCAGAGGAGAGCAGGGTATTAACTGGGCGGGCTGTGGCCCGTCTAGCCCAGGCCAGATATCCAGCCCAGATACTAATTTTTTCAAGATGAAAATGGCTAGCCCAGCTATACGCCTTTTTGAGGAATACCCAGGCAAGGTCAACTTGTTATTCTCCGCCCCGCTGGGCTGCAAATCTTTCCTAGGAGGGATGCATTAGGCTTAACAGGAAAATGGGCTTTAAAAAATAATAAATGGGATGTAATTATAAAAACTGGGCAGTAACTATAAAAAATGCACCAAACACGAAATTAGTTTATAAAATATTATTTATGGATTTTGAAAATCTTAATTTTTCATTGTTGCGCGCGCAATGTTTCGTTGGATTTTTACGTAATACAAATTTATATTTAATCTAACTAGAAATTTCGGGATAAAAATATTTCAAATCCCATCAAAATGTGGGAAATTTTATTGAATTCTGTCTTCAACGGTTGGTTGAAATTATTAATCGTTGTCCTAGCTAGAAAATGGGCTGTACTTTTAACAAACTGTAAATGGGCTGTTGTAAATTCCATTAGAATTCAAAAATGGGCTGTACATTCTTACAAAACGCAAATGGGCTATAAGTTCTCTGCCACACACTTGTGGGCCTACTAAGTGACGCGTCCCCTAAAAAAATAAGTTGACGCGTATGCAAGGCTTTGTCAACTTATTATAGTCAACACACGGTTCTAGCAGCAGTGGCCGTTGGATGTCTTGCTTCTTCTTCAATCTCGGATATTCTTAGCTTCGGCCGCCCAAAAAATGATTCCTCCCCCTGACATCTGGGGCGCACCGTTTCGGAGGCTGACCTGTGGGCCTACTAAGTTGGAGCGTACCAAGGGCTTTGTCAACTTAGTCAATATAAACGATTCTAGCTTCAGTGACCGTATGATGTCCATCCAACGGCCGTAGTGCTTCTTCAACCTCTGGTCTTCTTGGTCCAGCCGCCCAAAGCAGCGCCGGTCGTGCCGCCTGCTCCTGCCTCCCGTGGCCGGCTGTGCTGCCGCGGAGGCCTCACCGCCCCCATACTACTCCCACCACTGGCCAGGACATCCCTCCACTCACCCACACCCCCTGTTATTCTGCGGCGACGGCAGCCTCACACCGCAGCCGAACCAGTGAACCCTCGTACTCCTCTCCACGCGGGCTTCCACTGCCGCGTCTTCCCCGGCTCCGCGTCGTCCCCTTCCTAGGCCTCGCCGTCGTCCACCGCCGTGGTGCTCTCCGCGCGGCGTCGTCAACGTGGTCAAGGAACGACTTCCATCGGAAGAGTACTGTACGTGGAGACGCTGACAGCTGGGTCCACGGCCACAGCCCAGTTTTTTTGTGATTTGCCAAGTAAGTCGCTTTGTCAGGCCTGTTGGGCTGCAAATCTTTCAAGACGAGGAGAGCTTTCATTCGGCTGGCCGAGAAAATGGCCCATCAGTAATGAGAAAGGGGCTGTATATTTTTAAAACACATCAAACCGGCAATTAGTTTCAAATATCTTTTTTTCATTTCGAGATTTTAAATTACATTAATTTTTATGCGTGGAGAATTTGTTGGATTTTATGTCGATATACATTTATTTTTAAAATCAGTTTGAATCTGAGTCGAAATTTTGGGATTAAAAACAGTTCGGACCGCACCAAAATATGCAAAATTTCGTATAACTTTTTAACCGTGGCCACAATATGGGCTGTAATGCTAACAAAAAGAATATGGGCTAAAAAAACCTTAAGTATTACCAAATGGGCTGTAAATTATTAGAAATAATGGCAGATGGGCTGTATGCTATTTTCCACAGATTTGAGGCTTTCCTGAAAAAAGGTTGACGCACAAGCAGTGACTGTTGGATGTCCATCCAACGGCCGTCGTGCTTCTTCAATCTCTGCTCTTCCTGCTCCAGCCGCTCAAACAAGCGCCGGCGGGACTGCCTGCTCCCTCCTCCCCGCGGCCGGCTGTGCTGCCGTGCAGGCCTCACCGCCCCACCGTACTCCCATCGCTGGCCTAGCCATCCCTCTACTCACCCACACCTGCTGTTATTCTCCGGCGACGGCAGACGAACCAGTAAACCCTCGTACAGTCGTACTCCCCTCCGCGTGGGAAACAACTGCCGCGTCTTCCCTGCCTCCGTGTCGTTCCCTTCCTAGGCCTCGCCGTCGTCCACCGCCCTGGTGCTCTTGGCGCGGCGTGGTCAACATGGTTAAGGAACGACTTCCATCGGACGTGGACTGTACGTGGAGAGGCTGACAACTGGGTCCACGGCCGCAGCAAGGAAGTGCCTCCTTATTACGCGCAAAATAATTATTCCTCCACCTGACAGCGGGGACCCACCGGACGGGCCACTGTATTTCGTGAAAAAACATTTCCCCCTGACTGCTGGGACCCACCAGCTACATCTTCGCACGCAAGGAAGTGTGTCCGAAAAAAAAACGATTCGCCCCCTGACTGCTGGGACCCACCAGCTACACCTTTGCACGCAAGGAAGTGCGTCCGGGCAAAAAAAAATGATTCGCCCCTGACTACTGGGACCCAGCAGCTACACCTTCGCACGCAAGGAAGTGCGTCCGAGCAAAAAAACACAAAACGATTCGCCCCCCTGACTGCTGGGACCCACCAGCTACATCTTCGCACGCAAGGAATTGCCTGACAGTCGGGACCCACCTGGTCGAAGCGTACGTAGCGTTGTCATTCTGGTCGCGAACATGTACGTACATATATACTGGTCGATGTAGAGGCGTGCACGTGTCGTAGTAGAGGCGCGCACGTAGCATGTGCACGTACGTACAGCGGCCAAGGTGCAAGAAAGAAAATACGGCCACGTATGTGTACATACGGGCGGGGTCTCAAACGCCTACTCGCGCATACGTACGGCCACGGCTCGTGTACATGGCTGGGTCGGAATGGAGAAACAGCGTCATCGTCGTGTTCATGGGGAGGCAATGGAATGCGTCGTGTTCATCGGGAGGCAACGGAATGCGTCGTGTTCATCGGGAGGCAACAGAACGCATGGGAGCCAACCGGCTGGGTCAGAACGGAATGCGTGGTCGTGTTCATCGGGAGGGCTTGGACAGAACAGGCGATGGAAACGAGGCCTGGCGTACTGTAGAACGGAGGAAACGGACCTCCTACGTTTGGAACGGGGTCCTGTTGATCGGGAGGGGTCTGGCGTACCGCAAAACGGATGAAACGGACCTCCTACGGTCGAAACGTGGGTCCTGTTGATCGGGAGGGGTGTGGCGTACTGCAAAACGGACGAAACGGACTTGTGTTGGAGCGCTACGGTCAAAACGGGGGTCCTGTTCATCGGGAGGGGTGTGGCGTACCGCAAAACGGGACTCCATGGGATACTGTTCATCTCCACCGTCGACCTCCTCCAGCCTCCACAGGCTACCGTCGACCTCCTCCAGGTTCCACCGGCTCCTGTTCATCCAGCCTCCACCGCGCGCGACTCCACCGGCTACTGTTCAACCACCCTCCACGGGCACCCCTCCACCATCTATTGTTCATCCAGCCCTCCACACCACGGGGTCCTGTTCAACCACCCCTCCACGGGCACCCCTCCACCGTCTACTGTTCATCCAGCCCTCCACACCACGGGGTCCTGTTCAACCACCCCTCCACGGGCACCCCTCCATCGTCTACTGTTCATCCAGCCCTCCACACCACGGGGTCCTGTTCATCTAGAGGCAACGCCACCGCTCACTGTTCATCCAAACCCCCCCGCAACGCTCACTGTTCATCCAATCGATCGGCTTCAGTTAGCAGCAGTAGTGAAGGAATCGCTCGATCGGGTTCAGTTAACAACCATCGATCGATCGCTCGGGTTCGGTAACTCGTAGCCTGCAGTGCAATCGCTCGGGTTCAGTTAGAGCCCAACGCCTCGCTCGGGTTCAGTTAGAGCCAACGCCTCGCACACACGCGCGTACGTGTACGAGAGAAACGCGCATCGCTCGGCCCTCGACCTCCCACCGTAACTGGGAACTCCCCAAAATTTTCCTCGCCCTCCCTTCTACCACGGTTTTTTCCATCATGGACGGCCCAAAGAATGTCATGCAGCTGCGTCTCCGGCCCGCCCAGGACAAAAAGCCCATTTTCTGTCATGATTTTTTGTCATAGAAGTAGGAGCCCACCACATCTATGATGATATCGGGTTTTATCACAATTATCGTCATAGAAGTGTCATATGTATGATAGAAAAAAATTTCGTTCGGCCCACAATGTCACGGATGTGTCTTCTTTTGTAGTGTTAGGTCCAGACTTGGGCTTCTTCTCTTGAGCAGCAACTTGCTTGCCGTTCTTCTTAAAGTTCCCCTTTCTTCCCTTTGCCCCTTTACTTGAAACTAGTGGTCTTGTTAACCATCAACACTTGATGATCTTTCTCGATTTCTACCTTCGTCGATTTCAGCATCGCGAAGAGCTTGGGAATTACTTTCGTCATCCCTTGCATATTATAGTTCATCACGAAGTTCAAGTAACTTGGAGATAGTGACTAGAGAACTTTGTCAATTACTATCTTATCTGGAAGATTAACTCCCACTTGATTCAAGCAATTATAGTACCCAGACAATCTGAGCACATGCTCACTGGTTGAGCTATTCTCCTGCATCTTGTAGGAAAAGTACTATCAGAGGTCTCATACCTCTTGACACGGGCATGAGTATGAAGTACCAATTTCAACTCTTGGAACATCTTATATGCTCTGTGGCGTTCAAAACATTTTTGAAGTCCCGGTTCTAAGCCGTAAAGCATGGTGCACTAAACTATCAAGTAGTCATCATATCGAGCTTGCCAAACATTCATAACGTTTGCATCTGCTCCTGGAATTGGTCTATCACCTAGCGGTGCATCAAGGACATAATTCTTCTGTGCAGCAATGAGGATAATCCTCAGATCACGGATCCAATCTGCATCATTGCTACTAACATCATTCAACTTAGTTTCTCTAGGAACATATAAAAAATAAATGGGGAGCTACATCGCGAGCTATTGATCTACAACATAGATATGCTAATACTACCAGGACTAAGTTCATGATAAATTAAAGTTCAATTAATCATATTACTTAAGAACTCCCACTTAGATAGACATCCCTTTAATCATCTAAGTGATCACGTGATCCAAATCAACTAAACCATGTCCGATCATCACGTGAGATGGAGTAGTTTTCAATGGTGAACATCACTATGTTGATCATATCTACTATATGATTCACGCTCGACCTTTCGGTCTCAGTGTTCCGAGGCCATATCTGCATATGCTAGGCTCGTCAAGTTTAACCCGAGTATTCTGCGTGTGCAAAACTAGCTTGCACCTGTTGTAGATGAACATAGAGCTTATCACACCCGATCATCACGTGGTGTCTCGGCACGACGAACTTTGGCAACGGTGCATATTCAGGGAGAACAGTTTTACCTTGAAATTTAGTGAGAGATCATCTTATAATGCTACCGTCAATCAAAGTAGAATAAGATACATAAAAGATAAACATCACATGCAATCGAAATATGTGACATGATATGGCCATGATCATCTTGCGCCTTTGATCTCCATCTCCAAAGTACCGTCATGATCTCTATCGTCACCGGCATGACACCATGATCTCCATCATCTTGATCTCTATCAACGTGTCGTTACATGGTCGTCTCGCCAACTATTGCTCTTGCAACTATTGCTATCGCATAGCGATAAAGTAAAGCAATTACATGGCACTTGCATCTTACAACCATAAGGCTCCTGCCAATTGCCGATGACTTTAACAAAAACAAGATCATCTCATACAACAATTTATATCTCATCACATCTTGACCATATCACATCACAACATGCCCTTCAAAAACAAGTTAGACGTCCTCTACTTTGTTGTTGCAAGTTTTACGTGGCTGCTACGGGCTTAGCAAGAACCGTTCTTACCTACGCATCAAAACCACAACGATATTTCGTCAAGTATGTGTTGTTTTAACCTTCACAAGGACCGGGCGTAGCCACACTCGATTCAACTAAAGTTGGAGAAACTGACACCCGCCAGCCACCTGTGTGCAAAGCACGTCGGTAGAACCAGTCTCGCTTAAGCGTACGCGTCATGTCGGTCCGGGCCGCTTCATCCAACAATACCGCCGAACCAAAGTATGACATGTTGGTAAGCAGTATGACTTGTATCGTCCACAACTCACTTGTGTTCTACTCGTGCATATAACATCTACGCATAAACCTGGCTCGGATGCCACTGTTGGGGAACGTAGTAATTTCAAAAAAATAATCCTACGCACACGCAAGATCATGGTGATGCATAGCAACGAGAGGGGAGAGTGTGTCCACGTACCCTCGTAGACCGAAAGCGGAAGCGTTATGACAATGCGGTTGATGTAGTCGGACGTCTTCATGATCCGACCGATCCAAGTACCGAACGTACGGCACCTCCGAGTTCAGCACACATTCAGCTCGATGACGTCCCATGAACTCCGATCCAGCAGAGCTTTGTGGGAGAGTTCCGTCAGCATGATGGCGTGATGACGGTGTTGATGATGCTACCGACGCAGGGCCTCGCCTAAGCACCGCTACGATATGACCGAGGTGGAATATGGTGGAGGGGGCACCACACACGGCTGGGAGAGATCAACAGATCAACTTGTGTGTCTAGAGGTGCCCCCTTTGCCCCGTATATAAAGGAGCAAGGGGGTGTCGGTGTGAAACGACACCTATGGGATCAAGGGGATCCTTTCTACGGTTGAGGGGCACTGGAGTGGTGAGGAGAGCAGGATCAATAGTCAGTGCAAATACTCGGGTCGTTTACCCAGGTTCGGGCCGCAGAGATGCATAATACCCTAGTCCTGCTTTGGTGGTTGTATATCTGTGTTCTTGAGGAGCTCGAACTAGCTACAGGGAGCGTAACTTGTCCAAAGGTCCGAATCCTTCTCCTGGATGCCTTGGGTCTCCTTTTATAGGCAAAGGGATCGCCACAGTGGCACCAGGAGGTGGCATTGCGGTACTGTGGCTAAGCTTATCGCTAGCCATTCCGGGACAAAGCGCATTTAATGCGTAGCTTAGGTGTCCCCTCGCTTTATTGGGGACGGGGGTGAGGCCCGTCTCGTCCGTCGCCGCTCCTCCTTGCTTCGACACGCGCCTTGGCCAGCAGTGCATGCGGCGCCATGTAGGCAGGCAAGCAGCTGAGGTGGCGCGGTGGTGGAGCCTTCAAGAAGATCTGCACGTACCACGTAAGCACGTGATGAGTTGGCAACGGAGCCCTTCGTCGACACGCAGGTGCCTGCCCAGCTGGTGGGCTGGCAGCTGCATGGGATTGGCGGTGGGAAACTTGGCGGCGTGCGGGCCTGGCCGCGGCCTCGCGGATGCTCCCGGCAAGGGCCTTGCCGGGATCCCGGCAAGGGTCTTGCCGTGGCGTCATGGTCGTCCCAGGCAAGGATCTTGCCGGGGGCCTTGTGGAATCCCCCGGCAAGGATCTCGCCGAGGCTCGTCGTATCTTACTCTTCTGATCAAGAGTGTGTTTTGTTCCTTGTCTTCAAAAAGATCTGCATGCCACCATGGAGGAGCCTCCCGAGCCCCTGGCCCCACGTGGTTGGTGGCGTTGGAAGCCATAGGCTCGAGGGTGGTTCTCTCCATTGGCGTTGGGGCGAGCTGCCCCGGCAAGAGTCTTGCCGGGGCTGCAGAGGCTGCCCCGGCATGGACCTTGCCGGGGGAACCTGCTTCGTCCCTTTGCTCTCTGTGGTCTTGGTCTTGGCGTTGCCTTGCTTATGGGCTTACCTTGGTTCACCTCCCTTGCCTTGCCAAGTGTGGCCGTGGCGCGTGGCTCCGACTGCCCGTGCACAAGTAAAGGGGTCAAAAGGAGAGCCCCTACTTTTGTACACCGACAGGAGCCCCCGGGCCTGGGCCACACATAAGCGCATCACGTTGTTGGGCCAGGCCCAAGAACGGTGCGCGGGCAGGCAGGGCGGTTTTTACCGCGGCAATTTTCCCGTCTGCTGCACTTCCCCATGATCCGCGCGCGACGTGGGGGTCGTGCATGACGTGGGGGTCATGCGTGGGGTGATTCCCGCACGCATGCATCACGTCGCAGTAAATGGGAAGCGTGGCCCTTTTACTGAGAGGAGTCTGGTCGCGGTCTTTAACGCGCCCATCCCCCATAATCACGGGGTCGGGGAACAGTCGTTTCACCTGTCCCCTCGATTCTGCATGTTCGCCACGCGTCCTCCATGCGCCTGAAGCGTCAGGCGGTGGAGGTGGGAAACTGGGCTGTCGCTGGTTGGAGCAGCGGGTCGGTCCTGATTCCCTACGCCCTTGGTGGCTTGGATTGGCCGAGCGGGGCGGCCGAGCCCTGACCCTGCCCCTTTATAAGGAGAGGGGGGATGGCACTCTGCACTCTTCCATCTTTGTCTTCCTCCACTTGTGCTTCTCCCTCTTTCCTGCCATGGAAAAAGGGAACCCTGGCCCTTCGACGGTGGCGGCGAGGGTCGCCGCTCGACAGCGTGTTCCTCCTCCCCAAGAGCCCGCGGTGGCTGAGCCAAACGCGAGGGGAATGGGAAGGGGGCGAGGACGAGTCCGAGGCCGTCATGGTGCTCGAGGGAGAGGAGGACGGGGCGGCGCACCGGCCTCGCCTCCGCCAGCGGCCCCTCCTCCGATGGAGGGCCACGTTGGGGACAATCCCCGCGAGTTCTTCGTCAGGCTGCACCACTCGCCCGCCGTCGTCTCTGCCTCCCGACTCCGTTTGCGCGGGAAATGGAGGTGAACCCGCCGCAGGTGCTGCGGCTACGTATGAGGGGTTGCGGGAATAGCGGTACATGGGCCGACGTCGAGTTCCCCGCCCCTCATGTCATGTACCTTCGCCGAGGGTGGAAAACCTTTGCTCGCATCCACAGCTTGACGGAGGAGCTCACCCTCCATTTCAAGTTAATGGAGGGTGCCCTCCTCCTTGTCAAGGTCTTCAGGCACTTCGGGACTCGCGTAAGGTGCTGTGTGGAGAGCTCCTCCGATGGCGAAGACTCTTCCTCGAGCGAGAGCGATGAGGAGGACAGCGGCAGCGACGACAAGGGTAGCAGGCGGCAGGATGACGGGTCCGACTAGGTGTCAGGCGCGTCGCGCCGGGGTGGGTGCGGCAGCAGCAGCATCTACACCGGGCCGTTCCTTCGGCAGAGCTTGCCGGGGGAGGGGCCAGCTCCTTGAACTTCTCGGGGCCGTCTCCTTGGGCGGCTGGCGTTGGGAGGCTGCGGAAGAGGAAGAGGGCGGGCGGCAAGGCCGTCAAGTCGGAGTACGCGGGCACCGACGCCTTCGTAGCGTATTGCCGGTCCTGCCACCTCGTCTTCGAGCTCTTCCTCCGACGCCGTCATCACCGGCCAGCCTTCGGGCGGCCACCGAGAGGTTCTCTTGGTGCTTTCTGGCGCCCGTCGCTCACATAGGCGCTCCTTTTGCCCCTTTTCGCCTCCTTGACCTGCCTCCTGAGGAGAGGGACAAGAAAGGGATTACGGGCATCTTATCTTTTTCCAACTTATAAGCCTGCGGGCATTAGTAGAATTTAAGACTTGTAATCCCCCTTGCTCATGTTTTCCATTTCGTATGAACTGTACCTATATGGGATGTTTTTAATGAAAAAGGATGTTTGCCGGGTTTTTCATTCGCGGGTAAAACCTACGACAAGGAGCGAATCCTTGTTACTTTTTAAGATAAACATTTTTCGTCCGGCAACAGGCCTTGCCGTCCCTTCACTTCGTTCGACCATTCTCGCGCTCTTGGCGGAGGCAGGGATGAAGCGGGCTTAGGCTCTTCGTTCCATTTTCTGGCTGCCGCGGCTACAACCAAATCCGAACCGAGGAGATAAACCTTGGGTATAGGAAGAAGGGAGCACGGTAGTCTAGAAATAGAACGAAGCTTCATATATCCCAGTTCCATACCGAAATGCATGATAGAGGGTAAAAGACTTATCTGGATTTGCAGCCCCCGGCAAACTTTGGTTTGCCGTGGTCGGATCCTTGCACTTGCAGCCCCCGGCAACTTTGGTTTGCCGGGGCCAGGGCGCCGGTCCGTCCTCCTCCTTCCAAGTAGCTTGGCAGAAGTGCTCATGCGCCCTGCGAACCAAAGAGGACAAGAAAGAACAGAGAGACGCGCACTCGACCTCTAAGCTAGGGGTTAGCCACTGGTAAGCACTATCAACCCTAACCGAGAAAGAGACTCGACCTAGCATGCATGCTATAACTTAGGGCGCCAGCGCTTCGTTTATTTATGCTCAGGGTCTGCGCCTGGCTTTGTATGAAGGGTTACATGCCTTGCCGGCAAGGCTTGTACAAAAGGGTGGCTTGCCGGGAGGCCCGGCAAGCCGCGCCTTATGGGTAAAACTTGCGAAGATGCTCGATGTTCCAGGAGTTGCTCACTGGAATGGCATCTTCGGTCTCCAGGCGGACTGCGCCAGGCCTGGTGACTTGTGTTACCCGATAAGGGCCCTCCAACTTCGGCGTCAACTTGTTGGAATTATTGGCCGACTGAACGTGCCGAAGAACAAGGTCGCCTTCCTCAAAGCTCCGGGCATGGACCTTGCGGCTATGGTAGCGGCGCAAGGCTTGCTGGTAGCATGCTGCTGTCACAGCCGCCCGGAGACGATCTTCCTCAAGGAAAGTTGCGTCATCTTGCCGCAATCTCTCTTGCTCAAGCTCATAATAAGCGAGCACTCGAGGTGACCCATATATGAGTTCCGTGGGGAGAACTGCTTCTGCCCCGTACACCAGGGCAAATGGCGTCTGGCCGGTGGCTCGATTTGGCGTCGTCCTGATCGACCAAAGAACCACCGGCAACTCATCAATCCAGCGCCTCCCGCTCTTGCGCAGCCTGTCAAAAGTCTTCGTCCTTAAGCCTCGCAGAACTTCAGCATTTGCTCTCTCCGCTTGGCCGTTGCTCCGTGGATGTGCCACGGAAGCAAAACATACCTTGCTGCCGAGATCCTCAATGTACTGCATGAAGGCGTGGCTTGTGAACTGTGTGCCGTTATCGGTGATAACCCTGTTGGGTACACCAAAATGGCAAACTAGTCCCTTGAAGAACTTAATGGCTGACTGCGCTGTCACCTTCCTCACTGCTTCCACTTCTGGCCACTTGGTGAACTTGTCGATTGCAACGTACAAGTACTCAAAGCCCCCGATGGCACGAGGGAAAGGGCCCAGTATGTCGAGCCCCCAGACCGAGAAGGGCCAGGAGAGAGGAATGGTTTGAAGGGCTTGCGCTGGTTGATGAAGCTTCTTTGAATGGAACTGGCACGCTTCACACTTGGTTACTAGTGCCGTCGCATCCTGGAGGGCAGTGGGCCGGAAGAAACCTTGCCGGCAAGGGCTCTCGACCCTATGTGGGAGCCACATATACCTCCATGTATCTCTGCCAGCAGCTCTAGTCCTTCCTCCCGGGAGATGCACTTCAATTTCACCCCGTTTGGCCTTCTTCTGTACAAGACGTTGTCAACAAATTGGTACAGAGCAGACCGACGGGCTACTCTTTCTGCTTCTTCCTGTTCCTCAAGAAGCTCTCCTGTCTGGAGGAATTGGACGGTGTGCTGCGCCCATGCCAGAGCTTGTGGTTCGACGGCAAGGACTAAAGGCATCTCTTCTGCCAGGGGAGCGACTGTCTCTACGGCCATGGCATGGGGCCCTGCCGGAGTCGGTCGCCCCGCGGCAGGATCGGCGTCCACGGCAACATCTTTGCCAGCGGCTCCAGGGAGCTCGGTGGGGAAGTACTTGCCTGGGCCTAACTTCCTTCGCTTGTTCATCCCAGTTGATGGTTCGACGGATGGTTGAGTTAACTGAAGCACAAAAGTACCTGGTTCCACAGGTAGCTTGAGGGCAGCACGCTTTGACAGGTAGTCGGCAATGTCGTTCTCCGCTCTGGGGACATGTTGTGCTTGAATACCGTCAAAGCGCTCCTCCAGTTTCCTCACCTCATCTACGCAGGCCTCCATCAATGGGCTTTGGTAATCTTTGTTGATCTTCCTGACGACGAGCTGCGAATCGCCCCTGACGATGAGCTTTCTAACTCCGAGTTCTGCCGCGATCCTGAGACCGGCAAGCAAACCCTCGTACTCGGCGGTGTTGTTGGTCGACATCTCCCGGGGAAAGTGCATCTGGATGACGTACTTGAGGTGCTCTCCGGTGGGCGCAACAAGCAGTACGCCAGCACCGGCGCCTTGCAGCGAAAAGGCCCCGTCAAAGTACATGACCCAGCTGCGGCTCGTTTCCTTGCCGGGGAGAGTGGTCTCCTGTACCTCTTCGTCGGGCGTCGAGGTCCATTCTGCAACAAACTCTGCCAAGATCCTGCTCTAAATCGTCGAGGTGCTTTCGAACTTTAAACCGAAACTTGACAGCTCCAGGGCCCATTCCACGATCCTCCCCGTTGCGTCTGGATTATGCAGTATCCGTTGCAAGGGGAGGCGGGTGACCACAGTGATCTTGTGCACTTGGAAGTAATGGTGAAGCTTCCTCGAGGCCATAAGGAGGCTGAAGAGCAGCTTCTGCACACCTGAGTACCTCGACCTAGCCCCCTGCAAGAGGGAGCTGACGAAGTAGACTGGGTGCTGTACCATTTTCTTCCTCTGCGCCACTTCACCTTGCCGTGCGGGCCCTGTTGCTCTGGTGTCAGTCTCAGCCGGGGACTCATCCTTGCCGAGATCGAGCCCTGCCGGGGAGGGTTCCGGTTTTCCATCCGTTGACTCTGCCGTCGCTGCTGCCTCTTCGTCGATCTCTCTCTGTGCCACTAGTGCGGCGCTAACCACTTGATTCGTTGCCGCTAGGTACAACAGCAATGGTTCTTGTGGTTTGGCCGCAACTAGCACTGGGGTAGAGGAGAGGTATTTCTTCAAGTCTTGCAATGCTGCCTCGGCTTCTGGGGTCCACTCCATTGGGCCCGTCTTCTTCAAGATCTTGAAAAAGGGAAGGGCACGTTCTGCGGACTTGGAGATGAATCTGCTCATGGCGGCAACGCAGCCTGTGAGCCGACGTACGTCCTTGATCCGCTTGGGTGCCTCAATTTGCTCGATGGCCTTGATCTTATCTGGATTTGCCTCGATTCCGCGCTGTGACACAAAGAACCCGAGAAGCTTGCCTGACGGGACGCCAAAGACACACTTCTCAGGGTTCAGCTTGAGGTTGATCTTGCGCAGGTTTGCAAATGTTTCCTCCAGATCTTGCACAAGTGTTGCCTTGTCCTTGGTTTTGACCACTATGTCATCCATATAAGCTTCCATATTTCTATGTAGCTGGGGCTCAAAACCAATTTGGACTGCTCTTGCAAAGGTTGAGCCAGCACTCTTCAACCCGAAAGGCATCCGTAAAAAGCAATACGTACCACATGGGTTGATGAATGTTGTCTTCTCCACGTCTTCTTTTGTCATGAAGATCTGGTGGTACCCTGAGTAGGCGTCGAGGAACGATAGCAGATCACATCCGGCAGTGGAGTCGACAATCCAGTCGATGCGGGGCAATGGGAAGGGGTCCCTGGGACAAGCCTTATTAATATCTGTGTAATCAATACACAGCCTCCACTTCCCATTTGCCTTGCGCACCACTACCGGATTGGCCAACCACATCGGATGGAGCACTCCTCTCACCAATCCTGCTGCTTCTAACTTTCTGATTTCCTCTGTGATTAATTCTTGTCTCTCCGGAGCTTGTTTCCTGACCTTTTGCTTGACGGGCCGTGCATGAGGACAGACAGCAAGATGGTGCTCAATCACTTCCCTGGGAACGCCGGGGATGTCGGAGGCTTGCCACGCAAACACATCGACATTCACCCGCAGGAAAGTGACGAGCTCGCCTTCCTATTTGCTGTTGAGGGTGGAGCTTAAGGTAAAGGCTCCCCCCGTGCCGTCCTCCTTGATGGACACCTTCTTGGTCTCTGGTGGCGTAGCTCTGGATTTCTTGCTCTTGCCGGTGGAGCCCTCTGGCACGTCATCGACGGTAGCACAACACTCCGAAGATGTGTGCTTGCCGAAGTGGGCGCAAGAGGTCTCGTCGGTCTTCTTCTTCCCTCCCGGGGCTTCAGCGGCAGGAGCAAGTGCCTTGGCGGCAGCTGCTGTGACTGCTTCCCGGTAGAGTAGATCAGCGCAGATCAGCGCTTCTTTCTTGTCGGAGGGGACAGTGATGATGTTCATCGGCCCGGGCATCTTCAGTGTGTTGTAGGCGTAGTGAGAAGCCGCCATGAACTTGGCAAGGATGTTGGTCACATGGTGATGTGACCTGTGAGTGTTAATCACATGGTGATGTGAACTAGATTATTGACTCTAGTAACTCTTTGGATGTTGGTCACATGGTGATGTGACCTGTGAGTGTTAATCACATGGTGATGTGAACTACATTATTGACTCTAGTGCAAGTGGGAGACTATTGGAAATATGCCCTAGAGGCAATAATAAATTGGTTATTATTATATTTCCTTGTTCATGATAATCGTTTATTATCCATGCTAAAATTGTATTGATAGGAAACTCAAATACATGTGTGGATACATAGACAACACCATGTCCCTAGTAAGCCTCTAGTTGACTAGCTCGTTGATCAATAGATGGTTACGGTTTCCTGACCATGGACATTGGATGTCGTTGATAACGGGATCACATCATTAGGAGAATGATGTGATGGACAAGACCCAATCCTAAGCCTAGCACAAGATCGTGTAGTTCGTTTGCTCAGAGCTTTTCTAATGTCAAGTATCATTTCCTTAGACCCTGAGATTGTGCAACTCCCGGATACCGTAGGAATGCTTTGGGTGTACCAAACGTCACAACATAACTCGGTGGCTATAAAGGTGCACTACAGGTATCTCCGAAAGTGTCTGTTGGGTTGGCACGAATCGAGACTGGGATTTGTCACTCCGTGTAAACGGAGAGGTATCTCTGGGCCCACTCGGTAGGACATCATCATAATGTGCACAATGTGACCAAGGAGTTGATCACGGGATGATGTGTTACAGAACGAGTAAAGAGACTTGCCGGTAACGAGATTGAACAAGGTATCAGGATACCGATGATCGAATCTCGGGCAAGTAACATACCGATAGACAAAGGGAATTGTATACGGGATTGATTGAATCCTCGACATCGTGGTTCATCCGATGAGATCATCGAGGAGCATGTGGGAGCCAACATGGGTATCCAGATCCCGCTGTTGGTTATTTACCGGAGAGTCGTCTCGGTCATGTCTGCATGTCTCCCGAACCCGTAGGGTCTACACACTTAAGGTTCAGTGACGCTAGGGTTATAGAGATATTAGTATGCGGTAACCCGAAAGTTGTTCGAAGTCCCGGATGAGATCCCGGACGTCACGAGGAGTTCCGGAATGGTCCAGAGGTAAAGATTTATATATGGGAAGTCTTATTTTGGTCGCCGGAAAAGTTTCGCACTTTATCGGTATTGTACCGGGAGTGCTGAAAGGGGTCCGGGGGTCCACCAAGGGGGTCCACCAGCCCCGGGGGGCACATGGGCTGTAGGGGTGTGCGCCTTGGCCTATATGGGCCAAAGGCACCAGCCCCAAGAGGCCCATGCGCCAAGAGATAAGGGAAAGGGAGAGTCCTAAAGGGGGAAGGCACCTCCGAGGTGCCTTGGGGAGGATGGACTCCTCCCTGGCCGCACCCTTCCTTGGAGGAAGGGCCAAGGCTGCGCCCCCCCTCTCCCTTGGCCCTATATATAGTGGCGGGGAGGGAGGGCAGCAATATCTAAGCCCTGGCGCCTCCCTGTCCCTCCCGTGACACCTCTTCCTCCCCGCTTGCGCTTGGCGAAGCCCTGCCGGGATCCCGCTACTTCCACCACCACGCCGTCGTGCTGCTGGATCTCCATCAACCTCTCCTCCCCCCTTGCTGGATCAAGAAGGAGGAGACATTGCTGCTCCGTACGTGTGTTGAACGCGGAGGTGTCGTCCGTCCGGCGCTAGGATCATCGGTGATTTGGATCACGACGAGTACGACTCCATCAACCCCGTTCTCTTGAATGCTTCCACTCGCGATCTACAAGGGTATGTAGATGCACTCCTCTCTCTCGTTGCTAGATGACTCCATAGATTGATCTTGGTGATGCGTAGAAAATTTTGAATTATTGCTACGTTACCCAACAGTGGCATCATGAGCTAGGTCTATGCGTAGTTTCTATGCACGAGTAGAACACAAGGTAGTTGTGGGCAACGATTTTGTCAATTTACTTGCTGTTACTGGTCTTATCTTGATTCGGCGGCATTGTGGGATGAAGCGGCCCGGACCGACCTTACACGTACACTTACGTGAGACAGGTTCCACCGACTGACATGCACTAGTTGCATAAGGTGGCTAGCGGGTGTCTGTCTCTCCCACTTTAGTCGGATCGGATTTGATGAAAAGGGTCCTTATGAAGGGTGAATAGAAATTGGCATATCACGTTGTGGCTTTTGCGTAGGTAAGAAACGTTCTTGCTAGAAACCCATAGCAGCCACGTAAAACATGCAACAACAATTAGAGGACGTCTAACTTGTTCTTGCAGGGTATGCTATGTGATGTGATATGGCCAAAAGGATGTGATGAATGATATATGTGATGTATGAGATTGATCATGTTCTTGTAATAGGAATCACGACTTGCATGTCGATGAGTATGACAACCGGCAGGAGCCATAGGAGTTGTCTTAATTTATTGTATGACATGCGTGTCAATGAAAACGCCATGTAATTACTTTACTTTATTGCTAACCGTTAGCCATAGTAGTAGAAGTAATAGTTGGCGAGACAACTTCATGAAGACACGATGATGGAGATCATGATGATGGAGATCATGGTGTCATGCCGGTGACGAAGGTGATCATGCCGCGCCTCGAAGATGGAGATCAAAGGGGCAAGATGATATTGGCCATATCACGTCACTTTATGATTTGCATGTGATGTTTGTCATGTTTACATCTTATTTGCTTAGAACGACGGTAGCATAAATAAGATGATCCCTCACTAAAATTTCAAGAGACGTGTTCCCCCTAACTGTGCACCGTTGCGAAGGTTCGTTGTTTCTATGCACCACGTGATGATCGGGTGTGATAGATTTTAACATTCGAATACAACGGGTGTTGACGAGCCTAGCATGTACAGACATGGCCTCGGAACACATGCGAAACACTTAGGTTGACTTGACGAGCCTAGCATGTACAGACATGGCCTCGGAACACAAGAGACCGAAAGGTCGAACATGAGTCGTATAGTAGATACGATCAACATGGAGATGTTCACCGATGATGACTAGTCCGTCTCACGTGATGATCGGACACGGCCTAGTTTGACTCGGATCATGTATCACTTAGATGACTAGAGGGATGTCTATCTGAGTGGGAGTTCATTAAATAATTAGATGAACTTAATTATCATGAACATAGTCAAAAGGTCTTTGCAAATTATGTCATAGCTTATGCTTTAGTTCTACTGTTTAAGATATATTCCTAGAGAAAATTTAGTTGAAAGTTGATAGTAGCAATTATGCGGACTGGGTCCGTGAACTGAGGATTGTCCTCATTGCTGCACAGAAGGCGTATGTCCTTAATGCACCACTCGGTGTGCTCAACCTCAGCGTCGTCTGTAGATGTTGCGAAACATCTGGCATACACGTTTTGATGACTACGTGATAGTTCAGTGCGTAATGTTAAACGGTATAGAATTGAGGCACCAAAGGCGTTTTTGAAACGTCGCAGAACATATGAGATGTTCCAAAGACTGAAATTGGGATTTCAGACTAGTGCCCACGTCAGGAGATATGAGACCTCTGACAAGTTTCTTAACCTGCAAACTAAGGGAGAAAAGCTCAATCGTTAAGCATGTGCTCAGATTGTCTGAGTACTACAATCGCTTGAATCGAGTGGGAGTTAATCTTCCAGATGAGATAAGTGATGGTTCTCCATAGTCACTGTCACCAAGCTATTAGAGCTTCGTGATGAACTATAACATATCAGGGATAGATATGATGATCCTTGAGCAACTCGTGATGTTTGACACCGCGAAAGTAGAAATCAAGTAGGAGCATCAATTGTTGATGGTTAGTAAAACCACTAGTTTTAAGAAGGGCAAGGGAAGAAGGGATACTTCATGAAACAGCAAATCATTTGCTGCTCTAGTGAAGAATCCCAAGGTTGAACCCAAACCCGAGACTAAGTGCTTCTGTAATGAGGGGAACGGTCACTGAAGCAGAACTACCCTAGATACTAGATGAGAAGGCAGGCAAGGTTGACAGAAGTATATTGGATATACATTATGTGAATGTGTACTTTACTAGTACTCCTAGCAGCACCAAGGTATTAGATACCGGTTCGGTTGCTAAGTGTTAGTAACTCGAAATAAAAGCTGCGGAACAAACGGAGACTAGCTAAAGGTGAGATGATGATAGGTGTTGGAAGTGTTTCCAAGGTTGATGTGATCAAGCGTCGCATGCTCCCTCTACCATCGAGATTGGTGTTAAACCTAAATAATTGTTATTTGGTGTTTGCGTTGAGCATAAACATGATTGGATTATGTTTATCGCAATACGGTTATTCATTTAAGGAGAATAATGGTTACTCTGTTTATTTGAATAATACCTTCAATGGTCTTGCACCTAAAATGAATCTCGATCGCAGTGATACACATGTTCGTGCCAAAAGATATAAAGTAGTAATGATAGTACCACATACTTGTGGCACTGCCATTTGAGTCATATTGGTATAGAACGTATGAAGAAGCTCCATGTAGATGGATCTTTGAACTCACTCGTTTTTGAAAAGATTGAGACATGCGAACCATTTCTATTGGTATATATGCATGAAGAAACTCCATGCAGATGGATCGTTTGGACTCACTTGTTTTTGAATCACTTGAGACATGCAAATCATACCACATGGGTAAGATGACTGAAAGGCCTCGTTTTCAGATGGAACAAGAGAGCAACTTGTTGGAAGTAATACATTTGATGTGTGCAGTCCAATGAGTGCTGAGGCACCCAGTGGATATCGATATGTTCTTACTTCGCAGATGATTTGAGTAGATGCTGAGTGTATTTACTTGATGAAACACAAGTCTGAATTATTGAAAGGTTCAAGTAATTTCAGAGTGAAGTTGAAGATCGTCGTGACAAGGGGATAAAATGTCTATGATATGATCATAGAGATATCTGAGTTACGACTTTGGCACACAATTAAGAAATTGTGGAAATTGTTTCACGACTAATACCGCTTGGAGCACCACAATGTGATGGTGTGTCTGAACATCATAACTGCACCCTATTGGATATGGTGCATACCATGATGTCTCTAATCGACTTACCACTATCGTTTATGGGTTAGGCATTAGAGATAACCGCATTCACTTTAAATAGGGCACCACGCAATTCCGTTGAGACGACACCGTTTAGAGAAACCTAAGTTGTCGTTTCTTAAAAGTTTGGGGCTGCGATGCTTATGTGAAAGTTTCAGGCTGATAAGCTCGAACCCAAAGCGGATAAATGCATCTTCATACCCAAAAGAGTTGGGTATACCTCCTATTTCAGATCTGGAAGCAAAAGTAATTGCTTCTAGAAACGAGTCCTTTCTCGAGGAAAAGTTTCTCTCGAAAGAATTGAGTGGGAGGATGGTGGAGACTTGATAAGGTTATTGAACCGTCACTTCAACTAGTGTGTAGCAGGGCACAGGAAGTTGTTCCTGTGGCACCTACACCAATTGAAGTGGAAGCTTATGATAGTGATCATGAAACTTTGGATCAAGTCACTACCAAACCTCATAGGTCGACAAGGATATGTACTACTCCTGAGTGGTACGGTAATCCTGTCTTAGATATCATGTTGTTAGACAATAATGAACCTACGAGCTATGGAGAAGCGATGGTGGGCCCATATTCTGACAAATGGTTAGAAGCCATGAAATCTGAGATAGGATCCATGTATCAGAACAAAGCATGGACTTTGGTGAACTTGCCCGATGATCGGCAAGCCATTGAGATAAATGGATCTTTAAGAAGAAGACGGACATGGACGGTAATGTTACCGTCTATGAAGCTCGACTTGTGGCAAAGAGAATTTTTACAAGTTCAAGGAGTTGACTACGATGATATTTTCTCATCCGTAGCGATGCTTAAGTCCGTCGGAATCATGTTAGCATTAGCTGCATTTATGAAATCTAGCAGATGGATGTCAAAAACAAGTTTCCTTACCAGTTTTCGTAAGGAAAGGTTGTATGTGATACAATCAGGAAGGTTTTGTCGATCCTAAGGATGCTAACAGGTATGCTAGCTCCAGCGATCCTTCCATGGACTAGAGCAAGCATCTCGGAGTCAGAATATACGCTTTGATGGAGTGGTCATAGTTTTTGGGTTTATACAAAGTTTGTTAGAAACTTGTATTTACAATAAAATGAGTGGGAGCGCTACAACATTTCTGATGAGTATATGTGAATGACATATTGTTGATCCGAAATGATGTAAAATTTCTGGAAAGCGTAAAGGGTTGTTTGAAAGGAGTTTTTCAAAGGAAGACCTGGATAAAGCTGCTTACATATTGGGCATCAAGATCTATAGAGATAGATCAAGACGCCTGATGATACTTTCAAAGAACTCACACCTTGACATGATTTTGAAAGAGTTCAAAATAGATCAGCAAAGAAGGAGTTCTTGGCTGTGTTACAAGGTGTGAGTATTGAGTAAGACTCAAGACCTGACCACAGCAGAAGAGAGAGAAAGGACGAAGGTCGTCCCCTATGCTTTAGACGTAGGCTCTACAGTATGCTATGCTGTGTACCGCACATGAAGTGTGCCTTGCCATGAGTTGGTCAAGGGGTACAATAGTGATCCGGGTATGGATCACATGACAGCGGTCGAACTTATCCTTAGTATCTAGTGGACTAAGGAATTTTCTCGATTATGGAGGTGAAAAGGAGTTCGTTGTAAAGGGTTACGTCGATGCGAACTTTGACACTAATCCGGATGACTCTGAGTAGTAAACCGGATTCGTATAGTAGAGCCGTTATTTGAAATGGCTCCAAGTAGCGCGTGGTAGCATCCACAAGATGACATAGATATTCGTAAAGCACACACGGATCTGAAAGGTTCAGACCCGTTGACTAATAACCTCTCTCACAAGCATAACATGATCAAACCAGAACTCATTGAGTGGTAATCACATAGTGATGTGAACTAGATTGTTGACTCTAGTAACTCTTTGGATGTTGGTCACATGGTGATGTGACCTGTGAGTGTTAATCACATGGTGATGTGAACTAGATTATTGACTCTAGTGCAAGTGGGAGACTATTGGAAATATGCCCTAGAGGCAATAATAAATTGGTTATTATTATATTTCCTTGTTCATGATAATCGTTTATTATCCATGCTAAAATTGTATTGATAGGAAACTCAAATACATGTGTGGATACATAGACAACACCATGTCCCTAGTAAGCCTCTAGTTGACTAGCTCGTTGATCAATAGATGGTTACGGTTTCCTGACCATGGACATTGGATGTCGTTGATAACGGGATCACATCATTAGGAGAATGATGTGATGGACAAGACCCAATCCTAAGCCTAGCACAAGATCGTGTAGTTCGTTTGCTCAGAGCTTTTTTAATGTTAAGTATCATTTCCTTAGACCATGAGATTGTGCAACTCCCGGATACCGTAGGAATGCTTTGGGTGTACCAAATGTCACAACGTAACTGGGTGGCTATAAAGGTGCACTACAGGTATCTCCGAAAGTGTCTGTTGGGTTGGCACGAATCAAGACTGGGATTTCTCACTCCGTGTAAACGGAGAGGTATCTCTGGGCCCACTCGGTAGGACATCATCATAATGTGCACAATGTGACCAAGGAGTTGATCACGGGATGATGTGTTACGGAACGAGTAAAGAGACTTGCCGGTAACGAGATTGAACAAGGTATCGGGATACCGACGGTCGAATCTCGGGCAAGTAACATACCGATAGACAAAGGGAATTGTATACGGGATTGATTGAATCCTCGACATCGTGGTTCATCCGATGAGATCATCGAGGAGCATGTGGGAGCCAACATGGTTATCCAGATCCCGCTGTTGGTTATTGACCGGAGAGTCGTCTCGGTCATGTCTGCATGTCTCCCGAACCCGTAGGGTCTACACACTTAAGGTTCGGTGACGCTAGGGTTATAGAGATATTAGTATGCGGTAACCCGAAAGTTGTTCGGAGTCCCGGATGAGATCCCGGACGTCACGAGGAATTCCGGAATGGTCCGGAGGTAAAGATTTATATATGGGAAGTCTTATTTTGGTCGCCGGAAAAGTTTCGCACTTTATCGGTATTGTACCGGGAGTGCCGAAAGGGGTCCGGGGGTCCACCAAGGGGGTCCACCAGCCCCGGGGGGCACATGGGCTGTAGGGGGTGTGCGCCTTGGCCTATATGTGCCAAAGGCACCACCCCCAAGAGGCCCATGCGCCAAGAGATAAGGGAAAGGGAGAGTCCTAAAGGGGGAAGGCACCTCCGAGGTGCCTTGGGGAGGATGGACTCCTCCCTAGCCGCACCCTTCCTTGGAGGAAGGGCCAAGGCTGCGCCCCCCCCTTCCCTTGGCCCTATATATAGTGGGGGGAGGGAGGGCAGCAATATCTAAGCCCTGGCGCCTCCCTCTCCCTCCCGTGACACCTCTTCCTCCCCGCTTGCGCTTGGCGAAGCCCTGCCGGGATCCCGCTACTTCCACCACCACGCCGTCGTGCTGCTGGATCTCCATCAACCTCTCCTCCCCCCTTGCTGGATCAAGAAGGAGGAGACGTCGCTTCTCCGTACGTGTGTTGAACGCGGAGGTGTCGTCCGTTCGGCGCTAGGATCATCGGTGATTTGGATCACGATGAGTACGACTCCATCAACCCCGTTCTCTTGAACGCTTCCGCTCGCGATCTACAAGGGTATGTAGATGCACTCCTCTCTCTCGTTGCTAGATGACTCCATAGATTGATCTTGGTGATGCGTAGAAAATTTTGAATTATTGCTACGTTACCCAACACTTTCCTTTCGGCTGGCTCCTTCCCGGGTTGACCCCTTGAAACGTGTCTGTTTCTTCGAGGTCTCCATCAGAAATTTGCAACCTCTTGATCACGACAGATGAGATCAAATTCAGACCGGCCCCGCCGTCAACCAGCATCTTGTTCACCTTGAGGTTGTGTATTGTTGGTGAGACCAACAACGGCAAACACCCGACCGCAGTTGTGCGGTCAGGGTGGTCCTCGGCGTCAAAGATGAGGGGCGTGCTGGACCATCTCAGGGGCTTCTGGGCGTCGAACGAGGGCTCTGCCGCTGTAATCTCACGCGCCCGCTGTTTGAGCTGGCGGTGAGAAGTATGCAGCGAGGCGCCACCGTCGACGCACATGGCCTCCGTAGCCTTCTGGAACTCTTGCTCACCGGACTCGTCATCCTCGTCGTGATCATCATCTTCTTGTTTCTTGTCGTGGCCCCGAGCAGGCCTCTCTTGTTGGCTATCCTTATCGCGGCGACCTCCTTGGCCGCCACACTTCTTGTTGGACCCTCTGGCACCATCCTGACCCTTCTCCTTGTCCCGCCTTTCATACTCATTCTTCTGCTTCTCGGCAAGCAGCTCGACTTGTCGGCAGTTCTGGAGGTCATGGCCTTTGGTGCGGTGGATCTTGCAATACCACTTGTCGGAGCCCCCTGGCTTATCGGCAGCCGCCAAGGCCCGGCAGGCGGTGCACCCGGCAATCTCCTTGCTGGGGTCATCTGCCTTGGCCTTCTTGGTGGCGCCGGTGTTGCCGGATTCCTGGACGGCAAGCACGGTCTTGCCCTTGCGTTTCTTGTTGCGAAGCCGGCCCTTCTTCGTCGGGGCGGCGGTGTCTCCGTCAGTAGAGTCGGTTTCTGCGCCAGCGTCCTCGCCCGGGTACTTCCTTCCCTCCTCAGCCCGGGCGCACTTGTCGGCCAGAACATAAAGTTCGGCCACATCCCTAACCTTGTTCATCGCCAGTTCTTCGCGCATCTTGCGATTGCGCACGTTCTGGTGGAACACACTAATCACAGCAGCGGGGTGAACGTCGGGGATGTTGTATTGGACCCGGCTGAACCTCTGGATGTACTTGCGTAGGGTTTCTCCATCCTTCTGGGGAATGATGTGTAAATCACTCGCCTGGCCGTGAGCTTGGTGGCCCCCAGTGAAGGCACCCACGAACTCATGACACAGGTCTGACCAAGAAGAAATGGAGTCCACCGGCAAGTGCATCAACCAAGACATTACATTGGGTTTCAACGCCAACGGGAAGTAGTTGGCGAGCACCTTGTCGTCGCGAGCTCCGGCAGCTTGCATCGCGATGGTGTAGATGCTGAGGAACTCCGACGGATGGGTCTTGCCGTTGTACTTCTCGTCGACGTCGGGTTTGAATGTGCGGTTGGACGGCCATTGGAAGTGCCGCAGCTCACGGGTGAAGGCCGGGCAACCTACCTCGTAAGGCAGGCCGCCGGAGCCCCCCGGAACTGGGTGTTCCACAGCGGGCCCTGCCCGCTTGTCCGACTGGTAGCGTGTGTCATGCCGGCGCTCGATAGTGGTTCGAGCGTCTTCGTGAGCTCGCTCTCGAAGAACTTGGCGCTGGTCATGGCGGGTCCGCAGGTCGGACGACGCTATGGAGATAGTATCACAAGCGTCGTCACGACGGGCTGACGCTCGCGGCGGTTGGCGTGGAGGAGGAGAGTTTACCGTGGCCGCAACGCCCCCAATCCTTCCTCCGCTGGCATGCGGTGGCTCGACGGAGCGCCGACCCGAGGGCCCCGTCGGTCGCGGATCGTCTTTGTTGGCGATGGAAACGAGGCTCCGGATGGTGGCTCTCAATTCATCAAGCTTCTCCGCAACAAGAGGGAAATCGAGGAGCAGCTGCGCGCGCGCCAAAGCTTCTGCTGGTGTGGGTGGTGGCGAAAGCTGCGTGGATCATGGGGCGCTCCGACATCTAACCACGTTAGAAGGAGCTCCGTCACGGCCCAGCGGCTGCGTGCCACTTTCACCAGCGCTTCGGCGGGTACGCAGGCCCCCTTCGTCTCGTGGATGAAGCACAGGGCTCTTTCCACGACGGCGTCCAGGGTCGTCAGCATGGCGACGCTGCTCGTCACGCGCACCGTGGGAAGAGCGCGCTATGGGCGCCGGGATAAGCGTCTTGGGGGTCGCTGCGCCGCCTGTGGGTGGCATAGCAATGCTTCTGGAGGGCCCCACGCCGCCCGCGTGGGGTCCGGCCCCGCCTTGGGATCTAGCGGCGCGCGGCTCATCATTCGGCGTACGAACGACGGCGCTCGCCAGGCTATGATCGCCAGGGCGATGCTGATGCCCACGGGTTGCAGCCTGGGTTCTGTCCGCGACCGGTCCGCTGCTCGCTCGCACCGGATCGGTCCGCTTGGCTCCTGACGAGCCGACCGCCGTGGTCGCCTTCTTCTTGGGAGCCATGGCGATGAAGAATTGTGCTGCTGGCTGTAGAACCAGATGCTCACTATTTCGCGCCCCCTACCTGGCACGCCAAAGATGTCGGTGTGAAACGACACCTATGGGATCAAGGGGATCCCTTCTACGGTTGCGGGGCGCTGGAGTGATGAGGAGAGCAGGATCAACAGTCAGTGCAAATACTCGGGGCATTTACCCAGGTTCGGGCCGCAGAGATGCGTAATACCCTAGTCCTACTTTGGTGGTTGTATATCTGTGTTCTTGAGGAGCTCGAACTAGCTACAGGGAGTGTAACTTGTCCAAAGGTCAGAATCCTTCTCCCGGATGCCTTGGGTCTCCTTTTATAGGCAAAGGGATCGCCACAGTGGCACCAGGAGGTGGCATCGCGGTACTGTGGCTAAGCTTATCGCTAGCCATTCCGGGACAAAGCGCATTTAATGCGCAGCTTAGGTGTCCCCTCGCTTTATTGGGGACGGGGGTGAGGCCCGTCCCGTCCGTCGCCGCTCCTCCTCGCTTCGACACGCGCCTTGGCCAGTAGTGCATGCGGCGCCATGTAGGCAGGCAAGCAGCTGAGGTGGCACGGTGGTGGAGCCTTCAAGAAGATCTGCACGTACCACGTAAGCATGTGATGAGTTGGCAACGGAGCCCTTCGTCGACACGCAGGTGCCTGCCCAGCTGGTGGGAAACTTGGCGGCGTGCGGGCCTGGCCGCGGCCTCGCGGATGCTCCCGGCAAGGGCCTTGCTAGGATCTCGGCAAGGGTCTTGCCGTGGCGTCACGATCGTCCCCGGCAAGGATCTTGCCGGGGGCCTTGTGGAATCCCTCGGCAAGGATCTCGCCGAGGCTCGTCGTATCTTACTCTTCTGATCAAGAGTGTGTTTTGTTCCTTGTCTTCACAAAGATCTGCATGCCACCATGGAGGAGCCTCCCGAGCCCCTGGCCCCATGTAGTTGGTGGCGTTGGAAGCCGTAGGCTCGAGGGTGGTTCTCTCCATTGGCGTTGGGGCGAGCTGCAGAGGCTGCCCTGGCAAGGACCTTGCCGGGGGACCCTGCTTCGTCCCTTTGCTCTCTGTGGTCTTGGTCTTGGCGTTGCCTTGCTTCTGGGCTTACCTTGGTTCACCTCCCTTGCCTTGCCAAGTGTGGCCGTGGCGCGTGGCTCCGACCGCTCGTGCACAAGTAAAGGGGTCAAAAGGAGAGCCCCTACTTTTGTACACCGACAGGGGGGAGGCCGGCCGGCCCTGTAGGGCGCGCCAGGAGGAGGAGTCCTCCTCCTATTAGGAGTAGGACTCCCCTCTTTCCTACTCCTACTAGGAGGGGGAAAGGAGGGGGGAGAGGGAGAAGGAAAGGGGGGCGCCGCCCCCCCCTCTCCTAGTCCAATTCGGACAAGAGGGGGAGGGGCGTGGCGCCTGCCCTAGGCCAGCCTTCTCTCTCTCCACTAAGGCCCATAAGGCCCATTATTTCTCCCGGGGGGTTTCGGTAACCCTCCGGCACTCCGGTTTTCTCCGAAACCACACGGAACACTTCCGGTGTCCGAATATAGTCGTCCAGTCTATTGATTTTTACGTCTCGACCATTGCAAGACTCCTCGTCCTGTCCGTGATTATATCCGGGACTCCGAACTACCTTCGATACATCAAAACACAAAAACTCATAATACCGATCGTCACCGAACTTTAAGCGTGCGGACCCTACAGGTTCAAGAACTATGTAGACATGACCGAGACACGTCTCCGGTCAATAACCAATAGCGGAATCTGGATGCTCATATTGGTTCCCACATATTCTACGAAGATCTTTATTGGTCAAACCGTATAACAACATACGTTGTTCCCTTTGTCATCGGTATGTTACTTGCCCGAGATTCGATCGTCGGTATCTCAATACCTAGTTCAATCTCGTTACCGGCAAGTCTCTTTACTCGTTATGTAATGCATCATCCTGCAACTAACTCATTAGTCACATTGCTTGCAAGGCTTATAGTGATGTGCATTACCGAGAGGGCCCAGAGATACCTCTCCGACAATCGGAGTGACAAATCCTAATCTCGAAATACGCCAAATCAACAGGTACCTTCGGAGACACCTGTAGAGCACCATTATAATCACCCAGTTACGTTGGTAGCACACAAAGTGTTCCTCTGGTAAACAGGAGTTGCATAATCTCATAGTCATAGGAACATGTATAAGTCATGAAGAAAGCAATAGCAACATACTAAACGATCAAGTGCTAAGCTAATGGAATGGATCAAGTCAATCACATCATTCTCCTAATGATGTGATCCCGTTAATCAAATGACAACTCATGTCTATGGTTAGGAAACTTAACCATCCTTGATTAACGAGCTATTCAAGCAGAGGCATACTAGTGACACTATGTTTGTCTATGTATTCACACATGTATTATGTTTCCGGTTAATACAATTCTAGCATGAATAATAAACTTTTATCATGAAATAAGGAAATAATTTCGAGATTAGGATTTGTCACTCCGATTGTCGGAGAGGTATCTCTGGGCCCTCTCAGTAATGCACATCACTATAAGACTTGCAAGCAATGTGACTAATGAGTTAGTTGCGGGATGATGCATTACATAACGAGTAAAGAGACTTGCCGGTAACGAGATTGAACTAGGTATTGAGATACCGACGATCGAATCTCGGGCAAGTAACATACCGATGACAAAGGGAACAACGTATGTTGTTATGCCGTTTGACCGATAAAGATCTTCATAGAATATGTGGGAGCCAATATGAGCATCCAGGTTCCACTATTGGTTATTGATCGGAGACGTGTCTCGGTCATGTCTACATAGTTCTCGAACCCGTAGGGTCCGCACGCTTAAAGTTCGATGACGATCGGTATTATGAGTTTTTGTGTTTTGATGTACCGAAGGTAGTTCGGAGTCTCGGATATGATCACGGACATGACGAGGAGTCTCGAAATGGTCGAGACGTAAAGATCGATATATTGGACGACTATGTTCGGACACTGGAAGTGTTTCGGGAGGTTTCGGACATTTACCGGAGTACCGGGGGGTTACCGGAACCCCTGGGGGAGTATATTGGGCCTAATGGGCCTTAGTGGGAGAAGAGGAGGGGCGGCCAGGGCAGCCGCGCGCCCCCCTAGTCCGAATTGGACAAGGAGGGGGGCGGCGCCCCCCTTTTTCCTTCTCCTCCTCTCTCCCTTCCTTCCCTTGTCCTACTCCTACAAGGAAAAGGAGGAGTCCTACTCCCGGTGGGAGTAGGACTCCCCCCTTGGCGCGCCCTCCTTGGCCGGCCGCCTCTCCCCCCTTGCTCCTTTATATACGGGACAGGGGGCACCTCTAGACACACAAGTTGATCTGTTGATCTCTCCCAGCCGTGTGCGGTGCCCCCCTCCACCATATTCCACCTCGGTCATATCGTAGCGATGCTTAGGCGATGCCCTGCGTCGATAGCAACATCATCACCGTCATCACGCCGTCGTGCTGACGGAACTCTCCCGTGAAGCTCTGCTGGATCGGAGTTCGCGGGACGTCATCGAGCTGAACGTGTGCTGAACTCGGAGGTATCGTACGTTCGGTACTTGGATCGGTCGGATCGCGAAGACGTAAGACTACATCAACCATGTTGTGCTAACGCTTCCGCTTTCGGTCTACGAGGGTACGTGGACAACACTCTCCCCTCTCGTTGCTATGCATCACCATGATCTTGCGTGTGCGTAGGAATTTTTTTGAAATTACTACGTTCCCCAACATCTTACTCATGTACAATAAATAACAAATTAAACACTTTATGAGGAAGGTAAATATAACTGCAACAGCATAGCGACAGTGTTTGGATGACAGCAAATTGATACTAACAGGTGTGTACATGCACAAATTTAGTAACATAGAACTAATAGCACTAAGGTCGTCCACTATGTATGCCAAAACTGGTGTAAAGACAACCGTTGCTCCATCTCGCACCGGTGCCCTGCACTAGCGAGCTGATGTAGCAGAAAAAATCAGGGACCCGGACTCTGGAGCACCTAGTTGTTCTGATGCCCAGTTCCTTTGTGCCATAAAGATTTAGTATTTTATTGCTTGGCTGGTCGGATGTGTGGACGAAAGTTGGCTGCACAAACTGTTGAAACGGTGCCAAATAATTTTCTAATGGCACCGCTGATGAGATGGCAACAATTTTAGATACTAGGTACAAACTGTGACACTGTCTTAGGATGTGTTTGGTTGAAGGTGTGGTATGAATGGGTTGGGACCATGACAGTGTCTGAATCACATCTAACAAATGATTTGTAACAATGAAAGAGGGCCTAACCTTCTCTGCACATGCCAGAAATTCCTTCCACTGTCCACAGATTCAAACGCAACTAGCTTCACGCATGGAGATTGATGGTGACAACGAGCAGATAGATCTTCAGCCACCCCGCTCCATTCGTTGCCACTGATGGTCCTAGGGAGCTACATGAGGAAGAAATGACTCAAATCAACCGCCGGGTAAAAATCCTTCATTCCAAGTCATAGCCCAAGAGAGAGAAGAGAGGCATACCCGGGTGGTGAAGGAGTCATCGCCGGAGGAGGAACCGTTGGAGAGGTCTTTGAAGAAGACCATGGCGACCCCGGTGGTAGGATGCGAGACGGCGAGAGCGAGGAAGCCGCTATATCTTAGGAAGGAAGGAAGGAGCAAACAGGGGAAATGTGACTTGTGGTCGGGAAGAAAAGGGGGTAGGGAAGGGCGCAGGGTGGCGGGGGTAGATATTTTGGCGGTAGGCAAAAAATTTGGAAATGTCGAGGGAAACTTTGCGCTGTGCCGCTGGACCATTCACTTTGAATGATTGTGTGCATCGCAAATGATTCTTCTGCTTTACGCGCATGGGATGAGTTTGATAATTCAAATTTTGGTGGAAATTTCCCCGGGTACGTCATTGCATAATTTAACATCGCTTGCTAATTTGGGCACACAAAAGAGCGTACAGCAGACAGACCACACTTACTGAATCGAGCAATTTTAGTAATTAAACAGAGCTAGTTGACCTAAACATTGCTCTAACAAAAGACCGGCATTGAAAACAAAGCCTAAGTACGCATAATTTTAACAAATCCGCCGTCGCGCCGGCCTATGCATTGCCGGTGTGAGATGAGACGTCGATGACTTGTCCTGGCGACATGCCGCTGTTGGTGGACTCCGCGTCCCCCCTGCTGAAGTCGACCGTGTCCTCGTCCTCGGCGCCTGTAACGCCCACGATGCGGCTATATCTCCCACGTGTCGAGGCACGACTTAGAGGCATAACCGCATAGTGGTTTAGTCGCAAGAAGGGTCATCTTCACACAATCCCGTGTAATGAACAAGAATGGGATAAAGAGTTGGCTTACAATCGCCACTTCACACAATACATAAATATCATCATACATCATCCAAAATACAATCATATAGACCGACTACGGTCAAAATCCAGATGAAAATAAGACAACCCCAAATGCTAGATCCCCGATCGTCCCAACTGGGCTCCACTACTGATCATCAGGAAAAGACACATAGTAACGACCATGTTCCTCGTCGAACTCCCACTTGAGATCGACGCCATCATCTGCACTGGCATCGTCGGCACCTGCAACTGTTTGGGTAGAAGCTGTGAGTCACGGGGACTCAGCAATCTCACACCCGCGAGATCAAGACTATTTAAGCTTATAGGAAAGGGAGGTGTAATAAGGTGGAGCTGCAGCGGCAAAAGCATATATGGTGGCTAACTTGCGCAAATGAGAGCGAGAAGAGAAGCAACGAAACGGACGTCATCTAGCAATGACCAAGAAGTGATCCTGAACACCTACTTACGTCATACATAACTCATACCGTGTTCACTTCCCGGACTCCGCCGAGAAGAGACCATCACGGCTACACACGCAGTTGATGTATTTTAATTGGGTCAAGTGTCAAGTTATCTACAACCGGACATTAACAAATTCCCATCTGCCTCATAACCGCGGGCACGGCTCTCGAAAGATAATACCCTGCAGGGGTGTCCCAACTTAGCCCATTAAAGCTCTCACGGTCAACGAAGGATAAACCTTCTCCCGGAAAGACCCGATCAGTCTCGGAATCCCGGTTTACAAGACATCTCGACAAAACAAGACCAGCAAAGCCACCCGAATGTGCCGACAAATCCCGATAGGAGCTGCACATATCTCGTTCTCAGGGCACAACGGATGAGCCAGACGTCGGGTTGGCATAGACCCTGGTTGCTCAGGGGGCGCCGGACATCGCTCGGTTTGGGCCAGCACTCGAAGGAGCACTGGTCCGGGGGTTTAAAATAAAGATGACCCTCGGGCTCGCGAAAACCCGGGGAAAAGGCTTAGGTAGCAAATGGTAGAACCAAGGTTGGGCCTTGCTGGAGGAGTTTTATTCAAGGCGAACTGTCAAGGGGGTCCCATAAATCACCCGACCGTGTAAGGAACGCAAACTCAAGGAACATAATCCCGGTATAACAGTAACGAGGGCGGCAAGAGTGGAACAAAACACCAGGCATAAGGCCGAGCCTTCCACCCTTTACCAAATATATATAGAGGCATTAATTAAATAAGAGATATTGTGATATCCCAACAATCCATGTTCCGACATGGAACAAACTTCAACTTCACCTGCAACTAGCAACGCTATAAGAGGGGCTGAGCAAAAGCGGTAACATAGCCAAACAATGGTTTGCTAGGAGAGGATGGTTAGAGGCTGACATGGCTAAAATGGGAGACATGATATAGCAAGTGATAGGTAGCGGAGCATGGCAATAGAGCGAACAACTAGCATAGCAAAGATAGAAGTGATTTCGAGGGGTGGTCATCTTGCCTGCAAGATTCTCAGAGTTGTCGAAAGCTTGATCCTCGTAAGCGTACTCGACAGGTTCCTCGTTCACGAACTCGTCTCCCGGCTCTACCCAAGACAAGAACACAAACAAACGAAACCACAATCAACAACGAGAAATGCGCAAGCAACATGATGCAAAACATGTATGATATGCAAGATATGATATGCGATGCATATGCGTGCTCCGGAAGGAAAATGATGATCATGGCAGTAACTTGGCAAACCAAGCATGCCACTAGAAAGATGAGGTGATTTCGGTCGAATCGATATAAAGATCACCGGAATCGGATGCACGGTTTGCAAATGGCAAGCAAAACAAGGATGACACTAATCAGCGATAAACAACAAGATAGCACTTAAAATGCAACAAGTAACAATGCTACAGCACCCCAACATAGCAAAAAAACACATGGCAGTAAACTACAGGAGATGCTTGACAAAATATAAACACTGAGCTACGGCTAGTTCACAACATATCAAGCTCAAACAAGCATGTCAAAAGTGCAAAAGATTACAGGTTCACAGACTTAGTGAAAAACTGGACATGGCAGAAAACAGTATCAGGTAGCAATGTTCAGAGCACGAAATCAACATGCTACAGGAACTTAACATAGCAAAACAAGTCATGGTAGTGTTCTACTAAAAGCACATGACAAAAGTCCCTTACTGACCATAAGCCAAAAAGGACAAGAAGATATGATGGCAAGCATGTAAACATAGCAAGTTTCATTATCAGGTTTCAGACTTAGCAGAAAACAGAGCATGGCAGAAATAATAATATGTAGGCCTCTTTGTGAGCTTGAGGAACTCACTACAGAGCAATCCACTACAAACCAAGCATACCTACAGCACGATGGCATGTTTATGAAGCAAACAAAGGCAAGAACAATTGCATAGCATGTATGGATCAACTACAATAAGCTTGGCAAAATTGCATATCATGTTAAGAATCTGCCAGAAATATTTTATAGCAAAAGTAGAGCCAGATTGAGTCATCCTATGGCACTCCATAATTTCAAACAATTACAGGAATGTATCAATTACAACTATAGATACAAAACATCCTTACTGAAAATCTTCAAAATATGCATGGATCTCTCTGTAGCATCCAGTTTACATGGCAACAAAATTACAGCAGACAAGGACAGAGAAATCACTAAGTCCCTGAAATCAGAAATATTACGGGGCCTACCTTGCATGCTTGTGCTAGTCACCACAGAGATCACAAAAATACATGGACTACACCACTGGAAATATGGCATGGCATACTTCAAAACACATGTAGAGCTCATGCTCAAAAGATGCACAGATTAAATGATACAAAAATGACAAATCTCCAAGTTCTGATAAGAACCAGAGAATAACAGCAACTAGCCCTCTTCCAACAGAGATTTGGGCATCAAGATGACCTCTAATGAACTTGGTGCAATTGAACAAAATGAAGAGCATCACGAGACGAACAATTTGGCATACTACACGCACGAATTAGAGCTATATGCAAGAAGTTATGGCATCGGGAACAGGAGCACTTGCTGACAAAATATGAGGACTTGGAAGATTTCGGGGTCGCTAGAAAGTCAACGCTCACCGAATCCAGATCGGGAGCTCCTCGAGCTCGGGCTCGGGCTCGTGCTCGTCGGCCGGAGGAGGAGAAGTGGCCGGCGGTGGCGGCCGACGCCGGAGGAGGAGGGGGCCCGGAGGGCGGCGGTCGCCGGCGGGCGCGGCGGGGCCGGCGTCGATGCCCGCGGCGGCAGCGGCGGCGAGCAAGGCGGCGGGGCGGCGGCGGGAAGGCTGATGACGTGGCGGCGCGCGATTCGTCCGCCGGCGCGGGCGGACGTTGTCCGGCGGCTCGAGGTGGAGGACGCTAGGGTTAGACTGCGATTCGTTTTTCGGGATGCCCACATATTTATAGGTAGAGGGAGCTAGGAGGCTCCAAATGAGGTGCGGTTTTCACCCACACGATCGTGATCGAACGACCTAGAGCATGCAAGAGAGTTTGGTGGGTTTTGGGCTGGTTTTAGACGGGGTTTTTGCTGGACACTCAAATGGACATTGCGGATGCCCGGTTAACCGTTGGAGTACCAAACGACCTCCAAATGGAACGAAACTTGACCGGTAGTCTCCGGGTGGTATTTTAAGGCCACTTGACAAGCCTCGGTCCATTCCGAGAAAGTTTGACACACGCACACGAAAGAAAACAAGAGGGGTGCACCGGAGGAGATAGGAGCGCCGGATTGGAAAACGGACAACGGGGAAAATGCTCGGATGCATGAGACGAACACGTATGCAAATGCAATGCACATGATGACATGATATGAAAATGCATGACATGACAAAATACAAAACGAAAGACAAAACCCGACAACGGAGGGAAAAACATATCACATAGCCGAAAATGGCAAGAGTCGGAGTTACAAATATGGCAAGTTACATGCGGGGTGTTATAGCGCCGCCCTCAAGGTTGTAGTACTCGTAGTAGTGGCTGTGCCAGAGCTCGCGTTGGTACTCCACCGCCGATTCTTCGACGGACAGACTCTTCTCTACCTCGACCTCGGCCACGTGCAACTCCTCCTCCCAGTGCTCCTCAATCTCCGCCACCTCCTATATCTCCAGCTACCGCTCGGTGACCTCATGAGGAAGCAGGTGCTCCATGGCCACCGCCTCCGTTTAGGACATGGGTTGCATGCTGGACTCCGAGGTGGCCTGGAATATCTTGGCGTGTGCATCCTCGATCTTGGCGTGGATGTCCTTGACCTGGGCCAGGGCGACATCGGCGGCACGGACGGCAGCTTGAGCACTCTCGGCATTTGCAACCGCCGTCGCAGCAGCAGTTGCAGCTGTCTCGGCTGCTGCAGCTGCCCTGTCGGTTGCCGCAGACGCCCTCTCGGTAGAAGCGGCCGTGCTCAATGCGGATGCGGTGGCACTCTCGGTGTAGGCGGCCGCGCTCTCGACGCAGGCGGCGACGCTCGGGGGGGGGGATGCGGCCATCGTACGGGCCTTCATGAAGCATTTCCACGGTGTCATCTTTGCAAGAAGGGGGTGCGGGAATGGGGATCGGGATTCGTAGATTCGGGGGTTGCCGGCGCTGGAGCAGACGAGCCGGCGAAGCTTAAGGAGGAAGACTTCAATAGACCCAAATATTTTCATCGCAAACGGTTCCTAGAAAACAACTGTGCGTGATGTTGTAGATATTTTTTAATAGCTGTGAAAGACGGATTTGGAGTAAAGTGGCAACGGATGGTGTTTTAAATGTACGAGAAATTTTGTAGTACTAATACAACTGTCATGTCAAATTTTGGAAAATTTCAGGGGTCATTTGACCTTTTAAGACATTTAAGTGATTTTCTAGACATTTAATGACCGTAATTGAAATTTGAACTACATGTACATGCAACAGCTAACCATAACAGTTTGAAAAGTCATATTTTGTGTACTTGTGTGCGATTTAATTCCATGTGCAGTAAATTGGAACGAATTTTCAAACATATTGGTCTAATGGCTATGCCACAATTAAGCATGGAGTGCCATGGCATTTAAATTCCAAAAAATTAAAAAAATATCAGAAACACATGAAACCTTGGTTGATGTAATGTCATGCCACCAAGATGATGTGGTAAAAAAATTGGCATGTGTGACGAAAGTTTGGACACACACCCCTCACAAACCGGAGCAACTCACTAGAATGCTCGCGGTTATGAGAGGGAACAATGCATATTTGATGACGAACGGGAGATAGCTTCCTCTTACAGTCTTCAAATTTTTTCTACGTGTAACATGCACTAATACAACTGTCATGTGAATATTTGGAAAATTTTAGGGGTCATTTGACCTTTTGAAGACATTTAACTGATTTTCTAGCCATTTAATGACCGTAATTCAAATTTGAACTACATCTACATGCAACGGCTGACCATAACGGGTTGAAAAATCATATTTGTGTACTTGTGTGCGAGTTAATTCCATGTGCAGTAAATTAGAAGGAATTTTCAAACATATTTGTCTCACGACATGGACACATGCATATGTATGCATGGAGTGCCATGGCATTTTAATTAAAAAATAAAAAAATCAGAAACACATGAAACCTTGGTTGATGTAATGTCACGCCACCAAGATGATGTGGTAAAAAAATTGGCATGTTCGACGAAAGTTTGGACACACACCCCTCACAAACCGGAGCAACTCTCACTAGAAGGCTCTTGGTTCCGAGAGGGAACAATGCAGGTTTGATGACGAACGGGAGATAGCTTCCTCTTACGGCCTTCAAATTTTTCTACGTTTAACGTGCACTTCTACAACTGTACTATGAAAATTTGGAAAATTCTAGCGGTCATTTGACCTTTTAAAGACATTTAAGTGATTCTCTAGCCATTTAATGACCGTAATTCAAATTTGAACTACATCTACATGCAACGGCTAACCATAACGGTTTGACAAATCATTTTTGTGTACTTGTGTGCGAGTTAATTCCATGTACAGTAAAATAGAAGGAATTTTCAAACATATTGGTCTCACGGCATGGACACATGCATATGTATGCATGGAGTGCAATGGCGTTTCAGTTCCAAAAAATTAAAAAAGATCATAAAAACATGAAACCTTGTTTGATGTAATGTCATGCAACCAAGATGATGTGGTAAAAAAATAGGCCTGTTTGACGAAAGTTTGGACACAACCCCCTCACAAACCCAAGCAACTCACTAGAAGGCTCGTGGTTCCGAGATTGAACAATGCATGTTTGATGACGAACGGGAGATAGCTTCCTCTTACGGCCTTCAATTTTTTTCTACGTTTAACGTGCACTACTATAACTGTAATGTGAAAATTAGGAAAATTCTAGGGGTCATTTGACCTTTTAAAGACATTTAAGTGATTTTCTAGCCATTTAATGGCCGTAATTCAAATTTGAACTACATCTACATGCAACGGCTAACCATAACGGTTTCAAAAATCATATTTGTGTACTTGTGTGCGAGTAAATTCCATGTGCAGTAAAATAGAAGGAATTTTCAAACATATTGGTCTGACGGCATGGACACATGCATATGTATGCATGGAGTGCCATGGCATTTTAATTCCAAAAAATTAAAAAAAGATTAGGAAAACATGAAACCTTGCTTGATGTAATGTCATGCCACCAAGATGATGTGGTAAAAAAATTGGCCTGTTTGACGAAAGTTTGGACACACCCCCCTCACAAACCGGAGCAACTCACTAGAAGGTTCGTGGCTTCTTTTGGTACATAAAAAATCCACAAAAATTGGCAGGTCAATTGGACTCCGTTTGGTATTCCTTTTCTGTAAAACTCAAAAACAAGGAAAAAACAAAAACTGGCACTTGGCTCTCGGTTAATAGGTTAGTCCCAAAAATCATATAAAATAGCATATAAATGCATATAAAACATCCTAGGTGGATAATATAATAGCATGGAACAATAAAAAATTATAGATACATTGGAGACGTATCAGTGTGTCCACGTACCCTCGTAGACCGAAAGCGGAAGCGTTAGCTTAACACGGTTGATGTAGTCGAACGTCTTCTCGATTCAACCTATCAAGCACCGAACGTACGGCACCTCCGAGTTCTGCACATGTTTGGCTCGATGACGTCCCTCGAACTCTTGATCCAGCAAAGTGTCGAGGGAGAGTTCCGTCAGCATGACGATGTGGTGACGGTGATGGTGAAGTTATCCTTGCAGGGCTTCGCCTAAGCACTACGACAATATGGCCAGAGGAGTAAACGGTGGAGGGGGCACCGCACACGGCTAAGAACAATTGATGTTCCTTAGAGGTGCCCCCTGCCCCGTGTATAAAGGAGGGAGACGGGAGGAGGCCGGCCAAGGCACACCGCCAAGTGGGGAGGAGTCCTACTAGGACTCCACCCCCAATTCGGACCCCCCCTTCCTTTTACCAGAGAGGGAAAGGGGGGAGGAGAGGGAGAAGGAGAAGGAAAGGGGGGCGCCGCCTGACGGTGTCCTGGACTAGGGGGTACTCACCACGTCGTCTCCCGATTAGTTAGATTGGGCCGAGGACCCCCATGGACGTATACTCATGGGCCAGTTCGGACAGCTCCTGCCGCATACAAGGAAGACTCCACAAGACTTGGCGCCCAAGACAAGGACTCTCCTAAACCCTAGGCCTCCGGTGTCTTATATAAACTGAGTCCAGGCTAGTCAATAGACAATATCATATTCATTACTACAATCTCGTGGTAGATACATGTACTCTGTACTACACCTATATGAAAACAATCAAAAGCAGCATGTAGGGTATTATCTCTTCGAGAGAGCCCGAAGTTGGGTAAAATCCTGTGTCCATGTTACCATCGCTCCAAGACGCCTAGCTTAGGACCCCTACTACGAGATACGCCAGATATTGAACCGACATTAGTGCTTTCATTGAGAGCCTGCTGGGTGATCGTCGCGGGTCGATGGGATGATCAGGTGATATTTTTTAGTTAGATCTATTCTGTATGATTTTGCTTTCCTGCAAAATCGTTGCTATGTCTGCTATTTGTTTGCAGTCGGATAAGATCGTAAAAATCTCAACAGCAGCGGCTGTATCCGCCGTCTGGTAATATGTCGGATCCGAACTGCCGGATCATAAAAATCTCAACAGCAGCGACGGTTACCAGCTGAGGAGACCACGTAGGGCGTACTGCCCATGGAGATTTTTCTAGGGTGGGCCGGCCAAGAGCTCACATCGGCGGCTGCACATGGAGATCTCATCCTCCTTTTCTCCTTATTATTTAATCAAGCTGTACTTGTCATCAATTTTTTGTCCTTCATCTGCTCACGTGCTACAGCTAGTTTGCTTTAGCTTTGCTATATACTAACCCGTGTGCAGACCGTGAAAGCCTACTTTTGTTTTTTATATTATTCACATAGCAACGCTGCCCTACGGGTCGGTACTTTGTGCTGGCAGGATATACCGATGGCAGGTGAATGCTAAGTTGCAGTGAAGTTTAATTAATCCATGGCTGATCGGCTGATCAACAAAAGGACAACGCCTTGGGGAGCTCAACATGCACAGAGAGTACTAGTACAAATCCACTAGGAGTAGTACGTTGAGGACTCTATGCAAAAATACTGATCGGTCTTTGTGCAAGGCAGTAATAGCCCTGCCTTTTTACCTCGGATTCTTATGCCTCGTCGTCTGAATGAAGAACATCAGATTTCTCTGCCAGTTACAATTCGGTCCGTTGATCGCATCAGCATGGTGGTTCGTCCAGTCTCCAGCCACCCGGATTCCTCCATAGTTCGGCGGACACCATGTTCGCGGCCCGTCCTGTCAGATGAATTCGAACTAGGTCGTGGGGTCACCACATTGGGTCAACGTGTCGCCGGACCAACCTCGGACCTTAGGCCATGTTTTGTTTTTTATTCACTTTGCATAAATTACTTATGCGTCATTTGTTTCAATTATTATTCCTTGCTTGCACTATTTTATGTGTGCAGGTAATCAACTTCGACTGTGTCACACGGTCAACTCTATGGGTCGATGGCGTCGTCCTGCCTGCATCGATCAAGTTGTGGCGTCGCCTCAGCGCGCGTCCTTGTGCCAGCATCTCCGCGGCAACTCTGTCGGGACGACCTTGGCATTCACGCCATATTTCTTTAATTATTTGCTTTATTTAAGTTCATTAAGTAGAGGATTTTTTATAAAAAAATATTATTATCTCTGGCTTGCACTATCTTATATGTCCAGGCAATTGACTTAGACCGGGCTGCACTGTCACCTTGGCGTGCCGACGTCCGCAACCTAATTGTGTCATCGCCTTGGCGCGCTGCCCTGTGTTGGCAACCCCGCGTCGTCGCTTCATCAACCTACTCGGCCGGAGACTCCGGCATCACCCCGCCGACCTGCTTCGTCACCTCGGCTAAACTGGGAGCTTCAACTCTCCACAGCGGTCGTGCTGTGTCGCCACTTCGGAGTGCCCAGCTCTCCGCTCGGCCACCTCGGGGCCAGCTTGGGGCTGGAACCTTGTCCTGCATCAAGCTCGGACCACGTCATCAATGCCGAACACATTAACCAGCTAAGTCGCTTTCATGCTCAAAGTTTTAAATTTTAAATTTGGTTCGGTTCGACCAAGCATTATACTTTTTTGGCAAAAAATTGTTTATGAAAAACTTCCTTGTCAAAACTTTGTTTGTGACACACAAATTCAAATACCCCGTTTACTTGGGGGCTTCCTTTATGAAGCTTTTCCTCTTGCATATGATTGTACTTGTATGGCTTCGTTCCTTGTTCGTGTATTACGCCACAATATGCACCATGTTGACTTAAGTGTTCCGCAAGCTGGGTTGCCTTGCTCCTGTGTTTACCCCTACGTTCCTGATTGTTCGGCTAGGGAGTAAAGGGAGCACCTCTGCGATTGTCACGATCGGGTCATCCGAGCTCGGACCTCAGACTGGGTGAAGCCGAAAGCTAGCGCTCTTATTGTTTTCAATCATGGTCGGCACACAATGGAACTCATGAATACAAAAAATCTATTGCACAAGTCTCATAGTAACAATGAGCAACCGAAGAAAGGTATCGGTGGAGGTACTATTTTCTTCGAAGATGCTTCTTACAATTTGTCAGTAATATAGCATAAGTTCCCTGAGCGCGCTTTTTCTATTACAGCCTTATGGCTTGATTGCCTGGTTATCGGAAACACCGTCAATATTCTCGACAGGTGGAGTACATAACACTTTTTGGCCCTTGACCGAAGAGGGAGAAGCCGACGGTCGGTTAAGACGCGTTTAAAGTTCGGGTGAACATAGATATGATATAAGTACTTCAGTACATACAATCATTATACATAAAATTCTTTTACCCAAGTCACTTGGGGGCTCTTAAATTTACATGAGCCATTTCATGATAAGTGTTTTCTTCTTGGTCGTTGCAAAGTCTTTTTATACCGCTCCTTTTTCGACTCGAGTATATGGTCAATAGCCGGATAGCCTGTCTTCTCTCTAAAAGCCACTCTAGTGTAGTTCGCTAAACTGTATTCGGAGAAGTACTCCGCCTTTGGGATAAGGAGCTTGAAGCCGTAGGCTGACCCGCGTGGAGTCTTGAGATCAGATGTGTTATGTTAAAGCACGACAAAAGCACATTTTTCCAATTTTCGGATTGGCACCGAACACTTGATCTTGTTCGGACGTCAAGTTTTTACTGGAGTTTTTTAGTTTTCCAAGCTTATGGCACTTTTAAACTATTTGTGTGTTTCCAGCATAAGTCTCACAGTGCAACGCCGGACACCTTTAGAGATTCGGCAAAAACATTCTCGGATATTGTTATATATGCATCGGTTTCGAAGTGTGTCTTCGGTCAATAGTTGGGTTGCCCGGCTCCTGTGCTTCCTTCCTACGTTCCGCTTTGTTCGGCTAAGTGTGCAACGGGAGAACCACTACGATTGTGCTTCCAGCTCCCATGGTTAAGCACCTCAGTGGAGAAAGCCGAAAACTGACTGTCACAATAATCGCAAACTGGTCAGTGATCCGATGAGCTATGTTAAATGATGGGTCGTTCATAACATTGGCCTAAGTGTTTACGGCTTGACCTCAGCTGTCGCCGAACACTAACCGGGGGCTCGTAGCTAGCTTCCCCAGTTTAAAGCTCCTATGACTAAGTGAAAGTTATAAAGCCCGGATATCTGATTGCGTCATTTCCGCTAACACAACCGCCTTTGGGCACCGAGACGTCAGCTAAGGGTTGTCTTGTTATTGCGGAAACACCATGCGTAGTATCTACAAAGGGGTAGAAGCCGACGATGGGCCACTTTCAACTGATAAACGGTCGCAATGGAGTCAAAATAAGTATATATTATCAGCGTTTGTATTCATTATACAAGTGTTGCCTTCCGTAATTATCGTTACATAAAGCCATAAATATGCATCAATTTGACTTAAGATTTTGGCCAAGCTGGGTTGCCTGGCTCCTGTGCTTACCCCTACGTTCCCGATTGTTCGGCTAGGTGGTAAAGGGAGTACCTCTGTGGTTGTTACTACCGGGTCATCCGAGTTAGTACCTCAGACTGGGTGAAGCCGAAAGCTAGCAATCTTAAAGGATCACATTGGTCGGCAACGACGGAAGTGAAAGCTTTGGTTCATTAATACCATAGAGTTTGGGAACTTTCCCCAAACTAAATCCTCAATATCTTCCTCCCACATTGATCGAAGGTGAGGTTTCATGGTCATGATAAGCATGACAACCCACGGAAAGGAACCGATAGCGGGACTATTTTCTTTGGAAGATGTTTCTTACGTTAAAAAGTAATATAACATATCTCTCTGCGTACCTTTGTTTATAAAACCGTATGGCCGGATTGCCTTGTATGTCGTAAATCTTTGCCCTCATAACGGCTTTATAAAGTAGGAAAACACTCCTCGGCTACTGGCCGAAGAGGTTGAAGCCAATGGTCGGTTAACAAAGTTTTGTACAATGCGGATCCGAGCAATAATGATGTAAAGTACTTGGATACATAGAATCATTACACATAATTTGTGATTTTACTAGGGACATCGATCCTTAATTCGGCCTCCCGTGCCCGCATTAAGGGGGGGCTACTGGGCTCCGGGCTTATCATTTACTAATATTAAAGGGGTACATCGATCCCCTGATTCAGTGTTGCCACCCGACCAGTGTCTCGGGGACTACTGCATTGACAATCCAATACAAAAAATTTAACGTGCAATATAGTTTTCGAGGAGATTATGATCCTCAGGTTGGTCGGCCGCACCCAACCTGAGTCTCGAGGACTTAGCACACCGCTTTTTGTGTCCCGAAGTATTCTACCGAGCTAAGAGTTGATCCTCAGGCTGATTTTGCAAATCAACCCGATTCTCGGGGGCTACTGGGATCAGCGGTCTTATGTCATCCTTCAAGTGCATCTCGGGTTTTTAGACCGACACACACATTGAGGGCTACTGGCTATATATCTCGTCAGTAAATAGATTGCATCAATCGAAAATAAAATCTGCAAACAATCAGCACATGACCGAGGTGCTGAACCACCTCGAAAGCATTTCGGGATATAGCTCGGATGCAAGTGGCTGGCTCCATAAAGGGCATTTCCGGCATTAAGCTCGGCTAAACTCCTTCAACTTTTTTGAACCAAGGTGATCTATGACACCTCGAATATAGTCCGGCGTTGGAGCTTGGACACAGTCCGGCGTTGGAGCTCGGATACAGTCCGGCGTTGGAGCTTGGACACAGTCCGGCGTTGGAGCTCGGATACATTCCGGCGTTGGAGCTCGGAAGCGGTCCGGCGTTGGTGCTCGGCTGCTAAAGATACCTCGGATGCAGTCCGGTGTTGGAGCTCGGACGCAAGAGGACGCTGCCGCCCGGGAACAACTTCAAACCCGAGGTGTGGCATAAAAATAACAAGGCATTGATAAAGGCCGGAAACTTAAAGGGGCTCCTCGGATACCCGACGTGTAAACTCTTCGGATGCACTTCGGCGATCCTCAAGATCGAAGATGAGAAGATTTGTTGAACCAGTTTTCAAGACCGACGACCGAAGATGAAGAACAGTTTGAAAGAATCGAGGAGCATCCCCAACTTGAAGACCGGTTCAGGGGGCTACTGACGGTGTCCTGGACTAGGGGGTACTCACCACATCGTCTCCCAATCAGTTAGATTGGGCCGAGGACCCCCATGGCCGTATACTCATGGGCCAGTTCGAACAGCTCCTGCCGCATACAAGGAAGACTCCACAAGACTTGGAGCCCAAGACAAGGACTCTCCTAGACCCTAGGCCTCCGGTGTCTTATATAAATGAGGCCAGGCTAGTCAATAGACAATATCATATTCATTACTACAATCTCGTGGTAGATACATGTACTCTGTACTACACCCATATGAAAACAATCAAAAGCAGCATGTAGGGTATTATCTCTTCGAGAGAGCCCGAAGCTGGGTAAAATCCTGTGTCCATGTTACCATCGCTCCAAGACGCCTAGCTTAGGACCCCTACTACAAGATACGCCGGATATTGAACTGACACCGCCCCCTTCCCCACTCCAATTCGGATCCCTTCCATGTGGGGGGTGTGCCAGCCCCCTTGTGGGCCGGTGTGCCTCCCTCGATAGGCCCATGTGGCCCATAACTTTCCCCGGGGGGTTGCGGTAACCCCTGGTACTGCGATAAGTACCCGGAACACTCCGAAACTATTCTGGTGTCCGAATACTATCGTCCAATATATCAATCTCTACCTCTCGACCATTTCGAGACTCCTCGTCATGTCCGTGATCTCATCCGGGACTCTGAACAACATTCGGTCACCAAATCACATAACTCATAATACAAATCATCATCGAACGTTAAGCGTGCAGACCCTATGGGTTCGAGCACTATGTAGACATGACCGAGACACCTCTCTAGTCAATAACCAATAGCGGAACTCGGATGCTCATATTGGCTCCCACATATTCTTCGAAGATCTTTATCGGTCGAACCGTTATGACAACATACGTTATTTCCTTTGTCATCGGTATGTTACTTGCCCGAGATTCGATCATCGGTATCCTCATACCTATTTCAATATAGTTACCGGCAAGTCTCTTTACTCGTTCCGTAATGCATCATCCCGCAACTAACTCATTAGTCACATTGCTTGCAAGGCTTATTATGTTGTGCATTACTGAGAGGGCCTAGAGATACCTCTCCGATACTCGGAGTGACAAATCCTAATCTCCATCTATGCCAACCCAACAAAACACCTTCGGAGATACCTGTAGAGCATCTTTATAATCACCCATTTACGTTGTGACATTTTATAGCACACAAGGTATTCCTCCGGTATTCGGGAGTTGCATAATCTCATAGTCAAAGGAACATGTATAAGTCATGAAGAAAGCAATAGCAATAAAACTTAACGATCATTATGCTAAGCTAACGGATGGGTCTTGTCCATCACATCATTCTCCTAATGATGTGATCCCGTTCATCAAATGACAACACATGTCTATGGTTAGGAAACTTAACCATCTTTGATTAACGAGCTAGTCTAGTAGAGGCTTACTAGGGACACTGTGTTTTGTCTATGTATCCACACATGTATCAAGTTTCTGGTTAATACAATTCTAGCATTAATAATAGATATTTATCATGATATAAGGAAAGATAAACGAAAACTTTATTATTGCCTCTAGGGCATATTTCCTTCAGTCTCCCACTTGCACTAGAGTCAATAATCTAGATTACAATGTAATGATTCTAACACCCATGGAGTCTTGGTGCTGATCATGTTTTGCTCGTGGAAGAGGCTTAGTCAACAGGTCTGCCACATTCAGATCCGTAGGTATTTTGCAAATTTCTATGTCTCCCTCCTTGACTTGATCACGGATGGAGTTGAAGCGTCTCTTGATGTGTTTGGTTCTGTTGTGAAATATGGATTCCTTCGCCAAGGCTATTGCTCTAGTATTGTCACAAAAGATTTTCATTGGACCCGATGCACTAGGTATTACACCAAGATCGGATATGAACTCCTTCATCCAGACTCCTTCATTCGCTGCTTCCGAAGCAGCTATGTACTCCGCTTCACACGTAGATCCCGCCACGACGCTTTCCTTGGAATTGCACCAACTGACAGCTCCACCATTCAATATAAATACGTATCGGTTTGTGACTTAGAGTCATCCGGATCTGTGTCAAAGCTAGCATCGACGTAACCATTGACAATGAGCTCTTTGTCACTGTTAGTATCAAAACCGGCGGATCTCGGGTAGGGGGTCCCGAACTGTGCGTCTAAGGTTGATGGTAACAAGAGGCGGGGGACACGATGTTTACCCAGGTTCGGGCCCTCTCTATGGAGGTAATACCCTACTTCCTACTTGATTGATCTTGATGAATATGAGTATTACAAGAGTTGATCTACCACGAGATCGTAATGGCTAAACCCTAGAAGTCTAGCCTGTATGATTATGATTGCTCCTCTACGGACTAAGCCCTCCGGTTTATATAGATACCGGAGGGGCCTAGGGTTGTACAGAGTCGGTTACAAAGAAAGGAATCTTCATATCCAAACGCCAAGCTTGCCTTCCACGCCAAGGAGAGTCCCATCCGGACACGGGTGAGAGTCTTCGGTCTTGTATCTTCACAGCCCAACAGTCCGGCCCACATCAACAGGTCGAACGTCTGAGGACCCCTTAGTCCAGGACTCCCTTAGTAGCCCCTGAACCAGGCTTCAATGACGAGGTGTCTGGCGCGCTGATTGTCTTCGTCATTGCAAGGCGGGTTCCTCCTCTGTATACTCCAAAATAGTCTTTGAACACAAGAATATAGTCCGGCTCTGCAAAACAAATCCCACACACAACCGCAGAGAGTATAATATTCCACGAGTCCAATCTGCTGACAACTTTTTGTAGCGTGACATCACGTCGCCGCCCGGCTATTATTTCGAACCATTTTTAGCCTGCCGTTCCATATTTCGAGATGCGGCTTCATTGGCATGTCTTGTCAAAGCAGAGATCGTGTCCCCTTATTGCTGGATTCTCATCAATATGGGCGTGGGTAATCCAACCGTTCTGTTGGCATGATTCCTTTAGAATAGGCAGGTTTTAAGGCCTAGGAGGGGGCATTTTATATTCATCGTCTTTATAAAGGGGCTGAGACCCGTCCCTCTCTCCTTTACGCCAAGCCTTTCTTCAACCTCTCTAACCTCGAGTTCCAGCACCCAAGGTCCAATCGCTTCGAGCTTTCCAGTCATGTCTGGATCCAGCCCTCAAGGTCGGTGGGTAGCTTCCTCTGTCACAGAGGAGGATATTGCGAAGCTCTGGGTGGCAAGATACCTGACCGCGGAAATCCTCCACAGGCTTCCTGCTCAAGGGCAGGTTGTTCCTACTCCCAGATCCGGTGAGCGGGTCGTATTTATCTCCCACTTCCTCCGAGGGCTAGGGTTCGCTCTCCATCCCTTCGTTCGAGGGCTCATGTTCTATTATGGGCTAGATTTTCACGATCTAGCTCCGGACTCCTTTCTTCACATCTCAGCGTTCATCGTCATGTGTTAAGCTTTTCTCCGAATCCCCCCACACTTCGGCCTATGGCTCAAGACTTTCAATGTGACGCCGAAGATAATCAACAGGGAGCAGGCGGAGTGCGGCGGCGCCAGGGTGAGCAAGCTTCCCAATACTATCTGGCCAAAAGGCACCTTCGCGGAGACCTCCAACTTATGGCAACAGGAGTGGTTCTATGTTACTGAACCCCGTGGTACCAAATGGGCTGCCATGCCAGCGTTCCGATCTGGCCCTCCACTGTGGCTCGCATCATGGATCAATAAGGGGCTAGACCGGGGATCAACGGACGAAGTGCAGACACTACAAAGCCATATCCGGAACATCCTCGAAAAGGACATCGGCCTCATCAACGTGATTCAGGTGATGTTAGTCCGCCGGATCCTCCCGTGCCAGCGACGGCCTCTCCGTATGTGGGAGTTCAATCCGGAAGGACCACGGACTCTCCAGCAATTCTTCGGCACAACGCACGAAGGTATGTGGAAACTATTTTTCAAGTCACGAAAGCAGTGGCCGGACACATCCGAAGACGTCGGTCTTGACTGCAACCATCCGGACACCTCGGTAAGCACCCAATTTCTGGACGCAATTCGGCTGATTACCCCATAGTTATGTACTAAGGGTTTTATCTTTGACCAGGGCTGGATAAGGAAGATAGAGCGGATTAGGTGTTCAGCTCCACTTCCAGAGAACCTAGCTGATCCTTTGCTGATGACGATGCTAGCCCCGGCGCCGTTTCAAGTGCTAGCGCCGGAGGACAAGCGGAAGAGTAAAGAGGCCGGAGGTGACCTCCACCCTAAAGGCATGTTGGATGCCGCGTCCGGGGAGACCGAAACTCCCTCCTCTGAAGATGAAGGCGAAGGTAAAGAAGAAGGTAATAACCCTTCTCTCCATGGGAGAAAAGGACTGCCTCCGGAGACCTAGAGGTGGGGGCACCCAAGAGAGGGAAAATATCCCTGTCAGATGCTTCGGGTTCAGAAGCCGATGTCGCCGTAAAGCGCCTTCACAAGCCCCTTGCGGGACCATAAGTGAACAAGGATGTTCTAGACATATTCCATTCTCTCGAGCTTACAAAAGTAACTCTTAAACTATATGTTTGCAGTTTAGCCCGCTGCCTTCCTCCACAATCCTCCTCATCGGGGGACTTGACTCCGGGGATGATGGAAAGCAAGACGCCTCCACCGGCCTCCCCACCCCTTAGGGTGGACGACTTCGAGGTGTCGTCCCGGAGAGTCTCTCCCGACCGTCCAACGGTGCGAGGGACAATGAAGACAGTACCTGATGATAATACTCTGACCATCAAGGGCCCAGGGGGCGCAGCCCCCGAGGGGACCGAAAATAAGGGTCCTGAACAATCCGGCGTACGGCCGAAGACGACTCTAGGGTCGAGTATGTGTATCCCTTTGAAGGGAGTCCGTGCTCCCGCAGCAGCCTCCAGAGATCTAGAGTTGCCGGACACTCTGATGGACACATTACAAAATGTGTCTATCTCAGAGGAACATCGTACCTTAATGGGTACGGTAATTGAGAGGATTCTATCCGCGAGAAGCGGATTGAATGAAGCCTTTACGGGCCTGCTAAGAGGCTTCGAGGTATGTAATTTAATATTTTCAATTGTGCTATAAACGCAAAATGTGCCTATGTATAGATAGTAGCCCCTGAGACCCTGGTCGGCGTCCAAAAGGAGGCGATCAGAGGATCAAAGAAGATATGCCCAGGAAATAATCTGATTAATTGGAACATAGGCTGTTGCATCCCTGGCGACTGCCCAAGCTACAGAGGCCGCAGAGTTGAAGCAGAAACTTGATGTGGCGGATGATGACATCACGCTCATTAACAGGCGGCTCGACGAGGCACAAGGTATGTCTTTGGGGCAGTCAGTATATGCAAGTGCTACAATATGAGCATGACGCTGAGAATTGTATACTGAGATATGCATAACTGCAGATAGTGCCGCCGCATTTGAGAACCTTTGGGCTGAGCTTGCCCGGGCCAAGGAGCAAGCCAGGGTGAGTAATGCAGCTGCCGAAAAGGCAGCTGCTGAATTAAAGGCCGAAGAGGCTGCTCGGCGCCAGTGCGAGGAGAGAATATCTACTATGGCGCTTGAGCTGAAGGATGCCATTAGCCGGTGCGAGTTGCTCGAGAAAGATAGCGAAACGAGAGCGGCCGACCTTGGCAAGGCCTTACGAGAGGTGAGGGAAGCACGGTCCGAGTCTAGAGCGGCTCGGGAGGAGATCTGGCAAGCTGGGGAAATTGTGGCCGGTAAGCCCTTCTTGTTGCAAACTAAATTTGGCGATCCGAAGTATGCCCCGCTTAATCAAATGTGGAGTTCTCCAGACGCATTTTTGGACTTGCCGAAGAGTGTCTCCGCTACGACGCAGTTTTTCCAAGCGCAAGAAGGACATGCAACGGAGAAGCTTTTCTAGTCGCAATTCGGCATGCCAAAGCGTCCGCTGTTGCTGAACGAACAGATGGCCCAGTGGGCCAAGCTCCACAAGATATCCGGATCTGCCATGAAGGACGTCGTGGTCCGGCTGTGGCCGACTGAGCCAATTCTGAATAGTTATTTTGGATTGGTGCAGCGACTTGGGGATGCGGTGCCGCGTATCGGCGCCGTTAGGCGGTCAACGTGCATAGAAGGTGCACGGATGGCCTTTGCCTGCGTCAAGACGTACTGGCAAAGATGAAGGCCACCGATATTGCAGCGAAAAGTCCACCCAAGGGCAAGGACCATCACACGCCAGAGCATTAGTTTGAGGATGTCCTAGAGGGTGCCTGCTTGATAGAGGGTCAGTGCTCGAAAGATATTATGTTCGAGTGAAATGTACCAAAATTGTAAAAACAATATTATGATATATCAGGACTATGTTTTTATACTTTTACCTGAAAGTTTTTGGTGCCTCCTGTGCGGCCGTTTTATGTATAATCTGAAAGTTTACCAGTCGGCGACTTCAGCCCCCTCGCGTTTAACGCGGGGGTGTTCGGAAAAGCAATTGATCACTCTTGACCCAACGTCTTGGTCCGTTAAGGAGGTGTCAATGCACTGAACCAGGCAATCAGACTATAGGGCTTTAACACTTTCACTTAGCCATAGGATCTTGACAGTGGGTCTACTAGATAGCCCCTGGTATGTACGCGGTTATCCGAATACGGTGCGTTTACATACGTGACCCGAAGAACAGTCCTTCATGTAACACGGGAGGAATCGCGAAGATTCTGGTGAGTCATCGAGTGGTTGACCAGCTCTCGCAGCATCATGATATTCAGTTTTTGGCTTTCTCTACTGAGGTGCTCGTCCGGACAACCCGGGACACAATCGCAGTAGTTCTCCCTTTACTACCCTAGCCGATAGAGCGGAATGTAAGGTAGTAAGCACAGGAGCCGGGAAACCCAACTATTGACCAAAGACATGATTCAGAGCTGATGCATATAAGGCCAAACTCGTGACGCCGAAGTATGCTATAGAGCTGTTTGGACTTTTAGGCAACTCGTATGTTGCCATATCGAGCCCCTGGCAATATATGCCGAGGTGCGTGCGTGAAATAACCACAGAGGCAAAATTCAGTTCTTTAAGAAAAGTGAATACTGAATACGGGTTACGTTGACTGGCATCTGAATGATGCATCAAGCGTAATCTTTGCAACGCTACCAAGGCTATTTGACATGCCGGGGGTCGAAAGCTGAGAAAAAGGGCACTTTACAGGTTTGAAATGAAGAGTATGGTCTACAGAGAACATTTGGACCTCCTGTCGCACGTCTGTGCTGCCTTGCCTTGGTTAAAGGACTTCTCAGCAGGAATAGCCTTTGGCTATTTATACGGAGCCGAAATCATAAAGAGTCCGAAAGATGACCAGGCTTTGAGTAACCTATGATAAAAGATAAAAAAAGATTAGAAAAAGGAAAAGACTTATGAGCGTGCGGACCGTATTGTAGGTCTGTCCGTATTGTGCCTCCGCCGATCACCAGGATATTTTAAGTGCATAATTATGTATGCACGGTACAAACTTCGCGGCTATATGGGGTGGGTGATGGAGGCCGGACTGCTAATCCAGCTCTGTGATTGATCGGTCCTGTCTAGTGGAGACCGGCGGCTTGACGGCCGACGAAATGTGCAGCTTGATAGGGCCGCTTTGTGCTTTGGCCGCAGTAGCCGTAGTATCCTCCTCTGTACCGAGGGGGTACTCTATTTTTTCGTTTACCGTGATGATGTCGCATGGACCTGGCATCTTAAGTTGGAGAGAGGTGTAATGTGGGACCGCACTGAAGCGAGCAAAAGTGGTACGCCCGAGTAATGCATGGCAGATATTGCGGAGCGGGACGATATCGAAGGTTAAGCCTTCGCTTCGAAAGTTGTTTGGCGAGCCGAAAACGACTTCCAATGTAATCCAGCCCGTGCGGTGAGCTTCTATGCCGGATATTGTTCCGTTGAAGGTAGCTGTGGCGGGCTTGATTCTTGAAGGATCAATGCCCATTCTGCAGACAGTGTCTTGGTAGAGTAGATTAAGGCTACTGCCGCTGCCCATAAGGACTTTCGTGAGATGGAACCCATCGATGATTGGGTCGAGGATGATAGCTGCCAGTGGTGTGATTTGCTGGTTTAGCGGGGGCGCCGTGGATCTGGCAGGGCCGATCCAGTATCTTGTCTAAATTGGATGGTCCATCTCTGTTTGCCTTGAATGGCTTTTTCCGTTGACCAGGTTTGGAACCACTGAATCCGGCGTTGACCGCCGTGTCTTGTGTTTCTTCATTGTTATTGTGACGCTTGTGTTTATTGCGTCGTGGCTTGCCGTTGCCATCTCGAACTTCGGAAGTACCCGGATCAACAGCAATGTTGCTTCTACGAGCTAGCAAGTTGTCTTCTCCCGCGCAAAAATGGTTCATCAGAGCGGTAAGGGTGGCCATGGATTTTGGTTTTTCTTGGCCGAGGTGGCGGGCGAGCCACTCATCTCGGACGCTATGTTTAAAGGCCGCGAGGGCTTTGGCGTCCGGACAATCAACAATTTGGTTCTTTTTAATTAAGAACCTGGTCCAGAGCTTCCTAGCAGACTCCTCGGGCTGCCGAATAGTATGACTTAGGTCATCGGCGTCTGGAGGCCGAACATATGTGCCTTGGAATTTATTGTGGAAGGCGTCTTCCAAGTTTTCCCAGCTGCCAATGGAGTTCTCAGGGAGGCTGTTCAGCCAATGCCGCGCTGGCCCCTTCAGTTTTAATGGGAGGTATTTGATGGCGTGGAGGTCATCACCGCGAGCCAGGTGGATATGAAGGAGGAAATCTTCAATCCATACTGTGGGGTCTGTTGTTCCATAGTATGATTCGATATTCATGGGTTTAAACCCTTCGGGAAATTCATGTTCCATTACTTCGTCAGTGAAGCAAAGGGGGTGTGCGGCACCTCTATGCCGGGCCATGTCGCGACGCAGTTCGGACGAAGTTCACCGGCGGTGCTCGGACCGGGCGTGGTTATGTTTGTCACGTCCGACCGGATGGCCATCGTCGCGCGTCAGGGCACGCCCCCGCGATCCGTAGATCGATCTGGTCTGGCCTGCTCTGCTCTTTAGGTCATGCCGCAGGTCACATGTGTATCCCCGAGCTGTTGTGTCTCTGTTTTTACGACGAGGTAGTGCGGGCTGGTGTTCGGCCTGAGTTGCCACTTTGTCCCGGCCACGTGGTGGTCGGTCAACCGCATTGCGTGCTGGTAGGACGGGCTCTAGCGCCTCGTCGTCGAATTGGGGTAGCAATTTGCGCTTCGGGTAACTTTTGGTTGGGCGCTCGAGGCCGTATTCCTCGGCTGCCAGGGCATCAGTCCATCTGTCATTAAGCAGATCTTGGTCAGCTTGGAGCTGTTGCTGCTTCTTCTTCAGGCTCCTTGCAGTGGCAATTAGCCGGCGCTTAAAGCACTCCTGCTCGTCGGGTTCCTCAGGCACGATAAAGTCTTCGTCGCCGAGGCTCACCTCATCCTCGGAGGGTGGAAGATAGTTGCTATCCTCCGAGTCTTCGTTAACGGCCTCTTCATTGGGGCTGACTCGCCCGTCCTCCCGTTCATCCTGTTTGGAAGTTGGTTCAACGGGGTCTTCGTTGACTTCGGCATCGTCCGGAGTATTATTTTCTCCTGTGTCGGTATTGCTGTCTTTTCTACGGCGTGATTTAGGGCGGCGCCGCTAACGTCGATGCTTCGGCTGTATCTCAGGAGGTTTGTCCTTGACTGGATCCTTCTTGGCATCGTTGTTATTCTCTTTGGGTGTATCCACCATGTATACGTCGTACGAGGAGGTGGCTGTCCAGCGCCCCGTGAGCGGTGGCTTTTGTGCCTGCTCCTCTCCGGCATCGTCGTCCATACTGTCGATGTCTTCGGAGCCGTAATCAAGCTCGTCGGTTGAGTCTTCGATGGTGGCTATGAAGTGGGTGGTGGGTGGGAAGCGGAATTCCCCGTCATCAGCTTGCAATTCGAACCGGATATAGTTCGGCTGAGCGTCTCCTGATAAGGAGAGGGTTTTTAGTGAATTTAGCACATCACCTAAAGGCGAGTGTCGGAAGATGGCCGCGGAGCTGAACTCGATGATCGGTGCCCGATCAGGATCGAGGGGCGCGGATGCACGTGGTTCGGATCCTATGGTCGGACACGAGTCCGAGGTTCCGGTAACACAGACCTTGCTCGAGGTTGAGTCCGTGTGCGGCTCCAATGCCACTGAGTGTGCGGCTTCCGTGGCGGGGTTGAGCTTCCCATCCTCGGCCGGCGCAATCTGCTCCAGATCTAGGGCCAGAGCAGTTACAGGCGCTATCTCCCGGGCACTGTCCGATGATAGATTTAGGTCATGTTCATCGTGGTGGCTAGGAGCGGCTGCCATAGGCTCGAATCCATCGAAGATCAAGTCTCCGCGAATATCGGTAACGTAATTCAAGCTTCCAAACCTGACTTGATGGCCAGGGGCGTAGCTGTCGATCTGCTCTAGATGGCCAAACGAGTTGGCCCGCAGTGCGAAGCCGCCGAATACAAAGATCTGTCCAGGGAGGAAGACCTCCCCCTGGACTGCATTATTGTGGATGATTGACGGAGCCATCGAAACTTTTGGTGACGACGCAATGGAACTCTCAATGAAAGCACCAATGTTGGTGTCAAAACCGGTGAATCTCGGGTAGGGGGTCCCGAACTGTGCGTCTAAGGTTGATGGTAACAGGAGGCGGGGGACACGATGTTTACCCAGGTTCGGGCCCTCTCTATGGAGGTAAAACCCTACCTCCTGCTTGATTGATCTTGATGAATATGAGTATTACAAGAGTTGATCTACCACGAGATCGTAATGGCTAAACCCTAGAAGTCTAGCCTGTATGATTATGATTGCTCCTCTACGAACTAAGCCCTCTGGTTTATATAGACACCGGAGGGGCCTAGGGTTCACAGAGTCGGTTACAGAGAAAGGAATCTTCATATCCAAACGCCAAGCTTGCCTTCCACGCCAAGGAGAGTCCCATCCGGACACGGGTGAGAGTCTTCGGTCTTGTATCTTCAGAGCCCAACAGTCTGGCCCACATCAACAGGTCGGACGTCCGAGGACCCCTTAGTCCAGGACTCCCTAAGTCACCTCCATGAACAAGAAACCTATCCTTAGTCCTTTTCAGGTACTTCAGGATGTTCTTGACCGCTGTCCAGTGATCCACTCCTGGATTACTTTGGTACCTCCCTGCTATACTTATAGCAAGGCACACATCAGTTCTGGTACACAGCATAGCATACATGATAGAACCTATGGCTGAAGCATAGGTAATGACTTCCATTTTCTCTCTATCTTTTGCAGTCCTCGGACATTGAGTCTGACTCAACCTCACACCTTGTAACACATGCAAGAACCCTTTCTTTGACTGATCCATTTTGAACTTCTCCTAAACTTTACCAAGGTATGTGCTTTGTGAAAGTCCAATTAAGCGTCTTGATCTATCTCTATAGATCTTGATGCCCAATATATAAGTAGCTTCACCGAGGTCTTTCATTGAAAAACTCGTGTTCAAGTATCTTTTATGCTATTCAGAAATTCTATATCATTCCCAATCAACAATATGTCATCCACATATAATATTAGAAATGCTACAGAGCTCCCACTCACTTTCTTGTAAATACAGGCTTCTCCAAAAGTCTGTATAAAACCATATACTTTGATCACCTCATTAAAGCGTATATTCCAACTCGGAGAGGCTTGCACCAGTCCATAAATGGATTGCTGGAGCTTGCACACTTTGTCAGCACCTTTAGGACCGACAAAACCTTCTGGTTGCATCATATAGAACTCTTCTTTAAGAAATCCATTAAGGAATGCAGTTTTGAGATCCATTTGCCAGATTTCATAATTATAAAATGCGGCAATTGCTAACATGATTCGGACAGACTTAAGCATCGCTACGGGTGAGAAGGTCTCATCATAGTCAACTCCTTGTACTTGTCGAAAACCTTTTGCGACAAGTCGAGCTTTGTAGACAGTAACATTACCATCAGTGTCAGTCTTCTTCTTGAAGATCCATTTATTCTCTATGGCTTGCCGATCATCGGGCAAGTCCACCAAAGTCCATACTTTGTTCTCATACATGGATCCCATCTTAGATTTCATGGCCTCAAGCCATTTTGCGGAATCTGGGCTCATCATCGCTTCCTCATAGTTCGTAGGTTCGTCATAATCTTTGCTGAAAACTTGAATGCTGGCTTTACATATTTACAACAACAAGAGCAAACAGAGTTTGTAAAAGTTTTTCTTTATCACTTTCAATCTGTCAACTGAATTGCTTGAGGACAAGAAAAGGTTTAAGCTTGGGGGAGTTGATACGTCTCCAATGTATCTACTTTTCCAAACACTTTTGCACTTGTTTTGGACTCTAATTTGCATGATTTGAATGAAACTAATCCGGACTGACGCTGTTTTTAGCAGAATTGCCATGGTGTTATCTTTGTGCAGAAACAAAAGTTCTCGGAATGACATGGAAATCCACGGAGATTATTTTTGGAAAATAAGAAAAAATATTGGTGAAAGAATCAAGGCCAGGGAGCCCACACCCTGTCCACGAGGGTGGGGGGCGCGCACCCTCCCCCTGGGCGCGCCGCCTGTCTCATGGGCCCCCTGGAGCTCCACCGACCTCAACTCCAACTCTATATATTCCGTTTCATGGAGGAAAAAAATCGAAGAGAAAGTTTCATCGCGTTTTGCGATACGGAGCCGCCGCCAAGCCCTAATCTCTCTCGGGAGGGCTGATCTGGAGTCCGTTCGGGGCTCCAGACAGGGGGATTCGTCACCATCGTCATCATCAACCATCCTCCATCACCAATTTCATGAAGCTCACCGCCGTGTGTGAGTAATTCCATCGTAGGCTTGCTAGACGGTGATGGGTTGGATGAGATTTATCATGTAATCGAGTTAGTTTTGTTAGGGTTTGATCCCTAGTATCCACTATGTTCTGAGATTGATGTTGCTATGACTTTGCTATGCTTAATGCTTGTCACTAGGGCCCGAGTGCCATGATTTCAGATCTGAACCTATTATATTTTCATGAATATATGTGAGTTCTTGATCCTATCTTGCAAGTCTATAGTCACCTATTATGTGTTATGATCCGACAACCACGAAGTGATAATAATCGGGATACTTCTCGGTGATGACCGTAGTTTGAGGAGTTCATGTATTCACTAAGTGCTAATGCTTTGGTCCGGTTCTCTATTAAAAGGAGACCTTAATATCCCTTAGTTTCCATTAGGACCCCGCTACCACGGGAGGGTAGGACAAAAGATGTCATGCAAGTTCTTTTCCATAAGCACGTATGACTATATTCGGAATACATGCCTACATTACGTTGATGAACTGGTGCTAGTTCTCTGTCACCCTAGGTTATAACTATTACATGAGGAATCGCATCCGACATAATTATCCATCACTGATCCAATGCCTACGAGCTTTTCACATATTGTTCTTTGCTTATTTACTTTTCCGTTGCTATTGTTACAATCCCTACAAAACCCAACAATATTACTTTTGCTACCGTTATCATTACTATCATACTACTTTGCTACTAAATACTTTGCTGCAGATACTAAGTTATCCAGGTGTGGTTGAATTGACAATTCAACTGCTAATACTTGAGAATATTCTTTGGCTCCCCTTGTGTCAAATCAATAAATTTGGGTTGAATATTCTACCCTCGAAAACTGTTGCGATCCCCTACACTTGTGGGTTATCAAGACTAATTTCTGGCGCCCTTGCCGGGGAGCATAGCTCTATTCTTTGAGTCACTTGGGATTTATATCTGCTGGTCACTATGAAGAACTTGAAAGACGCTAAAACTAAAATTTATCCCTCAACTACGAGGGGAGGTAAGGAACTGCCATCTAGCTCTGCACTAGATTCCCCTTCTGTTTTGAGTAAACTTGCGACACCAAAACCTGCTTCTGCTATTAATTCCGATATGTCGCATGTTATTGATGATGCCACTTCTGCTATGCATGATACTTGTGATGAAACTACTTCTTTGCTTGATACTACTGTGCCACTTGGTGAATTTCTTGATGAACAACTTGCTAGGGCTAGAGAGAATGAAATTATTGAAAACGAAATTATTGAAGATAGCGATGATGAAGGTTCTTCCCCTAAGTATGAATTGTCTGTTGTTCCTAAGGGTTATGTTATGGATGAAGAAACTGCTAGAGATCTTCTTGTTTGCAATGACTGATATGATCTTAAGAAGTTATTAGCTAAACTTAAGCAGAAAACTTTGAATGCTAGAATGAAACATGACCCTGCTTTTGCTACTTCACCTATTTTTGTTACTGATAAGGATTATGAATTCTCTGTTGATCCTGAGATAATTACTTTGGTTGAATCTGATCCTTTTTATGGCAATGAATCTGAAACTGTTGTGGCACATCTTACTAAGTTAAATGATATAGCTACCCTGTTCACTAATGATGATAAATCTCGTTACTATTATATCCTTAAGATATTTCATTTCTCATTAAAGGGTGATGCTAAAACTTGGTTTAATTCTCTTGATCCTGGTTGTGTGTGTAGTCCCCAGGATATGATTTATTACTTCTCTGCTAAATATTTCCCTGCTCATAAGAAACAAGCTGCCTTGCGGGAAATATATAATTTTGTGCAAATTGAAGAAGAGAGTCTCCCACAAGCTTGGGGGAGGCTTCTCCGATTACTTAATGCTTTGCCTGATCATCCTCTCAAGAAAAATGAAATACTTGATATCTTTTATAATGGACTAACTGATGCTTCCAAGGACGACTTGGATAGTTGTGCTGGTAGTGTTTTCAGGGAAAGAACAGTCGACCAAGCTGAAGTGCTATTAAATAATATGTTGACTAATGAAAATAATTGGAATCTTCCTGAGCCGATTCCTGAGCCAATTGAGCCTATCCCTAAACCTACTCCGAAGAAGAGAGGTGTTCTATTTCTCAGTCCTGAAGATATGCAAGAGGCAAAGAAATCAATGAAAGAAAAGGGTATTAAAGCTGAAGACGTTAAGAATTTACCTCCTATTGAAGAAATACATGGTCTTAATATGCCGCCTGTTGAAGAAACACATTGCCTTGATAACCCGCCACAGGTAGTAAAGGTAAATTCTCTCTATAGATATGATAAAGTTGAAATCACGTCTATTAAATTTCCTAGCCAATGTTTAGATGAATTTGATGACTTTATGGCTAGGCAAGAAAGTTTTAATGCTTATGTTGGTAGAGAATTAAAGAATAATTCTTACATGATTGAACACTTGAGTGATTATATGGCTAGAGTTAAAGGTGAACTTAAACTCATTAGCAAATATGCTTCTATGGTTACTACTCAAGCAGAACAAGTACTTAAAGCTCAAAGTGATTTGCTTGATGAATTAAATAGTAAACATGATTTTTCTGTTAGAGTGGCTACTAGAACTGGTAAAATGACTCAGGAACCTTTGTATCCTGAAGGCCACCCTAAGAGAATTGAGCAAGATTCTCAGAGAAATAATGTAGATGCACCTAGTCCTTCTAAAAAGAAGAAAAAGAAAAATGATAAGACTTTGCATGCTTCTAGTGAACTTATTGTAGACACACCTGAGGATCCCAATGATATTTCTATTTCTGATGCTGAAACACAATCAGGTGATGAACATGAACCTAGTGATAATGTTAATGATAATGGTCATGTAGATGCTCAACCTAGCAATAAAAATGATGTAGAGATTGAACCTGTTCTTGATCTTGATAACCCACAATCAAAGAATCAACGTTATGATAAGAGAGACTTTGTTGCTAGGAAGCACGGTAAAGAAAGAGAACCATGGGTTCAGAAACCCATGCCCTTTCCTCCTAAACCATCCAAGAAAAAGGATGATGAGGACTTTGAGCGCTTTGCTGAAATGATTAGACCTATCTTCTTACGTATGCGCTTAACTGATATGCTTAAAGTAAATCCCTATGCTAAATATATGAAGGATATCATTACAAATAAAAGAAAGATACCGGAAGCTGAAATTTCCACCATGCTTGCTAATTACACTTTTAAAGGTGGAATACCAAAGAAACTAGGAGATCCACGAGTACCAACTATACCATGCTCCATTAAAAGAAATTATGTTAAAACTGCTTTATGTGATCTTGGAGCCGGTGTTAGTGTTATGCCTCTCTGTTTATATCATAGACTTGAATTGAATAAGTTGACACCTACTGAAATATCTTTGCAAATGGCTGATAAATCAACTGCTATACCTGTCGGTATTTGTGAGGATGTGCCTGTTGTGGTTGCAAATGTCACTATCTTAACGGACTTTGTTATTCTTGATATTCCCGAGGACGATAGTATGTCGATTATCCTTGGTAGACCCTTTTTGAATACTGCAGGGGCTGTTATTGATTGCAACAGAGGCAATGTCACTTTTCATGTCAATGGAAATGAGCATGCGGTACACTTTCCGAGGAAACAACCTCAAGTTCATAGCATCAATTCTATTGGAAAAATTCCAACTATTACTATTGGAGGTTTTAAATTTCCTCTTCCTACTGTCAAGAAGAAATATGATATTCTTATTATTGGGGATGTTCATATCCCCGTTGAGGTAACCTAGTGTTATTCGAAATTTCTCCGATTCCATGTTATTCGGAATGAGTTTGTTAACAAGACTTGATCAACCTTGTTAGTGGATTCCTTTTGATGATCATGAGATGGATGAAATCAGAAGGCACAACCTTCTGTACCCTCTTTTTACCTTCTGTTATTTAGAATAAATTAAGCAAAAATAGTATTATCTGTCTGTTTTCTGAATTATCCATACAATAAAAAAATACCCCGAAAATAAAAGTTCTCCAAATGCCATGCCAATTTAGTATGATTTTTTCTGGAATATTTGAGAATATCTGGCACTGAGAACAGAGCAGGGGGAGCTGGCACCTGGCCACGAGGGTCCAGGGCGCGCCCACCCCTACAGGGCGCGCCCCTGCCTCATGGGCCCATGGTGGCCCCCCTCCACTTATTCCTGCACCCACACACTCCATCTTCCTCCCAAAAAAATTACAATCCAGCTCAAGCACGAGTTCTAGCTCATTTTGCTGCGATTTTCGATCTCCTTGCTCAAAGCTCTATTCACAAAACTACTTTGGGAGATTGTTCCTTGGTATGTGACTCCTCCAATGGTCCAATTAGTTTTTGTTCTAGTGCTTTATTCATTGCAAATTTTTGCTGCATAGGTGACCCTGTTCTTGAGCTTGCATGTCAAATTTATGAGGTCCCAAGTAATTCTAATGCATGATATAGGCTCTAGGCACTTATGGGAGTAGTTGCTATCAGTTTTATTGAGCTTGATTCACTTTTATTTTGAAGTTACTAAAAATTTCAGAAATTTTCAGAAAACGATGACGAGATTATTGAGGGGCTCTTCTAGCCAAAGCTCCAAAGATAAACAAGCTAAGGAGAAAGAAAAAGCCAAGTATAATCTTCCTCGCGTAGCGGAAGTAAGGCCGTGTGAGTGGCCTTGTGATAATTTCTTGAGAGCAGCCGGGATTTATGAAGACTTTTATTCTTTGGCTGAAAATGCGGGCCTCACCGACTTCCTCCACGACCGGATCGAACAGTATCTCTTACTTACCAATACTTTCGTGCAAAACTTTTACTATTATCCTAAGAATTCACCTCCTTCAGTATCTTTTCATTTATATGATGAGACTACGGAAATGTCATTACGTAATTTTTGCGCGGTTTGTAGAATACCCTTCGAGGGCAGTTTAGATGAACCACATCGTAAAGATGTGGAAGGTTTTAGTGACACTATTACTGTAGGGGAATCGAGGAAGGGTTCCGATGCGAGAATCACTAGCATACATTTTCCTATTTTATGCTACTTTGCCATATTTTCTAGTCGATGCTTAATTGGTCGTGGAAATAGTGGAAACTTCAGTGTTCCTGATATTATTATTCTACTCCATGCCTTATTCGCTGATAACACTTTTAGTATGGGTGCCGTTATTGCTAAACGGTTAAGCCTAAATCGTACAAAGGGTCCCATCTTTGGAGGTATCTATGCTGCACGCCTTGCTAGATATTTTGAGATACCTATTAGGCATTATGAGAAAGAGGAGACACTACTGCCTCTTACCTTTTTAGATTGCAGGAGCATGGTAGCGCATGAGTTTATTGTTGACAATGATGATAAGATGCTTCTGTATAACCTGAGATTTAATAAGAAACACAATGAGATTATTACCCTGCCTGCGCCTTCTTTGTTTGATTTAACTGCAGGTCATTACCTCGTCTTACCGTCGGCCGTGTACGCGCACCGACGCCAGACATCAGCTCCAGAGCCTGAGCCGGAACCACCACTGGACCCTTATCGTCCATCATCTTATCAGTGGGATCCGGAGCAGATCGCCAGTCAATGGCAATACGATGACACTCCTCATTACACCGGGGAGAGTAGCCGTGATCCTTGGGCATAGACCAACTTAGGCCAAAAGCCTAAGCTTGGGGGAGTACGTATTTCTCACCGACTTTACATTCATGTTCACACACTTATTCTAGCTGTCGGTGCTCATACCTTTTCATTGTACTATCCATGCTAGTTTAATTTCTTTTTCTAGCTTTCTTCTTGTGTGTTTGATAAACCTTAAGAAAGTAAAAAATTAGTTAGTTTAATTTCCATGCTTGTAGTAGTAATTAAATGAAAACCCGAAAAAGATTTCTCGTTCTTCTTTTACTTGTTGGGAGCTTTCCCGTGTAAATAGTTTTATTTCTTTTCTTTCTTTTGGGGGTCGAAAGGAGAAGACCATAATGAAAATGTTTAGTGGCTCCAATATGCATGATTGTTGATTTAATCAAGAGCCCATATTACTTTGTCTTCTCCCTTGAATTGAATGCTTGCAGATTCCAGCTTAGTCCAATGCACGTGCACTATTATCATTATCAACACCGTTTTGTCGTGCAACTGAAAGGCAATAATGACGATATATGATGGACTCGTTGAGATGAGAGAAGCTGGTATGAACTCGACCTCTTTTGTTTTTGTAAATATGATGAGTTCATCGTTCCTGATTCAGCCTATTATGAATAAACATGTTTGCAATGACAATTAGAGATTATAGTTGCTTATGCCATGCTTAATTAGCTAGGAGCTTATAATGGTTTACCTTGCGTGCCAACATGCTATTAAAATGGTTGTGATGTGGTATGATAGGGTGGTATCCTCCTTTGAATGAATTGAGTGACTCGACTTGGCACATGTTCACGCATATAGTTGAAACAAAATCAACATAGCCTTCACGATATTTATGTTCATGGTGGATTATATCCTACTCATGCTTGCACTTAGTGTTGATTAATTTTAATGCATGTTCACGACTGTTGTCGCTCTCTCAGTTGGTCGCTTCCCAGTCTTTTGCTAGCCTTCATCTGTACTAAGCGGGAATACTGCTTGTGCATCCAAACTCCATAAACCCCAAAGTTGTTCCATATGAGTCCACCATACCTTCCTATATGCGGTATCTACCTGCCGTTCCAAGTAAATTTGTATGTGCCAAACTCCAAACCTTCAAATGAAATTCTGTTTTGTATGCTCGAGCAGCTCATGTATCAACTAGGGCTGTCTATATCTTCCATGCTAGGCGGGTTATTCTCAAGAGGAGTGGACTCCGCTCCTCATTCACGAGAAAATGGCTGGTAACCGGGATGCCCAGTCCCATGCTTTAAGCAAATCAAATCAAAATAATTGCAAACAAAACTCCCTCGGGACTCTTGTTAGTTGGAGGCACCCGTTGTTTCGGACAAGCCATGGATTGATGTTTGTTGGTGGAGGGGGAGTATAAACTTTACCATTCTGTTTGGGAACCGCCTATAATGTGTGTAGCATGGAAGATATCGAAATCTCATAGTTGTTGTGTTGGCAGTGAAAGTATACTGCTCAAAATATTATTTATCTCTATTTCAAAACCGAGCTCTGGCACCTCTACAAATCCCTGCTTCCCTCTACGAAGGGCCTATCTATTTACTTTTGTGTTGAGTCATCACCTTCTTATTAAAAAGCACCCGCTGGAGAGCACTGCTGTCATTTGTATGCATTACTATTAGTTTATATTGGGTATGACTTGACTGGATCTCTTTTACCATGAATTCCAATGTTTAGTCAGTCCTTGGTCTTTAAAGGTGCTCTGCATTTATGTTTTGCAGTCTTAGAAAGGGCTAGCAAGATACCATCTTGTCATATCATATTATGATTGTTTTGAGAAAGTGTTGTCATCCGAGTTTTATTATTATTGCTCGCTAGTTGATTATGCCATTGATATGAGTAAACATGAGACCTAAGTGTTATTGTGAATATGGTTAGTTCATAATCTTTGCTGAAAACTTGAATGCTGGCTTTACATATTTACAACAACAAGAGCAAACAGAGTTTGTAAAAGTTTTTCTTTATCACTTTCAATCTGTCAACTGAATTGCTTGAGGACAAGAAAAGGTTTAAGCTTGGGGGAGTTGATACGTCTCCAATGTATCTACTTTTCCAAACACTTTTGCACTTGTTTTGGACTCTAATTTGCATGATTTGAATGAAACTAATCCGGACTGACGCTGTTTTTAGCAGAATTGCCATGGTGTTATCTTTGTGCAGAAACAAAAGTTCTCGGAATGACATGGAAATCCACGGAGATTATTTTTGGAAAATAAGAAAAAATATTGGTGAAAGAATCAAGGCCAGGGAGCCCACACCCTGTCCACGAGGGTGGGGGGCGCGCACCCTCCCCCTGGGCGCGCCGCCTGTCTCATGGGCCCCCTGGAGCTCCACCGACCTCAACTCCAACTCTATATATTCCGTTTCATGGAGGAAAAAAATCGAAGAGAAAGTTTCATCGCGTTTTGCGATACGGAGCCGCCGCCAAGCCCTAATCTCTCTCGGGAGGGCTGATCTGGAGTCCGTTCGGGGCTCCAGACAGGGGGATTCGTCGCCATCGTCATCATCAACCATCCTCCATCACCAATTTCATGAAGCTCACCGCCGTGTGTGAGTAATTCCATCGTAGGCTTGCTAGACGGTGATGGGTTGGATGAGATTTATCATGTAATTGAGTTAGTTTTGTTAGGGTTTGATCCCTAGTATCCACTATGTTCTGAGATTGATGTTGCTATGACTTTGCTATGCTTAATGCTTGTCACTAGGGCCCGAGTGCCATGATTTCAGATCTGAACCTATTATATTTTCATGAATATATGTGAGTTCTTGATCCTATCTTGCAAGTCTATAGTCACCTATTATGTGTTATGATCCGACAACCCCGAAGTGACAATAATCGGAATACTTCTCGGTGATGACCGTAGTTTGAGGAGTTCATGTATTCGCTAAGTGCTAATGCTTTGGTCCGGTTCTCTATTAAAAGGAGGCCTTAATATCCCTTAGTTTCCATTAGGACCCCGCTGCCACGGGAGGGTAGGACAAAAGATGTCATGCAAGTTCTTTTCCATAAGCACGTATGACTATATTCGGAATACATGCCTACATTACATTGATGAACTGGAGCTAGTTCTGTGTCACCCTAGGTTATAACTATTACATGAGGAATCGCATCCAACATAATTATCCATCACTGATCCAATGCCTACGAGCTTTTCACATATTGTTCTTTGCTTATTTACTTTTCCGTTGCTATTGTTACAATCCCTACAAAACCCAAAAATATTGCTTTTGCTACCGTTATCATTACTATCATACTACTTTGCTACTAGATACTTTGCTGTGGATACTAAGTTATCCGGGTGTGGTTGAATTGACAACTCAACTGCTAATACTTGAGAATATTCTTTGGCTCCCCTTGTGTCGAATCAATAAATTTGGGTTGAATATTCTACCCTCGAAAACTGTTGCGATCCCCTACACTTGTGGGTTATCAATGCTCCTTCTTGATTTCTATCTCCGCAGCTTTGAGCATTGCGAAGAGCTTGGGAATAGTCTTGCACCCGTTGTATGTGAACGTTGAGCTTATCACACCCGATCATCACGTGGTGTCTCGGCACGACGAACTGTCGCAACGGTGCATACTTAGGGAGAACACTTATACCTTGAAATTTTAGTAAGGGATCATCTTATAATGCTACCGCTGTACTAAGCAAAATAAGATGCATAAAAGATAAACATCACATGCAATCAAAATATGTGACATGATATGGCCATCATCATCTTGTGCTTTTGATCTCCATCTCCAAAGCACCGTCATGATCTCCATCATCACCGGCTTGAAACCTTGATCTCCATCGTAGCGTCGTGGTCGTCTCGCCAACTATTGCTTCTACAACTATCGCTAATGCATAGTGATAAAGTAAAGCAATTACATGGCGTGTGCATCTCATACAATAAAGTGACAACCATAAGGCACCTTCTAGTTGCCGGCAACTTTTACAAAACATGATCATCTCATACAACAACGTATATCACATCATGTCTTGACCATATCACATCACAACATGCCCTGCAAAAACAAGTTAGACGTCCTCTACTTTGTTGTTGCAAGTTTTACGTGGCTGCTACGGGCTTCTAGTAAGAACCGTTCTTACCTACGCATCAAAACCACAACGGTGTTTCATCAAGTTTGCTGTTTTAACCTTCAACAAGGACCGGCCATAGTCAAATTCGTTTCAACAAAAGTTGGAGAAACAGACACCCGCCAGCCACCTTTATGCAAAACTAGTTGCATGTCTGTCGGTGGACCGGTCTCATGAACGTGGTCATGTAAGGTTCGTCTGGGCCGCTTCATCCAACAATACCACCGAATCAAAATAAGACGTTGGTGGTAAGCAGTATGACTATCACCGCCTACAACTCTTCGTGTTCTACTCGTGCATATCATCTATGCATAGACCTGGCTCGGATGCCACTGTTGGGGAACGTAGAATGCAATTTCAAAAAATGTCCTACGATCACACGAGATCTATCTAGGTGACGCATAGCAACGAGAGGGGGAGAGTGTGTCCACATACCCTCATAGACCGAAAGTGGAAGCGCTAGCTTAACGCGGTTGATGTAGTCGAACGTCTTCTCGATTCAACCAATCAAGCACCGAACGTACGGCACCTCCGAGTTCTGCACACTTTCAGCTCGATGACGTCCCTCGAACTCTTGATCCAGCAAAGTGTCGAGGGAGAGTTGCGTCAGCACGACGGCGTGGTGACGGTGATGGTGAAGTTATCCGCGCAGGGCTTAGCCTAAGCACTATGACAATATGACCGGAGGAGTAAACGGTGGAGGGGGGCACCGCACACGGCTAAGAACAATTGATGTGCCTTAGAGGTGCCCCCTGCCCCCGTATATAAAGGAGGGAGAGGGGAGGAGGCCGGCCAAGGCGCGCCCCCAAGTGGGGAGGAGTCCTACTAGGACTCCAAGTCCAATTCGGACCCCCCCTTCCTTTTACCGGAGAGGGAAAGGGGGAAGGAGAGGGAGAGGGAGAAGGAGAAGGAAAGGGGGGCGCCGCCCCCTTCCCCACTCCAGTTTGGATCCCTTCCTTGTGGGGGGCGCGCCAGCCCCTTTGTGGGCTGGGGTGCCTCCCTCCATAGGCCCATGTGGCCCATAACTTTCCCCGGGGGGTTCCGGTAACCCCCCGGTACTCCAATAAGTACCCGGAAATATCCGAAACCATTCCAGTGTCTGAATACTATCGTCCAATATATCAATCTCTACCTCTCGACCATTTCAAGACTCCCTGTCATGTCCATGATCTTATCCGGGACTCCGAACAGCATTCAGTCACCAAATCACATAACTCATAATACAAATCGTCATTGAACATTAAGCGTGCGGACCCTACGGGTTCGAGAACTATGTAGACATGACCGAGACACCTCTCCGGTCAATAACCAATAGCGGAACCTGGATGCTCATATTGGCTCCCACATATTCTTCAAACATCTTTATCGGTCAAACCGTTATGACAACATACGTTATTCCCTTTGTCATCGGTATGTTACTTGCCCGAGATTCAATCGTCGGTATCCTCATACCTAGTTCAATCTCATTACCGGCAAGTCTCTTTACTCGTTCCATAATGCATCATCCCGCAACTAACTCATTAGTCACATTGCTTGCAAGGCTTATTATGATGTGCATTACCGAGAGGGCCTAGAGATACCTCTCCGATACTCGGAGTGACAAATCCTAATCTCCATCTATGCCAACGCAACAAAACACCTTCGGAGATACCTGTAGAGCATCTTTATAATCACCCATTTACGTTGTGACGTTTGATAGCACACAAGGTATTCCTCCGGTATTCGGGAGTTGCATAATCTCATAGTCAAAGGAACATGTATAAGTCATGAAGAAAGCAATAGCAATAAAACTTAATGGTCATTATGCTAAGCTAATGGATGGGTCTTGTCCATCACATCATTCTCCTAATGATGTGATCCCATTCATAAAATGACAACAAATGTCTATGGTTAGGAAACTTAACCATCTTTGATTAACGAGCTAGTCTAGTAGAGGCTTACTAGGGACACTATGTTTTGTCTATGTATCCACACATGTATCAAGTTTTCGGTTAATACAATTCTAGCATGAATAATAGATATTTATCATGATATAAGGAAATATAAATAAAAAACTTTATTATTGCCTATAGGGCATATTTCCTTCAGAAAGACCTTTATTTTTTCAGGTATTTTGATTTTCCACAAAAAAAATTGTGGATAATTTCATTCCTCAGTAATCAGTTTCCTATACAGAGATTTGGTCGAAAATTTTTGTTAGCAATAAGGGTCCATTCAACCTTATATCTCCCCTCACTCATCTCTATTGCCTCACATCTAGTGATCAAGCTCTCCCATAATTCCTAGGTTTCCCCATGTAAAGTCCTCCTGAATCTAAAGCCACTCCATCCTTTTTCTATAGCTTCTGCAACCGTGATATTATGGTCAAAGCACAAGTTATATAATCTAGGGTAATCATGCATCAAAGCCTGATCATCAACCCATATATGTTCCCAAAATCTAGTAGCTTTCCCTTCACCCAATTTTTTCTTAGTATATCTGTAGAAGATATCTTTAACTTTCATCAGGCTAGACCAGAATTAAGAGTCTCCTTGTTTCTTCTTAATCCTGGAAATACATCCATCAGGTATGTATTTACTGAAAATGATTTGTTGCCATAACCCATCCTCATTTTCCATCTTCCAAAACCATTTTACAAGAAAAGCCTTATTCATTAGTTCTAATATTAAGATTCCCAACCCACCATAGTCCTTCGGGAGGCAACATTCCCTCCAATTAACTAAATGGTATTTTTTTTCTTGTCCTCATCTTCTTGCCAAACTAGCCTGGCCCTATAAAAGTCTACTTTTTTCCTTACCCCAACCAGCAGAGGGTAGAAGGACATCATAAACAGTGGGATATTGGTCAGACAAGCTTGTACTAAAGTGATTCTGCCTGCTATAGATCCCAAAAGCTTCCCTTGCCAACATCCACATCTTTTTTCTATCTTATCCACCACCCCTCTCCAGTGCCCATTTGTAATTCTTTTATCAAGTACTGGAAGCCCTAAATATTTTATGGGCATTTTTCCAATGACACTGTAAGTGCATCTAGTGCCACCCCTAGTTGGTTTTGGAGTATTGACGACAAACTTGGTTGAGGGACTAATGTGTTTGTGAGAATTGCAGGATAACATAGGTAGTAGTCCCATATTGATTCGGTTTACCTACCAGAGATGACCCCTACAAATGTGTGAAGACAATGGTGGTCTGTGAAGATATTCACATTGAAGACTATGACATGAGAAGACATTGCATGAAGACTATGGAGTGCGAAGACATATATAGTTGTTTCGTAGTTTCCTTTTCTTCTTTGTTGAGTCATAGGAACCACCGTACTGTTAAGTGGGGTCCAAGTGAACAAAGTCAGAGTGACTGATGTGATGCTCAACCAAATCCTATGTCTTCGAGCAAAGACAATGAGAGCAAATCTTATCCAGAGCTGGATGAGTCAGCTTTACTTGTAGCCCAAGTCAAGCTGCCGCGTGTGTTTGAAATCTGACCGTTGGACACGTGTCAGTTCCTTAGTGACCCAGGGTCATTTTGGACAAATCAGGTCGGGTTGCCTCCTGGCTATAAATAGCCCACCCCCTACACCACAAATTGGCGGCTGCTCAGAGTTAGTGCATGGCTTTTGTCGTTTTAGAGCAACCCACCTCCGAAGCATTTGAGAGAGAGATCCTTGTGAGGACAAAGCCCAAAACACCAAGAGCCAAAGAGTGTTAGGCATCACTGAAGTCTTTTTGTCCACGTGATCTGAAGACTTGTTACACTTGAGGACTGTGAATCCTCCAGCCGGTTAGGCGTCGCGTTCTAAGCATCCAAGAGTCATTGTGGATTGCCGGTGAACGAAGTCTGTGAAGGTTTGGAAGTCTACCTTGAAGACTTACCAGAGTGATTGTGCGAGGACTAAGTGTCCTTAGCTCAAGGGGAATAAGGTGAAAATGCGGTCTTCTGAGTTGAATCTCAGCCTCCCTAACCAGACGTACAATTGCCACAGCAACTGTAACTGGTCCAACAAATCCTTGTCCTCACCAAGCAACTGGTTCTATCCTTTACCTTTCTTTACTTACAGTTTGTCTTCGTGAAGTCATTGCCTGCTTGCATGATCTGATTTTCTTCACTGTATGAAGACTGTTGTTGTTTGGCTTCATACTATCTTCCATCCTGATCCATACTACCTAGCTGCTAATAGTCTTCGTGCTTTCACTTCATTGCTTACTTGACTATGGCCTGTCTAGTGTAGTCTACCTTCCGCTGCATATCAATAGGTTTATTTCTACTGTTTGTCTTCAAAGCCCCCGTGTTTTGAAGACTTCCATAAAAATCGCCTTTTCACCCCCCTCTTGTCGATAACTAGCACTTTCAATTGGTATCAGAGCAAGGTGCTCCCTTGTTCTGTGTGATTCGGTTTGACCACCTGGAGTTTTAGCTATGTCGACTGCAGGGATAATCAAAGTCTCCAATGTGTGCCCTGTCTTCGATGGCACTGATTACCCCTACTGGAAGAATAAGATGCGTATGCATCTTGAAGCCATTGACGTCGACCTCTGGTATGTCGTCAAGAACGGCGTTCCCAAGGTCGATGAAGGTGTTACTGCTGCTGATGTCAAGAGGTTCATTCAACTGGACTCGACTGCCAAGAACATCATCTGTGGTCATCTGACCAAAGGATGGTATGGTCGTGTGAGTGCTCTGGAAACTGCGAAGCTAGTCTGGGACTGGCTCTCCATGGTCAACGAAGGCGTCTCAACCCAGAGAGACTCAAGGATTAGTGTTCTTCGCAATCTCTTCAACCTCTTCAAGAGAAATGACAATGAGAATGTCCAGCTCACATTTGATCACCTCACTGATATCACAAATGAGCTTCAAGCACTCGGCGCCACTGAGATCACCAAGCACGAAATCGTCAAGACGCTTCTGAGATCGCTTGACAGCTCATTCGACACCCTAGCCCTGATGATTCAAGAACGCCCTGACTTCAAGACTCTCGATCTGTCTGACATACTTGAGAGGCTCAACACACATGAGTTCCAGCTATTTGAGAAAAGAGATATCTATGGACCCAACTATGGCCGAACTCATGCTTTGAAGGCTAAGGTTGTTTCCTCATCTGAAGAAGAATCTGACTGCAGTTCTGAGAATCCCGAAGACATTGGAAAGGAGCTTGCTATGCTTGTGAAGAAGTTCCAGAAGTTCACCAAGAAGAAAGACTTCAGAAAGTCTTCAAGATCCAGCTCTAGAAACGATGAAGCTTCCACTAGTGATCACAAGAAGAGAACATGCCACAAGTGCAAGAACCCTGGTCACTACATCTCTGAGTGTCCACAGTGGGACAATGAGACCAAAAAGAAGAAGAAGAGCAAGGAATATGATTCTGATGACAAGAAGAATAAGAAATCCTCAAAGTCTTCTTCCAAGTCTTCGTCGAAGTCTTCATCGCACAAGAAGAGCTCATCCAGCAAGGCTCATGCATTTGTTGGCAAGGAGATGGATTCAGAGGAGGAGTCTGCATTTGAGGAGGCAGAGGTGGAGTCTGAAGAGGAATCGGATTCAGGTGTGGCAAGCCTGGCTCTAGCTTCAGCGTATGTCCCCAAGTCCATCTTCAACACTGAAGACAACGATCTTGTCACCAACACTGATGCTAATGATGAGGATGACTCTACTCCCACCTACTGCTTCATGGCACGTGGTGCTAAGGTAAACTCACGCGATGCTTACTTTCAAACATCAAGTGAAGATGACTCTGAATGTGAATCTAAACCTAGCTACAAAACACTTGCTAAAATTGCAACTGAACAACAAAATGCTATGGAACATATTCAAAAGTTGCTAGACAAAAGCGATGACCTGTTAGACGCGGAAATGACCCGAACTCAGTCCTTAATTGAAGACATTAAAAATCTTCATGTTAAGTACGAGGAACTTGAAAGTCGTCATGAAACGCTCTCAACTACTCATGAAAAGCTCTCCTATGATTATCTTCAAAGGAAGCAAGAGCTTGAGAACTTGAGATCGGCTCATGAAGATCTTCAAAAGGAGAACGAGTCACTCCGCGCTCAACAGATCAGATCCGCTCAGGAAGGATTTGAACCACCATGTCTAAAATGTCTTGAGCGTGATAATGTTGTCTCTATTGCTGAATGTTCTACTGCTGCTACTGTTGAAATATCTTCAACTGCTGATGTGGTAACTAACCCCTCTGCTGAGGATACCACTACTATTGCTCATGAGAATGCCAGGTTGAAGACATTGCTAGAGACAGGAATGTCCAAAAGTCTCAAAGGGCATCAGACACTATGTGATGTCCTCAAGAAACAGATTCTGAACCGAAACCCTAGGAAAGAGGGTGTTGGGTTCGAGAGGAAAATAAATATTGATGGTTCTTACTGGAAGCCTGAGCAGTACCCCAAAACCACATGGGTTGCTGCAAAGGGACCTTCAGTGGATCCATCTACCTTATCTGGCTTCACTTGTGTTAACCTGATCATCATTGATGAATCCTTTTATGCAAACTATAAATTGTTTAAGAATCAAATGGTGAAGTGTTTGCCAGGTATATTGGTACTAACTGCAGGAATGGACCACCTATGAAGAATATTTGGGTGCCCAAGAGTTGTCTTGAGAATCTTCCTGTGAATGTCATCATGCACCACCTAGGAATAAGACAAACCCCAGACCAAAGGCTTCATATGGTCCAAAGGCTTCATACAGACAGAGGACTCACCAGAGTCACCCTAACGACAATGTTTTGCAGGGAAACCATACTCAGACTTATGAATATGGGCGTGTTTCGTCAAACCGCTATGTTCATAAGACCAAGAACTTTTCTGCTTATTCTTATGAGTATTATTCACCTCCTGCAAGGCTATTTGCTAGGGCTCCAAAGCCGAAGTTCTCAGATGCTGCACTTAGACTCATTGCTTCTAAGCCACCCCTGAAGATGTGGGTGGTTAAGAAGAATTAACTCTCTTTTGCAGGGTATGGTCTCCAGTCGGAAATCAATGGCATCTGATGCTTATGCTGGGGACCTTAAACATCTTGTGGGACGCAAGATAAAATGTCCAAATGATCTTACTATGTATTTCGTCCCAGGATTCCTTGACAATCATCCTATTTATCCTAACCAAGATCTAAACTTTCATAATCCGCTTGTTCTTCAAATGTTTATGCTTCACAATACCGTTGGTGAAGCCTATCCCCCAAACTGCACTGTAGGGTATGACACCAAAGGCTTCAGAATGGATTATGGACAGTGGATGCACTAACCACATGACTGGTGATCGAAGTCTTCTGATGGATTCAACCTTACGTCCATCCGACAAGAGTCACATAACATTTGCTGACACTGGTAAAAGCAAGGTATTGGGTCTAGGTAGATTCGCAATCTCAAAGGATCAACACATGGATAAAGTGATGCTTGTTGAATCCCTTGGTTTCAACTTAATGTCTGTCTCAATGCTTTGTGATCTGAACATGATTGTGATATTTGGAAAATATCGTTGCCTTGTGCTTATGGAATCTGACAAATCTCTAGTCTTTGAAGGGTATCGAAAAGATGATCTGTACATGGTAGATTTCTCAGCAGGACCATAGTTGGTCGTATGTCTTCTAGCAAAAGCTTCAGAATGCTGTCTCTGGCATCGGAGGCTAGGACATGCTGGCATGAGGAACTTGTACACTCTCGCAAAGAAGAAGCATGTCGTGGGCATCGAGGGCGTCAAGTTCAAGAAGGATCATCTATGTGGTGCCTGCGAAGCTGGAAAGATGACTAGGGCCAAGCATCCCTCGAAGACAATCATGACGACATCACGTCCCTTCGAGCTGCTTCACATGGACTTATTCGGCCCTACTCACTACTCTGCTCTTACTACCACTGCTTGTCTCTATGGCTTCGTTATTTTTGATGATTACTCAAGATATACATGGGTGCATATAATCCTCTACAAGAATGAAGTGCATGATGTCTTCAGAAGATTCGCCAACCATGCCATGACGAACTATGGCATCAAGATCAAGCACGTCAGAAGTGACAATGGCACAGAGTTCAAGAACACCGGCCTCGACACTTATCTTGATACATTGGGCATCACTCATGAGTTCTCAGCTCCTTACACACCTCAGCAGAATGACATTGTGGAGCGCAAGAGCAGAACCCTCATTGAGATGGCTCGGACGATGCTTGATGAGTACAAGACTCCAAGGAAGTTCTGGCCTGAAGCCATTGGTACTACATGCCCGTCATCAACCGTGTTTATCTTCACAAGCTTCTAAAGAAGACATCATATGAACTACTAACTGGTAAGAAGCCAAACGTCAGTTACTTCAGAGTATTTGGTGCTAGGTGCTGGATCAAGGATCCACATCACACTTCAAAATTTGCACCGAAAGCACATGAAGGTTTTATGCTTGGATACGAAAAGGATTCGCACTCCTACAGAGTCTTCAACCTCTTTCACTATAAAGTGGTTGAAACTGTGGATGTGCGGTTCGATGAGACTAACGACTCGCAAAGAGAGCACCTGCCAAATGTGCTAGATGAAGTCCCACCTAGTGAATCTATCAAGCTGATGGGTACTGGAGAAATCATACCTTCAGAAACTCAGGCTGAAGAAGAAATCATCATTGCACCAAATCAACCCGAAGACAGTGCTTAGCCTGAAGTCAATGCTGAAGATGAAGACAATGATCAGCAAGGGCAAAATCTTCGTCCAGTTCATCCCCGTGTTGCAAATGAAGTACAAATTGAGAAGATAATTGATAGCATCAATGCACCTGGTCCACTCACTCGTTCAAGAGAAACACAGCTAGCAAATTTCTATGGGCACTTTGCATTTGTCTCTATATCTGAACCCAAGAAAGTTGCTGAAGCCTTCATGGAACCTGAATGGATTCAAGCTACGTAAGAAGAGCTTCAACAGTTTGAGCTGAACAATGTATGGGAATTGGTCAAGCGTCCTGATCCTCGCAAGCACAATATCATAGGCACCAAATGGATCTATCGCAACAAACAAGATGAGCATGGTCAAGTTGTCAGAAACAAGGCTCGTCTAGTTGCCCAAGGTTACACTCAAATTGAAGGGATTGACTTCGATGAAACATTCGCTCCCGTGGCTAGGCTTGAAGCCATTCGCATATTGCTAGCCTATACCAACCATCACAACATTCTTATGTACCAAATGGATGTGAAGAGTGACTTTCTCAATGGCAAGATTGAAGAAGAAGTGTATGTTGCACAACCACCTGGCTTTGAAGATCGAAAACATCCTGATATGGTATACAAGCTCAACAAGGCACTGTATGGCCTCAAACAAGCTCCTCGCGCTTGGTATGACACACTCAAAGACTTCCTGAAGAGCAAAGGCTTCAAACCTGGTTCTCTAGATCCTACACTCTTCACGAAGACATATGATGGAGAATTGTTTGTGTGCCAAATCTATGTGGATGACATTATCTTCGGCTGCACTGACAAGAGATACAGTGATGAGTTTGGGCACATGATGCAAGAGCAATATCAGATGTCCATGATGGGTGAGCTGAAATTCTTCCTCGGTCTTCAAATTCGTCAGCAGAGCAACAACATCTTCATATCTCAAGAGAAATACCTCAAAGATTGCCTGAAGAAGTTTGGAATGCAAAGCTGCAAAGGATACACGACGCCAATGCCAACCAAAAGTCATCTGGGCCCCGACGACAATGGTAAAGAGTTCGATCAAAAGGTATACCGCTCCATGATTGGTTCTTTACTCTATTTATGTGCATCTAGGCCAGATATCATGCTTAGTGTTTGCATGTGTGCCCGATTCCAAGCGGCACCAAAGGAATCGCATCACTTACCTGTGAAGCGAATTCTTCGATATTTGGCTTACACCCCAACACTAGGATTATGGTATCCAAAGGGCTCAGAGTTTGATTTAGTTGGATTATCAGATGCTGATTATGCTGGTGACAAGGTTGATCGCAAGTCTAGATCAGGCACATGTCACTTTCTTGGACGATGTCTTGTCTGATGGTCTTCAAAGAAGCAGAACTGTGTATCTCTCTCCACTACTGAATCTGAATACATTGTTGCTGGATCTTTCTGCGCTCAGCTTCTATGGATGAAGCAAACTCTCAAGGACTATGGCATCCATCTGAAGCATGTGCCACTCTACTGCGACAATGAAAGCGCCATCAAGATTTCCAACAACCCAGTTCATCACTCGAAGACAAAGCACATTCAGATCCGTCATCACTTTCTCAGAGATCATGTCATGAAGGAAGATATTGATATCATTCACCTCAACACTGAAGAGCAATTGGTAGATATCTTCACAAAGCCCTTGGATGAGAAAAGGTTTTGCAAGTTGCGGTGTGAGCTAAATATCTTAGAATCCTCAAATGTCTTGTAATTGGACACACATCCTAACGCTTATGCATGTTAATGACTTAGATGTGCAACACACGAAGTAACGTATATCTTCAATCAATGAAGACATACACTCTAAGTGTGAATACATTAATGTGGAATTTGACTTCGAAGCGCCACGATAATTGTGTGCCGTCTCTGGGTCTAATACTTCCTATACGGTGGGTAACGCCACCACCAAATTCTTATTGAAGTGTTTCTTTTGGCGTCATGGTTGCATAGTCTTCGCATTTGGTCTTCAACATTGTTTTGATTTCGAGGTTTATCTTCGCAATGTTGAGTTGGTCTGATATATATATATATTTGTGTTCTGTCCTCTATAGCATTCACTTATAGCTATGTCTTCATGCGATGAATTTTTGATCTAAGTGAATGTGATCGGACCCTAACCTATCTCTGTGCTTCTACCTCAAATTCTATCTATCCAAGTCATATGCACTCTATTGAAACCTGTCGATTGTCTTCTCTGAGTCCTTGTCAGCAGAAGACAAAGAGACAAACATTTAAATCTGTTTTTAATGCTATATCCTTATTGACTGAATACCGAAGAAGCCGGAACGACCACCCGACAATCCAGGCGTGCGTGGGAACATGGAACAACTTCCAATAAGTTGCATGCATGCCACGTGTCCTTCAGATGTGAACCGCCAGGGGCACCTGCATAATTACGCTGTGCTGTCCCTTTCCTTATAAATACTCTCACCCCGCGGTCATTATCTCTTCTTCCACCTCGCCACCTCGCTGAAACCCTAGCGCCTCCGCTAGCTCGCGACGATGCCGGAGACGAAGCGCTTAGCTGCCGCGACTTCTTCGACGCCGTCCTCACGTCGACCGCGGACCTCGTCCTCTCCGCCGCCGCCGAGTTAGGGCGCGCGAGATTGAACTGTTCGACCTCTCTCTACCTCATCTAGCAGTTCGTCTGCGGTAATTAAAACTTACTTTTTACTGCCTTTTTGATCCGTCAAATCCATCCACTTCAACCAAAAGTGGTTTCTTCGCTTCCAAATCTGGATCTGTCTTCATCTGCATCTCATATCATGCCAAGTATATTCACTTATGCTTCATAACTAGTTAGATTCCTCACTTGTACTTATTCATGGATTCGTACAAATCTGGAACCAACTCTCTTCAAATAAGTGAATGTCTTCGCACTATGAGGTAAATGTCTTCAAACTGATTTATCTTCAAAATCTTCTGAGAATGCATATGACCTCTTCCCCTTCCCTCGCACCTCTAATGTTGTCACAGGTACATGTCCGTGGGAGAATCCCTTGGTTCTCATAGTTTGCATTCATTTGCAGAGTTCTTACAGCGTCATATTCACTCCCCTGAAGCCAGCTCTTGTCTGACCAGCAAAAGGAAGCCATTCACAGTTCTGAAGCCATTCAGTCTGAATATAATGGCAACTGAGAAATCTACAAGAAAAGGTGGCAGGCAGCACCGTGGAAATACTGCTAATGATTTACCTCCTGATCTGTATGAACTGTACAAGTCAGATCCTGAGGAAAGCTATGGCCAGCGCAAGACCCGAATCCAATGGATTTGAATATATTGGGCAGATGAATGGTTCAAGTACAGATTCGTCATTGCAGAGTATGCTGAAAAGAACGCCATCAAGCGCCCATGGGGATATATTCCGTACAGGAATCTGCAGCCCAAATCCAAGTCTGAAGTCATTGCTCAAGGCTTCTACCCATGCATGGTCCGAGGACCGAAGCCAGAGAATGTCGACCCATCATCTATGTTATGGTGTCGCGAAGACAATCTCTTCAAGCGAAACTATCAGTTTGCAAAAGAGTCAGCTGTGAAGAACAAGAAAATCTTGGAATCAACTTCAGCCTTGGTCCATCTTCTCCTAGGCCGGATGGCACACGCGATGCTAATCCAAATGTCATCGGCCCCTTCAACAACTTCGATGGGCTCCTCTCCCATATTGCTGCTCAGCGGGCCACTGTGGATCAATCCGCTGATGACGCTGACTCTGAAGAAGCGACAACACCACCAAAGCCGCAGAAGAAGAAGAAGAAGAAGAAGACAAAGGCTTCAAAGCCCTCTACCGCACTAAAAGCTTCGACCGTGAAGCCCTTGGCCAGTGCACCTCCTGAACCTAGTGTGCAGTCTGAAGATTTGTCTCGTGTCTCCAAGAAGGCCGAGAAGACAATGAAAGCCAAGAAGCCCAAGAAGATTTCTGGGCATGAACTGACTCCTGCTGCCGTTCTGCGCAATGAAGATGACACCATTGATCTGTCCAGCGATGAAGATCTTGGTGATGATGCCCTTGAGATGCTGATTAAGAGCAAGCAAGAGGCGGAGATCTTCAACGATCTGCCCCTCTTTGATGTTGATATACTGAACAACTTCATTGATGAGTGGTTCGACGACCAGAGCATTAGCATTGATGATCTTCAGCTTCCTGTGGACATCAGCATCACATTCCACGGAGCCATTGCTAATGAGTTGGCCTTGGCTCAGAAGATAGTTGAGCTCAAGAACAAAATAGATTATGAGAAGGCTCACTTCAAGAAGAACATGGCCAAGCTCAGTGTGGCAGATGTTCAAATCTTCAAGAAGATGATGCATGACCTTAAGGAAGAGTTTCACAAGAAGCGTGATGAAGCTAAAGGCTCAAGAGAGTGCATGAAGTACTTCGCTCAGAAATGTGTTCAAGCCCACAACGAAGCTGAAAAGCGAAAGGCTCTTGGGCGTCCTGGCATCGACCCCAAGATGGCTGCCAAACAAAAGAAGAAGTCTGTTGTGGCACAAACTGAAGCACCAAGGCAGGAAGAACCTCGCATTGTCTTTCCTGCCAGCATGACAGGCTCGAAGCCTAAGGTCACTTCAGCAGCTTCTGAGCTAAAGAAGACAAGGGCAGCTAAAGCCGAAGCCAAGAAGCGCAAGCACAAGGATGCTTCTGATGAGGCCCCAGCCAAGAAGAAACTGAAGACTAAGTCTTCAATGTAAGAGCGTGTTGCGGCCTCTCAGCCCCTCATTGTTGAACCCATCTCTGTCGCTCTTCCAGCCACCAACAACCAAGAACGACGTATTGTGATCCACAGAGGCTCATGAAGATGAAGAAGTTCCAGCTGTTGACCCCATCACAGCTGAAGACATTGGTCATGATGACAATGTTAATGATGATGAAGTCCTTCCTCAACTTGAGCACCAATTGGTATCATCACCTGTTCTTACGAACAGCGAACTCATCAGCATTGGTCGTCCCTTGACGCCAATCACTCAGGATGATTCATGGGCCGATCGCCCTCAATAAGACACCCCCATTCATGATGAGACACCCAGAACTCCACCACCTCAAGTCACCACTCCGGTACATGACGACGACAACTACATGGTGCAGACCACTCCATCACCAAAGGCGTCGCCCGCATATCGCAGGCTTCGCAAAGGCCCCAGGCCACAGGTCACCATGTCGAGCATTCCGGAAGGGGAAGTGCAACAACCCTCAGTAGCACGTCAAGTGTTTCCTGAAGCCACCCCTACTGCGAATGTCTCTGAGTCTGAAGCTAAAGCTGCTGAAGACATTCCGGGTGCATTAGCCGATGATGATCAAGGAGAAAGAGAAGAAGAACGAGTTGCCACACCCCCAACCATAGACCAAGTCATTCTCGAGGAGAATGTGATTGTGCCAGACCCTCCTATTGTTGAAGAAACGGAGGTTGAAAACACTGAGGCTACCACAAACAATGCTACTGAAGCCAATGACGTTGTCATGGCTGAAGACAATGTGGAGCCTGAAGCTAATGTGGTGCCTGAAGCCACAGTGAATGCTGAAGCCACTGTTCCACCCCCAAGGCCTCACACAATTGAACATGCCTACGATCGCGGCCAGCTTGTCACAATGAGATGGCCCGTTCTGGTTCCTCCCACAGCTCCCGGACCACAATATGACTATCATGTGGAGCAGAGACCACAAGTTCAGAAGTCGAAGCCAAGGCTGCCAAGGCTTGCAGGTGCTTCTACATCACCAGGTTCTTTCAGCGTGAACAGCTTCAGAGCACACAACACCTTCTTTGACAGTGCCAAGAATCCATATTCGAAGCCCAAGATCTCTTCTGATCGATTCTGGAGCTATCAGCAGCGCAGCTACTACTCCTGCATTCTATACAATCAAGAGCGAATCTTTCCTCATATGCGTCTGGATTGTGAAGCTATTGCTGGGCTGCCTTGTCTTGAAGAAGCGCTGGACTGCTTTCGGGATGCTGGTCTTCTGCAATTTGTTACTGACAAAGAGCACTGGAATGAAGAGCTTCTGCTGCAGTTCTATGCCACTCTTCACATTCGTGGCTACAACAGGGATCCGAAGACATGGATCCTTGAGTGGATGACAGGAGATGTGCATCATGAAGCCAAAGCTCAAGACATCATCGAGCTTACCTCCCTGCCCACTCCGGGTGAATTGTATGAGCCTGGTTGTCAGCTTCACAGAAATGAACTGCAGAGTATTTTTCAGAGGCCTGAACTTAATATGAGTCAGATGCTTAGTATGATGAAGCCATTGCCTCAAGATGCTGAATATCCCAAGGAATTCTTCGTCAAGGACCTCGAGTACTTGCCACGCATAGTCTATCATATACTGAGGTGTACTCTATGGCCAATCAAGGGACATTCTTCCGAAGCCAAACTTGAAGGAACCATGAAGACTTTGGTATTTTATATTGTCAATGGCATCAGATTCAATTCCCAGGATTTCTTCATCAGACAGTTAGCTGCCTCTGGAATTGATCTGTTTGGCCCGAAGTTTTATGCTCCATGGGTGATGTGCCTGATCAAACTCCATTCTTCTGTTGACTATCAGCCCTCAGCGCGCAACCATCTTGTCTTTCTGCCTGAGGTTGATCTATCCGTTGAAGCCATCTACCCCGAGCCTGCCAAGGAGCCTCTATATCTTCATAATGTTGATCATCAAAGCTTCACGCAACCAATAGAAGGAATTCATGTCCCCAATGTTGCAACTACTGCTTATCCTCTGGCTGGCAATATGCGTGTGCCCCATCGTGCCAACACCGAAGCCACTGCTAGTACAATTGCCCAAAGGCCTAGGAAATGTTCTCGTGTACTCAATGACCGAGAGCTGCTTGTGGCCTTACATCAGAAGCAGGATAAGCACCACGACTGGCTAAAGCGTCAGATGCGGAGTCTCTTGGTGGATGTCAATCGCATTCGAAACTTGGCCACTAAGAACTCATTTGTTGCCCATGAAGCCTGTCGGCGGTCTTGGAAGAGCCTCACGCTGCTATGTCCTGAAGACGATCTTCGCGAAGATGGCTTCACCGAGGGCTTCAAGTTTGATTCCAGGCCTCCACAAAATGCAAGCTGGCGCCGCACTCCCTCAATTGAAGATTCTGAGTATTCATCTTCGGCTGCAACTGTTGTTGCGAGAGTCGTCGATGAAGAAGACGACACCACTTCACCGACCATGGCTGCACCGCATCAGGCCCTTCTGCACCACCGAACTCCAACGTCGACCCTGCTCCATCATCTGCTCCTTCTGGGAACGAGTAGATGCTCAATGTCTTCAAACCTTTTTGGTCATTACTGATAAAAGGGGGAGAAGCATATGAGTTGATAGTCTTCAAGCGGGTCCTTATGGGTGGTTGCATTATTTTTTGCCAAGTATTTACAACTCTCGTCTTTTGATACATTTGGTTCTTTGAGTTGTAACACTTAAACTCGATGGTCGTCTGCTACTTTTTCTGCTACTTTGTGATGCGATGATAAATTCCGCATGAAGTCATTCCGCAGACGTCCATTTTTCATTATGCATGTCATTATCTTCGTTATATCTTTATATGCATGATGAATTGTCTTCATAAGTTGAAGAGGATCTCCACAAAGTAAAACCTGCCATGTGCATTTGCATTCAAAAGCAAACTACTTATATGCACATCTTCAGGGGGAGCCTTTTGCTACTTATGAAGACAATGCCTTAATCCTTAAACTTTCACATACTTTTATCCCCGTTGAAAACATCAACCAGTTTGTCATCAATCACCAAAAAGGGGGAGATTGTAAGTGCATCTAGTGCCACCCCTAGTTGGTTTTGGAGTATTGACGACAAACTTGGTTGAGGGACTAATGTGTTTGTGAGAATTGCAGGATAACACAGGTAGTAGTCCCATATTGATTCGGTTTACCTACCAGAGATGACCCCTAAAAATGTGTGAAGACATTGAAGACAATGGTGGTCTGTGAAGATATTCACATTCAAGACTATGACATGACAAGACATCGCATGAAGACTATGGAGTGCGAAGACATAGTTGTTTCGTAGTTTCCTTTTCTTCTTTGTCGAGTCATAGGAACCACCGTACTGTTAAGTGGGGTCCAAGTGAACAAAGTCAGAGTGACTGATGTGATGCTCAACCAAATCCTATGTCTTCGAGCGAAGACAATGAGAGCAAATCTTATCCAGAGCTGGATGAGTCAGCTTTACTTGTAGCCCAAGTCAAGCTGCCGCGTGTGTTTGAAATCTGACGGTTGGACACGTCTCAGTTCCTTAGTGACCCAGGGTCATTTTGGACAAATCAGGTCAGGTTGCCTCCTGGCTATAAATAGCCCACCCCTACACCATAAATTGGCGGCTGCTCAGAGTTAGTGCACGACTTTTGTCGTTTGAGAGCAACCCACCTCCGAAGCATTTGAGAGAGAGATCCTTGCGAGGACAAAGCCCAAAACACCCAAAGCTAAAGAGTGTTAGGCATCACTGAAGTCTTTCTGTCTGCGTGACCTGAAGACTTGTTACACTTGAGGACTGTGAATCCTCCAGCCGGTTAGGCGTCGCGTTCTAAGCATCCAAGAGTCATTGTGGATTGCCGGTGAACGAAGTCTGTGAAGGTTTGGAAGTCTACCTTGAAGACTTACCAGAGTGATTGGGCGAGGACTAAGTGTCCTTAGCTCAAGGGGAATAAGGTGAAGACTCGGTCTTCTGAGTTGAATCTCAGCCTCCGTAACCAGACGTACAGTTGTCACAGCAACTGGAACTGGTCCAACAAATCCTTGTCCTCACCAAGCAACTGGTTCTATCCTTTACCTCTCTTTACTTACAGTTTGTCTTCGTGAAGTCATTGCCTGCTTGCATGATCTGATTGTCTTCACTGTGTGAAGACTGTTGTTGTTTGGCTTCATACTATCTTCCATCCTGATCCATACTACCTAGCTGCTAATAGTCTTCGTGCTTTCACTTCATTGCTTACTTGACTATGGCCTGTCTAGTGTAGTCTACCTTCCGCTGCATATCAATAGGTTTATTTCTACTATTTGTCTTCAAAGCCCCCGTGTTTTGAAGACTTCCATAAAAATTGCCTATTCACGCCCCCTCTAGTCGATAACTAGCACTTTCAGACACAGGTAAAAATTTCCTGGTATACTGTGGGGAATCGTAGCATAATTTTAAAATTTTCCTACGCTCACCAAGATGCATCTATGGAGTATACTAGCAACGAGGGGAAAGGAGTGCATCTACATACCCTTGTAGATCGCGAGCGAAAGTGTTCCAATGAACGTGGATGACGGAGTCGTACTCGTCGTGATCCAAATCACCGATGACCAAGTGCCGAACGGACGGCACCTCCGCGTTCAACACACGTACGGTGCAGCGACGTCTCCTCCTTCTTGATCCAGCAAGGGGGAAGGAGAGGTTGATGGAGATCCAGTAGCACGACGGCGTGGTGGTGGATGTAGCGGGTCTCGGCAGGGCTTCGCCGAGCTTCTGCGAGAGGGAGAGGTGTTGCAGGGGAGGAGGGAGGCGCCCAAGGCTGTGTCTTTGCTGCCCTCCCTCCCCCCTTTATATAGGCCCCCTGGGAGGGGGGGCGCCGGCCAGGGATCCCATCTGGATGGGGGGCGGCGGCCAGGGGGGTGCCTTGCCCCCCAAGGCAAGTGGGGCGCCCCCCCACCCTAGGGTTTCCAACCCTAGACGCAGGGGGAAGGCCCATGGGGGGGCGCCCAGCCCACTAGGGGCTGGTTCCCTTCCCACTTCAGCCCACGGGGCCCTCCGGGATAGGTGGCCCCACCCGGTGGACCCCCGGGACCCTTCCGGTGGTCTCGGTACAATACCGGTAACCCCCGAAACTTTCCCGGTGGCCGAAACTTGACTTCCTATATATAATTCTTTACCTCCGGACCATTCCGGAACTCCTCGTGACGTCCGGGATCTCATCAGGGACTCCGAACAACTTTCGGGTTTCCGCATACACATATCTCTACAACCCTAGCGTCACCGAACCTTAAGTGTGTAGACCCTACGGGTTTGGGAGACATGCAGACATGACCGAGACGCCTCTCCGGTCAATAACCAACAGCGGGATCTGGATACCCATGTTGGCTCCCACATGTTCCACGACGATCTCATCGGATGAACCACGATGTCGAGGATTCAATCAATCCCGTATGCAATTCCCTTTGTCAATCGGTATGTTACTTGCCCGAGATTCGATCGTCGGTATCCCAATACCTTGTTCAATCTCGTTACCGGCAAGTCTCTTTACTCGTACCGCAATGCATGATCCCTTGACTAACGCCTTAGTCACATTGAGCTCATTATGATGATGCATTACCGAGTGGGCCCAGAGATACCTCTCCGTCACACGGAGTGACAAATCCCAGTCTCGATCCGTGCCAACCCAACAGACACTTTCGGAGATACCCGTAGTGCACCTTTATAGTCACCCAGTTACGTTGTGACGTTTGGCACACCCAAAGCACTCCTACGGTATCCGGGAGTTGCACGATCTCATGGTCTAAGGAAAAGATACTTGACATTGGAAAAGCTCTAGCAAACGAAACTACACGATCTTTTATGCTATGCTTAGGATTGGGTCTTGTCCATCACATCATTCTCCTAATGATGTGATCCCGTTATCAATGACATCCAATGTCCATAGTCAGGAAACCATGACTATCTGTTGATCAACGAGCTAGTCAACTAGAGGCTTACTAGGGACACGTTGTGGTCTATGTATTCACACATGTATTACGATTTCCGGACAATACAATTATAGCATGAACAATAGACAATTACCATGAACAAAGAAATATAATAATAATAATAACCATTTATTATTGCCTCTAGGGCATATTTCCAACAGTCTCCCACTTGCACTAGAGTCAATAATCTAGTTACATTGTGATGAATCGAACACCCATTGCGTCCTGGTGTTGATCATGTTTTGCTCTAGGGAGAGGTTTTGTCAACGGATCTGCTACATTCAGGTCCGTATGTACTTTACAAATATCTATGTCTCCATTTTGAACACTTTCACGAATGGAGTTGAAGCGACGCTTGATATGCCTGGTCTTCCTGTGAAACCTGGGCTCCTTCGCAAGGGCAATAGCTCCAGTGTTGTCACAGAAGAGAGTCATCGGGCCCGACGCATTGGGAATCACCCCTAGGTCGGTAATGAACTCCTTCATCCAGACTGCTTCATGTGCTGCCCCGAGGCTGCCATGTACTCCGCTTCACATGTAGATCCCGCCACGACGCTTTGCTTGCAACTGCACCAGCTTATTGCTCCTCCATTCAAAATATACACGTATCCGGTTTGTGACTTCGAGTCATCCAGATCTGTGTCGAAGCTAGCGTCGACGTAACCCTTTACGACGAGCTCTTCGTCACCTCCATAAACGAGAAACATATCCTTAGTCCTCTTCAGGTACTTCAGGATATTCTTGACCGATGTCCAGTGTTCCATGCCGGGATTACTTTGGTACCTTCCTACCAAACTTACGGCAAGGTTTACATCAGGTCTGGTACACAGCATGGCATACATAATAGACCCTATGGCCGAGGCATAGGGGATGACACTCATCTTTTCTATATCTTCTGCCGTGGTCGGGCATTGAGCCGCGCTCAATTGCACACCTTGCAATACAAGCAAGAACCCCTTCTTGGACTGATCCATATTGAACTTCTTCAATATCTTGTCAAGGTATGTACTCTGTGAAAGACCAGTGAGGCGTCTTGATCTATCTCTATAGATCTTGATGCCTAATATATAAGCAGCTTCTCCAAGGTCCTTCATTGAAAAAAACTTATTCAAATAGGCCTTAATACTTTCCAAGAATTCTATATCATTTCCCATTATGTCATCCACATATAATATGAGAAATGCTACAGAGCTCCCACTCACTTTCTTGTAAACACAGGCTTCTCCATAAGTCTGTGTAAACCCAAACGCTTTGATCATCTCGTCAAAGCGAATGTTCCAACTCCGAGATGCTTGCACCAGCCCATAGATTGAGCGCTGGAGCTTGCATACTTTGTTAGCATTCTTAGGATCGACAAAACCTTCCGGCTGCATCATATACAACTCTTCCTTAAGGAAGCCGTTAAGGAATGCCGTTTTGACGTCCATCTGCCATATCTCATAATCATAGTATGCGGCAATTGCTAACATGATTCAGACTGACTTCAGCTTCGCTACGGGTGAGAAAGTCTCATCGTAGTCAACCCCTTGAACTTGTCGATAACCCTTAGCGACAAGTCGAGCCTTATAGATGGTCACATTACCATCCGCGTCTGTCTTCTTCTTAAAGATCCACTTGTTTTCTATGGCTCGCCGATCATCGGGCAAGTTAGTCAAAGTCCATACTTCGTTTTCATACATGGATCCTATCTCGGATTTCATGGCTTCTAGCCATTTGTTGAAATCCGGGCCCGCCATCGCTTCTTCATAGTTCGAAGGTTCACCGTTGTCTAACAACATGATTTCCAGGACAGGGTTGCCGTACCACTCTGGTGCGGAACGTGTCCTTGTGGACCTACGAAGTTCAGTAGTAACTTGATCCGTAGCTTCATGATCATCATCATTAACTTCCTCCCCAGTCGGTGTAGGCACCACAGGAACATTTTCCCGCGCTGGGCTACTTTCCGGTACGGAAGGGGTGACTATCACCTCATCAAGTTCCACTTTCCTCCCACTCAATTCTTTCGAGAGAAACTCCTTCTCCAGAAAGGACCCGTTCTTGGCAACGAAGATCTTGCCTTCGGATCTGAGGTAGAAGGTATACCCAATAGTTTCCTTAGGGTATCCTATGAAGACGCATTTCTCCGACTTGGGTTCGAGCTTTTCAGGTTGAAGTTTCTTGACATAAGCATTGCATCCCCAAACTTTTAGAAACGACAGCTTAGGTTTCTTCCCAAACCATAATTCATACGGTGTCGTCTCAACGGATTTCGACGGAGCCCTATTTAAAGTGAATGTGGCAGTCTCTAAAGCATAGCCCCAAAATGAGAGCGGTAAATCGGTAAGAGACATCATAGATCGCACCATATCCAATAGAGTGCGATTATGACGTTCGGACACACCATTTCGCTGAGGTGTTCCAGGCGGCGTGAGTTGTGAAACGATTCCACATTTCCTTAAGTGTGCACCAAATTCGTGACTCAAATATTCTCCTCCACGATCTGATCGTAAGAACTTTATTTTTCTGTCACGTTGATTCTCAACCTCACTCTGAAATTCCTTGAACTTTTCAAAGGTTTCAGACTTGTGTTTCATTAGGTAGACATACCCATATCTACTTAAGTCATCAGTGAGAGTGAGAACATAACGATATCCTCCGCGAGCCTCAACACTCATTGGACCGCACACATCGGTATGTATGATTTCCAATAAGTTGGTTGCTCGCTCCATTGTTCCGGAGAACGGAGTCTTGGTCATCTTACCCATGAGGCATGGTTCGCACGTGTCAAATGATTCGTAATCAAGAGACTCCAAAAGTCCATCTGCATGGAGCTTCTTCATGCGCTTGACACCAATGTGACCAAGGTGGCAGTGCCACAAGTATGTGGGACTATCGTTATCAACTTTACATCTTTTGGTATTCACACTATGAACATGTGTAACATCACGTTCGAGATTCATCAAAAATAAACCATTGACCAGCGGGGCATGACCATAAAACATATCTCTCAAATAAATAGAACAACCATTATTCTCGGATTTAAATGAGTAGCCATCTCGAATTAAACGAGATCCAGATACAATGTTCATGCTCAAAGCTGGCACTAAATAACAATTATTGAGGTTCAAAACTAATCCCGTGGGTAGATGCAGAGGTAGCGTGCCGACGGCGATCACATCGACCTTGGAACCATTCCCGACGTGCATCGTCACCTCGTCCTTCGCCAGTCTCCGTTTATTCCGTAGTTCTTGTTTTGAGTTACAAATATGAGCAACCGCACCGGTATCAAATACCCAGGAGCTACTACAAGTACTGGTAAGGTACACATCAATTACATGTATATCACATATACCTTTGGTGTTGCCGGCCTTCTTTTCCGCTAAGTATTTGGGGCAGTTCCGCTTCCAGTGACCACTTCCCTTGCAATAAAAGCACTCAGTTTCAGGCTTGGGTCCATACTTTGACTTCTTCCCAGTAACTGGTTTACCGGGCACGGCAACTCCCTTGCCGTCCTTCTTGAAGTTCTTCTTACCCTTGCCCTTCTTGAACTTAGTGGTTTTATTCACCATCAACACTTGATGTTCTTTTCTGATTTCCACCTCCGCTGATTTCAGCATCGAATATACCTCAGGAATGGTCTTTTCCATCCCCTGCATATTGTAGTTCATCACAAAGCTCTTGAAGCTTGGTGGAAGCGACTGAAGGATTCTGTCAATGACCGCGTCATCCGGGAGATTAACTCCCAGCTGAGTCAGGCGGTTGTGCAACCCAGACATTCTGAGTATGTGCTCACTTACAGAACTATTTTCCTCCATTTTATAGCTGAAGAACTTGTCGGAGACTTCATATCTCTCGACCCGGGCATGAGCTTGGAAAACCAATTTCAGCTCCTCGAACATCTCATATGCTCCATGTTTCTCAAAACGCTTTTGGAGACCCGGTTCTAAGCTGTAAAGCATGTCGCACTGAACGAGGGAGTAATCATCAGCACGCTGCTGCCAAGCGTTCATAACGTCTTGGTTTTCTGGGATTGGTGCTTCACCTAGCGGTGCTTCTAGGACATAATCTTTCTTGGCTACTACGCGGATGATCCTCAGGTTCCGGACCCAGTCCGTATAGTTGCTGCCATCATCTTTCAGCTTGGTTTTCTCTAGGAACGTGTTGATATTGAGGACAACGTTGGCCATTTGATCTACAAGACATAGTGTAAAGATTTTAGACTAAGTTCATGATAATTAAGTTCATCTAATCAAATTATTTAATGAACTCCCACTCAGATAGACATCCCTCTAGTCATCTAAGTGAAACATGATCCGAGTTAACTAGGCCGTGTCCGATCATCACGTGAGACGGACTAGTCAAGATCGGTGAACATCTCCATGTTGATCGTATCTTCTATACGACTCATGCTCGACCTTTCGGTCCTCCGTGTTCCGAGGCCATGTCTGTACATGCTAGGCTCGTCAAGTCAACCTAAGTGTATTGCGTGTGTTCCGAGGCCATGTCTGCACATGCTAGGCTCGTCAACACCCGTTGTATTCGAACGTTAGAATCTATCACACCCGATCATCACGTGGTGCTTCGAAACAACGAACCTTCGCAACGGTGCACAATTAGGGGGAACACTTTTCTTGAAATTATCATAAGGGATCATCTTACTTACTACCGTCGTTCTAAGCAAATAAGATGCAAAAACATGATAAACATCACATGCAATCAAATAGTGACATGATATGGCCAATATCATTATGCTCCTTTGATCTCCATCTTTGGGGCACCATGATCATCTTCGTCACCGGCATGACACCATGATCTCCATCATCATGATCTCCATCATTGTGTCTTCATGAAGTCGTCACGCCAACGATTACTTCTACTTCTATGGCTAACGCGTTTAGCAACAAAGTAAAGTAATTTACATGGCGTTATTCAATGACACGCAAGTCATACAAAACAATAAAGACAACTCCTATGGCTCCTGCCGGTTGTCATACTCATCGACATGCAAGTCGTGATTCCTATTACAAGAATATGATCAATCTCATACATCACATATATCATTCATCACATCTTCTGGCCATATCACATCACATAGCACTTGCTGCAAAAACAAGTTAGACGTGCTCTAATTGTTGTTGCAAGTTTTTACGTGGCTTGTATAGGTTTCTAGCAAGAACGTTTCTTACCTACGTAAAACCACAACGTGATTTGTCAATTTCTATTTACCCTTCATAAGGACCCTTTTCATCGAATCCGTTCCGACTAAAGTAGGAGAGACAGACACCCGCTAGCCACCTTATGCAACTAGTGCATGTCAGTCGGTGGAACCTGTCTCACGTAAGCGTACGTGTAAGGTCGGTCCGGGCCGCTTCATCCTACAATACCGCCGAAACAAGATACGACTAGTAGCGGCAAGAAGAATTGGCAACATCAACGCCCACAACTACTTTGTGTTCTACTCGTGCATAGTAACTACGCATAAACCTGGCTCATGATGCCACTGTTGGGAATCGTAGCATAATTTTAAAATTTTCCTACGCTCACCAAGATGCATCTATGGAGTATACTAGCAACGAGGGGAAAGGAGTGCATCTACATACCCTTGTAGATCGCGAGCGAAAGCGTTCCAATGAACGTGGATGACGGAGTCGTACTCGCCGTGATCCAAATCACCGATGACCGAGTGCCGAACGGACGGCACCTCCGCGTTCAACACACGTACGGTGCAGCGACGTCTCCTCCTTCTTGATCCAGCAAGGGGGAAGGAGAGGTTGATGGAGATCCAGCAGCACGACGGCGTGGTGGTGGATGTAGCGGGTCTCGGCAGGGCTTCGCCGAGCTTCTGCGAGAGGGAGAGGTGTTGCAGGGGAGGAGGGAGGCGCCCAAGGCTGTGTCTTTGCTGCCCTCCCTCCCCCCCTTTATATAGGCCCCCTGGGAGGGGGGGGCGCCGGCCAGGGATCCCATCTGGATGGGAGGCGGCGGCCAGGGGGGTGCCTTGCCCCCCAAGGCAAGTGGGGCGCCCCCCCACCCTAGGGTTTCCAACCCTAGGCGCAGGGGGAAGGCCCATGGGGGGGCGCCCAGCCCACTAGGGGCTGGTTCCCTTCCCACTTCAGCCCACGGGGCCCTCCGGGATAGGTGGCCCCACCCGGTGGACCCCCGAGACCCTTCCGGTGGTCCCGGTACAATACCGGTAACCCCCGAAACTTTCCCGGTGGCCGAAACTTGACTTCCTATATATAATTCTTTACCTCCGGACCATTCCGGAACTCCTCGTGACGTCCGGGATCTCATCCGGGACTCCGAACAACTTTCGGGTTTCCGCATACACATATCTCTACAACCCTAGCGTCACCGAATCTTAAGTGTGTAGACCCTACGGGTTCGGGAGACATGCAGACATGACCGAGACGCCTCTCCGGTCAATAACCAACAGCGGGATCTGGATACCCATGTTGGCTCCCACATGTTCCACGACGATCTCATCGGATGAACCACGATGTCGAGGATTCAATCAATCCCGTATGCAATTCCCTTTGTCAATCGGTATGTTACTTGCCCGAGATTCGATCGTTGGTATCCCAATACCTTGTTCAATCTCGTTACCGGCAAGTCTCTTTACTCGTACCGCAATGCATGATCCCTTGACTAACGCCTTAGTCACATTGAGCTCATTATGATGATGCATTACCGAGTGGGCCCAGAGATACCTCTCCGTCACACGGAGTGACAAATCCCAGTCTCGATCCGTGCCAACCCAACACACTTTCGGAGATACCCGTAGTGCACCTTTATAGTCACCCAGTTACGTTGTGACGTTTGGCACATCCAAAGCACTCCTACGGTATCCGGGAGTTGCACGATCTCATGGTCTAAGGAAAAGATACTTGACATTGGAAAAGCTCTAGCAAACGAAACTACACGATCTTTTATGCTATGCTTAGGATTGGGTCTTGTCCATCACATCATTCTCCTAATGATGTGATCCCATTATCAATGACATCCAATGTCCATAGTCAGGAAACCATGACTATCTGTTGATCAACGAGCTAGTCAACTAGAGGCTTACTAGGGACACGTTGTGGTCTATGTATTCACACATGTATTACGATTTCCGGACAATACAATTATAGCATGAACAATAGACAATTACCATGAACAAAGAAATATAATAATAATAATAACCATTTATTATTGCCTCTAGGACATATTTCCAACATATACTTCTTTTTTCTCTGCAGCTTTCCCAAATAACATGAGCTCACTTTTATGGAAATTAATTTGAAGTCTAGACATCTGCTCAAAAGCACAAAGAATAAACTTCAAGTTTTGTGCACTCTCTGGATCATCTTGTAGCAGGAAAATTGTGTCATCTACATACTGCAACATATTAACTCCTCTGTTATCTCCATTCCCTAATACCCCTTTTACTATATCATTATCTCTAGCAGCATTCATGATTACAGCTAGAGCATCAGCTGCTATATCAAACGGCAGTGGTGACATAGCATCACCCTGCCTCGGACCTTTAAAAGTTTTAAAGTAAGGTCCAATTGTATCATTGACTTTCACCCCCACATGTCCCCCATCATAGTTTTCATCACCCAATCACACCACTGTTGTTTGATAACTTTGGTGTAGATAGTATGATGGCTCATCTGACATCTCCTTTTGTATTTATTTTTTCATTTTTTGCAGGCTTAAAATGATGAAAAAACATGTCGATGGATTTCAGTTCTCCTGGTTTTACACAGATGCATGAACAAGAGAGGAGAGCTTAGTTATTTTAATAATACCTTTGTCGTTGTTTCCTTGTTCATGCTCATTCCCGTGGTATAAATGAACATCGATACCTGTAGCCATGTAGCGCACAAACAAACTGTGCACTCATGAAAGGTATAAGTTTTTTGCTTGATATATATGAATATCTTACAGGATCATGAGGATTGGACACAAGGAATTATTACAACAAATAAGCAGACAAATGATGCTAATCTCAGTAAGTCACACTTGTTTCTTCAATTGAATTTGACCCCCTTGTATTACTAGATAGATACACCAATCTCTAGTGTAAGGAAATGTGAGAAGAATTCAAAAGTGCATACAATTTTGAACGTATCGACATGGTGCGTATCTACCATGCTACAAAATTCCACAGAGAAGTCAGGAGACCTACAAGAAATTTTTGAGATGGACACAACAGCAAAAACACTATTCACAAAATATGTTAGTCTATTCACGACAGAAATTATCCTTTTTATTACACGATGCATGACTCAAATTTGAACTCAAATTTTTGTGGCACGGTACATGTCAATTGTGTAACCCACTAAGGCATCCAAACTCTTTAGGCTGCGCTCCAACGGCAGCAGCACCACATGAACGCTATTCGTTATGTTTTCGCTGGACCAGGTTTCAAAGAAACTTGGTATACTAACAGAATAAATGATCTCCCTGACGGCTAGAAACCATCAGGGATGGCAACAAAAACAGACAGGAACGCCTCACTTCAGGCATAATGACAACAGTAATACACCTCGACGATGACAACCAGAAGTTTACAGGAAACACCTTCCGCAGAAACTTCACCAAGGCGCCTCGCGCCTGTATACTTGCTGCAGTGTCTTACTACAACTCCACAAGATCTTTGGAGGTAGCAATCCGGAGTTTCTAGACTTACAGCAACAAATTACAAGATAGCTCAAGTAAGCAACGCCACACAAAACAACGGTCTCAAGCTGGACGCTCATGTCCAGTATTAAGGCTGGAACTTCGGCAATAAGCCCAAAATGCACTTCGCTAGTATGCGGGGAAATCAGGATCGACGTCATGTGCCCAAGACTGCAGGCCACCGACTATGTCCTTGGCGGAGTGAAAGCCCTTCTCGCGGAGAAGCTGGACAGCGCTCTGTGAGTCGTTGCCTCTTCTGCAGACGACGTACAAGGAAGGCTGTTTATCTGAGGCGGCGGAGGCATCCATAGTTTCCTTCATTGAGGTCTCGAGCATAGGCAGCTTCTCCTCCAGAACGGAGAGTGGTATGTTCAGAGACCGGGAAAGTGAAACTATTTGGAAATGATGAGCAGGCCGTACATCCAACAGCACGTGAGGTTCCCCCTTGTCGATCAGCCCTTTGTACTCTGTACAAGTGATGCGGGCACTTTCTGGTAGCAGGTTCAGGGTCGGTGCCGTCTGCATTAATCATAACAGTATGTGAAATTTCATAGCTTCACAACCTGGAACAAGAACTAAGTGATCCAGAAGAAACTAGTTTAGTACTCCCTCCGTTCCAAAAGAAGTGTCGCTGATTTAGTACACTAAATCAACGGCACTTACTTTGGGACGGAGGGAGTATTATTTTGTTTGGCACTGCACCTTTGTTTTCAGGGAAACTAGAGAAGCACTAAAGAAATATGAATTCCATGTAAGAACTTACTGGCAACATGGCATTCAGCTTGCTTACTGTGTAAGCTGGTTATCAATGGTGGCCAGTCCATGTGACACCCAGGCTCTCCCGAAAAAGAAAAAAAACTGGACTTGGACTGCTCAGTACTCACATACCCATATTTCAACTCAGGTTGTAGAGCTACTGAGGGTGCTCGTTAAATGCTTTCACTGCACATCTGTACTGGACTATCACTCCACATTTGTGTATGGGACAATGGATTAGCCAAAAATTGCCAAGTAGGGAAACCCAGTTGGTTTGCAGTGCCATGAGCATTTCCTATAACACTTGCTAAACACTAAGTGCTAAGTTAGCATTAGAGTTCTACTCTGTAACTCACATGTGATTAGAGTAACAAGAAAATAGTCGAAACATGCAATTCATAGCTCCCTTTGTTTACACAAAATGCCGATCGCATTAAAGACAAACTATGAAGTCAGTGTTCTGAAGCCCTCTTAAGTATTAAAAGCAAACCAGAATCTCAATACAGAGGGAAAACATACCTTGTCAGACATTGGGGATTGTGTGAAGGTCTCATAATCAAACTTCTGAAAATCTTCTTGCGTGAAAACTGAATTTTCTGCACAAATGGTACAAGTAGGCGAGCTTCCTCGAACCTTAACCTGCAGAAATATGCAGATTCGATAATGAAATATATAGAATTTGTTTAGTATGAAACAAGCATAATATAAAGTAACAAATTATAGGCAGGTTTGAACTTGTCCTGTGCAAGTTCATCCTCAAACAATTGATACAACTTCAGAAGATCATACAAGGCTAATGACAGTTTGCGGGATCAGGGGAATAGGCTTAATGATCATAATCTACTATGCATATCCCAATCCAACTGATTCTCTTACAACTTGTAACATATGGTACAAAAACCTACATTGTTTAAATTGCCACTTTCAGGGCTGAAGTCAGCTAGTAGGATTGGCCAGATGAACATAACCCACTCGCCATATTATAAATATGACTAGCAGTTTGATTATATGATAAAATATACTAAAAATATTTAAGTTGGAGGCAGACAGTATATGGCGCTTGTACCCATTATTTGAGCTGCAGCAGCTGTAAATATAAGAGTAGACTTATCATGTTCAAAATTTGCGAGTACACTGAGGACTGGACAGCAATTCTAATTTTTCCCTTGTCCAAAATGCAAATGAAGTACAATGCACATATTCATGGATGACTCTCAGGTCGAAAAGTGAAATTTCCTTCCTAATTATTTGTTACACTCCTAGTATATGGAACGGGTATTACAAGTAGCAAATAACACCTCACTGTATGCAACACAGTATGGGAAAATGAATAGATTTACAGGCGCATAAGCTGTAAATGTTCAGAAGTAGAGTAACATACAATTCGAATACGAGCAGATAGCGCGTCAAAGAGCAGCATTCTTCCACTTAGAGGTTCACCAACATCACTTGCAACCTTTATAGCCTCTAGGGCTTGCAGGCAGCCAATCACTCCCGGAACTAGTAAACAAAAAGTAGTGAGCCTACAGTACGAAATTAGTTATGAAAAAAGAAGATATGAAGTCAATATTGCATATGATTAGCACATCACAGACCATCCTATTTGCTGCCAAATAAAATAATTTACAATTACAGTAGTAAATGCATGCTCTATCTAGAAAAAAAGCATTGTTATACAAAAAACAATCTAACATTGTAGTCACCCGATAAATAACCTAATTTAGAAACAGTGTAGTGTTTGATGAGTAACTTAATTATTTGTGTTTTTAATTGTTTGTGCAACAGAAATTTGGGTATGCATACATACCCGGACAATGTTTACAGTGAAAACTACAGTTCATATTTCAACTGCTGCAGTTTGCTGTTGTTATGCCATGAAGCATGATTTACTAGAGTACTTACCAACCCCAAGAACACCGCTGTCTGAGCATCTCTGGCAAGCTGCCACTGGTGGTGGATTTGGGAAAAGACACCGGTAGCATGGGCTTCCGTTATGATGATAAACAGTCAACTATTCAAGACATCAGAAAATGAATGAAAAATACTAAGTCGGACTATAAAAATACAAGATCTTTTGCAAGAAGCAACTTTACCTGTCCTTCTAAACCTAATGCTGCACCAGATATAAGAGGCTGCATGAATAAAATAACAGTTCAGAATTTGATCAACGAAAACCAGTGCAAATGAAACAAACATAAATATAGTGGTGCAAGCTAATAAATAAGAAACAACAGCCTGGCAGAAGGCTTGCTAACAACTAACATAACACAACAGACAATCAGGATTACATTGTGAAGTACTTAGAGCACCATTGTTAACAAAAGCCAAAAACAAAATGTGTTACCTTGTTTAGCAATACACAACAATCACTGATCATGTACCGCGTAGGAAGATTGTCAGTTGCATCAACAACTATGTCATATCTGTGACAATTTAGTGCTGAAAACAGGGGTATTCATTGTTTTTAAATATATGTAGTGTTCATTTGCTGATCACATCACATTACTAAAGGATACTTCCTCACAACCTCCAAAGCGTTGCTTGGCTTCAAAGTATGATGATGTTCTACCACCTTGATAGATGAATTAATCCTGATTTCACAATAACACAACTGAAATTAGTTACACAGTAGCCTCAAATCTGCAAGAGCTTTTTTTTTTGCCATAAATACTATTTAAAAGGGGATACGACCACATTCGCAAAAAAGATGGGATACAACCATACAAAGAATGGCTGAAAGAACAGTATCTTACGCGCGGCAAGTATCAGCTGCTGACTTCACTTTCGATCTTCCAATGTATGCTTCTTGGTGGATTATCTAAGACAACATTCAAATATTTAATATGAGGAATAGTATGCCCCGTCACTGTTAAATACTTGAAATAACAACCAATTTTTGATGAGCAGTCATGTTCAAAAGGTCCACTTTTATCAAGCAAAGTGGCTGCATAGCTAACACCCCGAAAAGTGAATGAGAATACTTTGCCTACTTCTATCATTCAGATATATTTCTTAGATAGACAGATAGCATGATCGCCAGCATAATTCAGAAGGTAGATTAATATAAAGATAAAAGAATAGGAGATAAGAGGAGCAAAGCAAATCCCAAATTATTCATACCTGTCGATGAAGGTTGTTAAGCTCAACATCATCACCATCGACAATGCCCAAGACCCCTAGGAGGATAGCAGGTTACAGGAAAGCAATGCGTCAGTGACAGCAAGAAGAAGGACCCTGCACACGGCTTCAGTCCAGCAGCAAGAGGGACAGGGCAGGAGCATTACCAACACCGCAAGCTGCTAGATACAGCGCCACGGGCGAGCCCAATCCTCCGGCGCCGACCACCAGAATCGATGACCGGGAGAGCTTCCGCTGGCCTGTCACATCAGAGAGCAGGCTCATCGAGCCGCGCCGAGCAGGTGCAGAGTTGAGCTGAGCTGACTAACCTTCGACCCCGAAGTCCGGGAGGAGGAGGTGGCGGCTGTACCGGTAGATCATGTCGGCCGGGAGGGAATCGGCATGCGCCAGCCCAGGGCGCGCCTGGCACGCGCCGCCACCGCCGACGCACCCGCCGTCTCCCACCCCCGCCTCGGGAGAGACCGGAGCGGCGGAGCCGGCCTCGAGCTCCGACTCTAGCAGCCGTATGCGGGCGTCTAGCTCGTCCCTCTCCGCCCGCAGCCTCTCCAGCTCCCAGCTCCTCCCGCCGTCGCCGCCGCCGCCGCCGTTCATCTCGCCGTAGCTCGACACCTCTCTACCCGGTCGCCCAAGCCGCCGGCCGAATTAACTTTCTGTAGTGGGCCGCTAAACTAACTGCCCAATATTGGCTGACTATCTGGGCCCTTGGCAATCCGTATGTCGGTCGGGCCTACGATGCAGAAGCCGACTAAGGCCCGGATGACCCAAGCCCATTTAAATAGAGGCAGGAAGGCAGCCAACCCAGAAAGAGAGCCCGGTAGCGCGTCGTGGTCGTCTAATCGAAATCGAGGTCTCGTCCCGTGCGCTCTCTTCTCGCTCTCGCTGCGCCTCGGCGACTGCATCGGCGGCGGCGGCGGCGATGGCGCACCGGCTGCTGCGGGACGCGCAGGCCGACGGCTGGGAGCGGTCCGACTTCCCCATCATCTGCGAGTCATGTCTCGGCGACAACCCCTACGTCCGCATGGTACGCGTCGCGCACCCCAAACCCTAACCCTATCTTGTCGATTCGCGTGCTCGGTAGCTGGTGAGGCGGCGTCGGCGTTTGAGCGATTTGGTGCGCGCCGCCGCGATCTGCTTGGCACGGTTGTTGTCTCTACGTTGGGGAGTAGATCGGAGTCGAAGCTAGGCGTCTGTTCCGCTGCCGTGCGCTTCGATTTGTGTTTTTGAACTTCTCCGCGTTTTAGGATTTTTTTTACCTTGATGAAATAGAATCGAAATCAGTAGCTCGGGGCTGAATTGGGCAGATTGGTTCTGTTGTTGTAGTTGCCACGTTTTAGAAGTTTTTACCGAGTATCCATCGGTAGCTTGGTGTGAATTACATGTGTGGTTGCTTACCTGTCCCCGCCGTTGTATCTATCTATGGGTAAATTAGATGTAAGCAAGTTAACTAGCAAAACAGAAGAAGAAGGAATCAATCAGATGGTGTAGGGGTACAATTCAACATGCAGTGGATGTGAAAACATCTGCAGTTAAAGCTTTTTTTGTTGTTTCTATGAACTGCTCCTTGTTCTGTATTGCTTCAGTTCATCGCAAGACGGATTATTTACCAGTTTTCTTGTTTGTGTTGGCAGCTGAGAGCTGAATATGACAAGGAATGCAAGATCTGTGCGCGTCCTTTTACCGTCTTCCGTTGGAGACCTGGTCGGGATGCAAGGTACAAGAAGACAGAGATCTGCCAGACGTGCTGCAAGTTGAAAAACGTCTGCCAGGTCTGCCTTCTGGACCTTGAATATGGTCTGCCAGTTCAGGTTCGCGATACTGCACTCGCGATCAATTCGAATGATGCAATTCCAAGGAGTGATGTTAACCGTGAGTACTTTGCAGAAGAGCATGATCGTAAGGTATGTTTTTATTTTTCATCACAATCTTGCTGCCATCATTTACTAGATGTGATTTTGCTTATATCTAGATGTATTTTTAGTTCTAGATACATCTATTTTCTATCCATTTCTGCGACAAGTAATTTGGGATGGAGTGATACTTAACTTTCATATCTACTGCAGTGAGCATGTCTATAATCACTCGTTTTATGACAGGATGACACTAAAAACCAAATTTCATTGTGACTTGCAATGGTCTACTAAAACTTAGTGAGATGGATGCGCTTAAAGTATATTGATAACTAATAACCACAATATCTTTTAACTGTACTCTGATTTTCCATACTGCCTTGTACAATTTATCTGCTTATGTCACCCATGCTCAACTTCTTGTGCCTGCCTCTTGAATCTATGATTAGTTCCTCCGAATGGAAGTTCATGCTTTATATGTATGCAGGCTGCAGCTGGCATAGATTATGACTCTTCATATGGGAAGGCCCGTCCAAATGATACCATTCTGAAGCTTCAGAGGACTTCACCATATTACAAGAGGAACCGAGCTCATGTTTGCAGTTTCTATGTGCGGGGTGAATGTACAAGAGGTGCTGAGTGCCCATATCGCCACGAGATGCCTGAGACAGGGGAGTTATCCCAGCAGAACATCAAAGATCGCTACTATGGGTATGTGATTTTATTGTGCCTACGAAATTGAGGTATATGCTTTTAGTTCTCTGCAATTTTTCCGTATAGCATTGACAGGTAGTTTATTCATAATCATCACATATGAGTTAAAACTTCCTGTAGCAACCTCAGATTAGCTTTTAGACATTGACATGTTGCTGTACTTTGTTTTCTGAAATTGAGTGTCCTTGAATATATATAATGCTTGTCTGCATTTACATTTGAGTATTATAAAGGATTAGTATATTGCCAGTTCATATGTCCATAATATTGCATACTTCTTTTAGAGTGTCCGGCAAGAACCATCATATCATGCAATGATTCTCCTTTAATAGCCTTGTAGTTGGATCTTAGCCGACTTATCCAAATAAGCAGATTAATCTCCCTTCCTCTGTTGTTTTGACCTATAGTTGCAACTTATGTTTAGAGTATGATGTGATTGCACCACTAAACTCAAATCTCTTTCATGTTTTCTGAGGATGGAAAAAGCAACTACAGGATTAATAAACCTGTAAACTTGTATGTGGCTAATCTGAATTTGGGCATTAACTGAAGAAAATTATCGTACATCCATTTATCTGGGGATTAAAGCCGTCTAAACTTGGATAAAAACTGAGCTTGTAGCTATTTAAAATGGTGTCTAGACCTAATTGAGCTTCCGTTATACATATTGTAGATCAATTGCTCCTTCTTGTTGACTCTTGAGTGAATATCTTGATGTGCACACTTCACTTAAATCTTTGGTTTGGTTTCTGATGTTCCCTTCTTACTCTTTACAGAGTTAATGACCCAGTGGCTCTCAAGCTTTTGGGTAAGGCAGGTGAGATGCCATCTCTGCAGCCACCAGATGATGAGACTATAAGGACCCTCTACATTGGTGGACTTGATAACCGAGTCAGTGAGCAGGATTTGAGGGATCAGTTTTATGCACATGGTGAGATTGAATCCATCAGGATGGTAATCCAGCGTGCTTGTGCATTTGTCACATACACAACAAGAGAAGGTGCTGAGAGAGCTGCAGAGGAGCTAGCTAACAAGCTGGTCATCAAGGGTGTGCGCCTGAAGCTCATGTGGGGCAAGCCTCAAGCCCCAAGGCCAGATGATGACGAGGCTGGGAGGCAAGGCCATGTATCCCATGGAGGATTGCTCCCTAGGGCTGTCATATCCCAGCAGCATAGCAGCGACCAGCCTCAGCCACCTGGGATGGAGGGCCAACAGCAAGTGGCACCACAAGGATCAGGCTACTTCAACATTCCACCACCGCCAGCGGTGGATCAGAGGATGTACCCTTCAATGGACCCCCAGAGGATGGGCGCTGTAGTCAGGTCGCAGGAGGGCGATGGCAGCAAGCCAGGGCCACAGCACGCCGGGCAAGCTCAGGCGTCAAGCAGCTCAGGACAGGGCTATCTTATGCGTCCGCCGCTGCCGCCTTACTACCAGGGTGCTCAGTACCCTCCATACTACCCACCCCCACCATATGGCGGCGGTTACATGGCTCCGCCTCGCATGCCGTACCCACCCCAATATCCACCATACCGGCCAATGCTGGCGCCCCCAGCGCAGCAGCCACAAGGGAGTTCATCCCAGCAGCCGGCACCAGCGCCGGCAGGGCAGCAGCAGGCTCAAGCACCTCCTGCTCAGCAGCAGCCACCGGCGGCGGCAGCCCAGAACTGAAGAAGCGGAGGATGTCAAACAACTGCAGGTGACTGTAAACCCCTGGCTGGTTTTACCGGCTTTTGTATTCCCAAAATTTGTGATTAGCAGTTAAACCTTTCGGAGTGTTGTTGCTTATCTGGATCTATTAAAACTGACAGCTATAGTGGGTTTTTATCGAGCCACTAGATTTTTTTTGTCACCTGGGATTAATTGCTCTTTACTCGCAAGTCTTGCCTTGATGTCTTCATAGTTGCAGAGTACAGGAGAGCTTTTGGTACCATGTAATATTTCTGAATGGGTTAAGTTAGTTTTTTCTGGTTACTTGGTTTGTGATATCAGCTTATAGTTGATACTCGTGCATTCGTGCACGCTGTGACCAAGCAGTTAACTTTTGCTTATTGAAATCATCACCAGTAAATGTTATAGGCCAGGCCAAATTCGAAGTACTAACATGTTTTTTTAGTCAACGGTCTGGCTTAATTGATAAATTAGAAGAGTAAGTACATCAAATCGAACAAAAACAAGGGGATTCCGCTCCCCTGACTTTGTAGTCATGACCGTAACTTAACTGCTCCATTCACTGTCCAGTACTCTGCATTCTCTGCTAGCTGCTATGGACGTGCTACTGCTGCTACCTAAACTAAAACTTCAGAGAGAAGAAGAGCCAGGCTTCTGCAACTGAAGCTTCAGAGAAGAAGACAACGAAGATTGTACGGTTCTTTGGTACTAAACGAAGCTGGCATGGTGTGAGCAAATATGAAACAACACGGATCACCGGACTGAATGTGCTCTAAAATTTTGACACTGAAAACTCAGACGCGGCAGCCGGTGCAGTGACGAAACAAGTGATATCTTCTCAACGAAGCAACTTAAGAAATACTGACAGAGCTCCAGGCAGTGTTTCTGAATTCATGGTGCCCAAAAGATGTCTTCAACAGTTGATAGAGTTGGTTAGCATTAAACTCCAGTGCTAGAAATGTTTTTGAACGCAAAAGTAAGGGGAGGAGTATTTTCATTTCTCGTAGGAATTTTTTCAGCTGATAGTTGATCATATGACGTGCCCATCTTTTTTCCTTGCTGCTTGGTATAACAACTCAGAAAGCTAAAACAGAGCACTGCAACTTAATTCATTTGTATACTATATTGCAAAACGATATTATATTATGGGACGGAGGGAGTACCTTGGTGGTTGTTCGTACTGGTGCTCCAGCCCTAGCTGGGTTTTTCTTTCTTGTCTTGTGTTGCCCATCAATCCAAGTATTCTTTCTCTTTTTTTTTTCGAAACGGAAGTTTTTATTTCTCTCTGAATGAACTCAGGTGTGCAGTGCTCAACACATCATTTGATGCCTGAGTCCCACTGCATTATATGTGCATGCATTCAACAGTTCCTCGACTTCCTTACCAACGCTATCAAGTGCATTATGTTTGTTGGTACTATGAATTTGGCAAAAAATCTTTCTTATTATGTTTCATAAGAAACTTCTTCCTAATAAGGTGTTTGAAGTTTGCTCTCTAATTCCAAGGGAAAATCTCGTTGGCCCGTAACACAAGTTCGCTTATGAGTCGAAACAGGACCTACTGCGGTACTGCCTGGGGTAGTGGGGTGGGCTGCATATTATTCGAAGGCGCATGTAATCTTTTCTTTTTCCTTTTTTCATAGGTAAGATAGTTGCTAATTTGGAAGAGATATAATAAAACTGGCTCTTAATGGACTAGGAGCCGGCGGCAACCCAGAACTGAAGGAATAGAAGGTGTCAAACACTGCAGGCGATTGTAAACCCTTATTTGTGATTAGCAGTTAAACCTTGGCAGTGTTGTTGCTTATCTGGATCTAAAACTAACAGCTATAGTGGAATTTTACTGAGCCTCGAGATTTTATTTCTGTCTACTGGGATTTTTCTTTACTGCCAAATCTTGCCTGGTATCTTTATCATGCAGAGCACAAAAGAGCTTTCAGTATCACGACATATTTCAGAACCTTGGTATCTTTAGGGGGCTAAACTTTTGCTGTTACTTGGTTGCTGAGAATTTTGTAAACCTGATAAGCCAAGCATTTGGTGAAACACGCACCACGTAAAATAATAGAGCTGTTGTGGCTATGGGATAGGTTATGTATCTTGTTTTGTTTTCTGAAAACAAAAGGCAATACATTCTCTGAATCACAGTCTGAGTGTCTGCATTACTTACTAAAACATAAAGGAAGCAGGATCATAAATAATTGAGTGAAAAAACAAACATAGGAACTGATTATGATGACATGATCTGAACATCTTAGATCCAAAATGCCACGGGACCTTCAGCGACGAAACAATTAGTGGTTGCTTTAGGCACTTTGTAGTAGTGCACCTGACGGCTCTTGCCGGTCGTGAGGTCTCCATTATTGTCATGGCTGAGAGAGAATGTGGTCAAACGATACAGGCGTCGGCATCCCGGCGGTAGGCGCAAAACTCCACGCTCATCAATGAGGGGCTGATGATCAGCTGGGTCGTCCTCATCATCCTTAACGTAGACGCATAGCACGAGGCAGAATTTGCCATGGCACCCCATGTGCACGAGGGTAGCGTTTACATGCCTCTTGGCTGGGTCGTCGTCGCTGAACAGCTTCTCCTTGCAGAGCTTCCACTCAGGGGCACGGTCACCGTTGTCGGAGCGGGGCACGGCGTAGCAGCAGTAGAGTTGGCCGAGGGTGTCCGGGTCATCGGAGAGCCCGACGAAGGCGTCGAGGTGCGGGTCAAAGTAGCCGCGGCCGGCCAAGGGCAGCGCCCAGTTGCCAAGTCGTTTCCACAGAAGCTCCTCCGTGTCGAAGGCGAAGGTGGCCTCAGAGGCGTCCTTTTTCTTGGTGCTGAAGAGGAAGGTCCGTCCGTCGGGGTGCATGGCGTAGGAGGCGACGTCGCGGGCATTGAATGGCGGCTCAGGGATATCTTGGCGCGACCACTCCATGCTGGAAGATCCAACCGGCGCCGGGGGGCAGCGCTCTTCCAGACAGAGCACCACGAAGACCTCCCGGCTCAGAATGAACAGCTTGTTGTTGCCGACTGGGAGGTAGTAGACGGATTCAGCGACAAGGAAATCCTGCCTGGGGCCAATGGTGACGCCCCGCGCGCGGACGTTGTCCAATATCAAGAAGTAATTGACGTCAAGATCCTCGGGACCTCCTGTATCCATCGCCAAGATCCTTGTGCCAAAGGCTGACGTCGATGGATACGCCGCCATGCGGCAGAAAGCATGAGGCAAACGCCGCACGGCGCGGCTTGGGCTGAGACGGCGGCCTGCTCGTGGTTCTCGCCGGCCAAGGGGTTACCTTGCGGATGCCGAATCCATGGCGCCAGTCGTCGAAGACGAGGCAAAGTCGCTCACGGCCGCCGCCGCTTCGGCATCCTTTAATTTGTTCCTCCTTGCTCGTATACGTCGTCTTCTTGTAGATGGCGAGCGGGCGGGCAAGGTCTCAATTTTCCTTCCCTGGATTACTCGTAGATCTCATTCGTACAAGGCGAAGAGGGTGCAGCTAGCGGCAAAACATCAGCACTACCAGAATTTACCCAATTGCCGACGGCCCCCGTCGGCATAGATGGATGTATCCCGACGGCCCAGGTCAGGCCATCGGCGTAGAAAAGCCGTCGGCATACACAAACCTATGCCGACGGGGGCCGTCGGCAGAGATCAGCCGTCGGCATCCAAGTCAATATGCCTACGGCGGCCGTCGGCATAGAGGCGGCCGTCGGCGTACCTGTGGGCCTGGCTACCCGGGCGGCGACATCCTTTGACGGCACGAAGCGGGGCCTAACGGTGGCCGTCTGCAAGGCCGTCAGCATAGCTATGCCGACGTCATCGATCCGCGTGATCCGCCACGTCAACGATCCGAAACGCTCACCGGTCCGTGGGGTGGCATATCTGGCCAATGGACGGTGCCACGTCATCGATCCGCGCCATACGCCACGTCATCGATCCAGGGCTCTACCCTTCCGTGGCTGTGGCTATGCCGACGGCATAGCCGTAGGCATAGATTTCTAATATTTTTTTCATATTTTATTTATTTTCTCTTTTTTCCTTTTTATTTTTTCCAAAATAATTAGATTAACTTAAATGTGCCTTATGTACAGAAAACATATCTCGATTATATATATATATATATATTATATTATATATATATATATATATATATATATATATATATATAATATCGATTGCCCCCTCACGGGCGTCGCTTCCGCCGTGTTACAGAGAGGGGAGACGGGACGGGGTACCTTGGGGGTAGCAATGCCGCCAGGTGTTGCGGTGGGCCCTCCTACGGTTGTGGAAGCGTGGTGGCAGGTGCAGGCACCCGGCACGCGGCTCCGGGGTGTGCCCCTCCCCTCACGTGGCAAGTCTAAGCCGACGGCTAGGCCTTGCCGTCGGCATAGTTCCAAACTAAGCCGACGGCTAGGCCGTCGGCATAGACCTGCCCCAGGAGCTCCCAGTGGCTGCCGCGTGGCAGGGCTATGCCGACGACTAGGCCGTCGGCATAGCCCTGCCTCAGGGGTGACGCCTGCTTGCCACGTGGCAAGCAGGTACTGGACATCACTTGACGGCGGCCGCCGTTAGGCGATAACGTTGCCGACGGCCAGGGCCGTCGGCATAGATGTACGGCCACCGTCGGGATAGGGTCTATGCCGACGACCTTTCTATGCCGACGGTCATCCTGGCTACGCCGACGGATATGTTGCCGACGGCCCTATGCCGACGGGGGCCGTCGGCATAGGGTGCGATTCCGGTAGTGAGAGTGCGGCGGCCGCGGGCGTCATGGGATAGGTTTTGTTGGCATTTAGATCTAGGTTTTGTTGCTATATATCATCGCACGCTCGATTCCACCGATTTTTTTCTTCTCTCGAAAACCGTATACGCCAATAGTAAATAGTTAGTGGTTTTTCTGGTTTTTGGCCACCACTATGTGTTTCTTCACGTCATGGCAAGTAGTGTCTATGCATGACATTTTTTTTGTACACAAACTTGCCATGATTCTTGTGCTTGCTTTTGCCTTCGACTTCCTATGTTTTTCTTTTTTCCTTTTTGGCTATGTTTTATACCATGGCAATTCTATGTTGCTTTTCCTTGAGCTATAAACTATTCATGGCAAACAAACCATGTTCTTGCCATGTTCACTTTTCCTAAGTTCTTATACTATACTTCAACAAACTGTTCACATGACAATTTTATTGCATTAATCATGGCAAATTCATTGCATTGACCATGACAAATTTATTGTGTTTGACCATGGAAAATTCACAAATGGTCACAAAGCAAATTGGCCATGGAAAATTTATTGTATTCATTTTTTCCATGATTCATTTTTTTAGAAACGGAGGTGCATAAGATTTGCCTCATCTATTAAATACGGAGAGAATAGATTTTAGATTTTTACAAAACACCCCACGTAAGCGGCATGATTGCCATGATTCTTTTGACTTGACTACTTATGTTATGTTCAATTAGCACATATTTTTAGTTATGTTTATACCATGGCAATTCCAAGTAGTTGTCCTATTAGGTATAAACTATCCATGGCAATATCTTTCATGTCCTTGTCATGTTCACTTTGTAAGTTGTAATACTATGTGCTCAACAAACCATTTTACATGTTTTCTTTTTTGCACTAATGATGGCAAATTTAGTGTATTGACCATAGTAAATTCATCAAAGATCACATAGCAAATTGATATCATTTTGTTACAATAATTGGTGCCTAATGAACAGTTAGTTATATTATCACTACTAGGGAAAACCCTAGTAGTAGCGCGGGTAATTGCCTAGCAGTAGCGCGGGGGCCTTCGCTACTGCTAGGGCGCTACAGCTAACTTTTAGCAGTAGCGCGGGTGGTACCCGCGCTACTGCTACTTCTAGTAGTAGTAGCGCGGGTCAGGGCCCGCGCTACTGCTACTTCTAGTAGTAGTAGCGCGGGTCAGGGCCCGCGCTACTACTAACTAATTGAGAATTAAAAAAAATTCCATCCATGGTGGCTGCTTCTCCTGGGCGTCATCGTCCTCTCCATCCATGGCTGCTACTGGTCCTGGAGGGGACGAAGTTGTCCATGGTGATGGTGCTTCGCCACCCAACTTGTGCCCGCGCCTCTCGTCTACTGCTACTACAAAAGAAGAGAAAATTATTAGAAAGAGGAAGAGAGAGATAGAGAGCAGTAGGAGGAGGAACTCACCGGTGGCCGCCGGAGTTGGAGCCGACGCCCGAAACCCTAGATGAAGCCCGGTGACCTGTTGCTGCTTGTTGTCGGACCCTTGACCCGGCGAGGAGGTGCAAGTGGCTGCGTCCATGGCGGATCTGGCCGCCGCCATGGACGACGCTCTGCTGGTTTCCCTCTCCTTCCAACAGCGGAGAAGAAGGAGGATGGAGGGGGAGGGGAGGGGTCTGCAGTGCGAGAGGAGGTCGCCGGATTTGTGAGTGGCGCCGAGGTGCGAGGCCGGCAGTGGCGGTGGGTGAGGAAGGGAATCGCAGGTGGGAGGAGAAGGGGAATCAGAAGAGTGTGCGTTTGGATTTGGGCCTCCGCACGCTATGTGTACACATTGTTGGAAATATGCCCTAGAGGCAATAATAAATTGGTTATTATTATATTTCCTTGTTCATGATAATCGTTTATTATCCATGCTAGAATTGTATTGATAGGAAACTCAGATACATGTGTGGATACATAGACAACACCATGTCCCTAGTAAGCCTCTAGTTGACTAGCTCGTTGATCAATAGATGGTTGCGGTTTCCTGACCATGGACATTGGATGTCGTTGATAACGGGATCACATCATTAGGAGAATGATGTGATGGACAAGACCCAATCCTAAGCCTAGCACAAGATCGTGTAGTTCGTTTGCTCAGAGATTTTCTAATGTCAAGTATCATTTCCTTAGACCATGAGATTGTGCAACTCCCGGATACCGTAGGAATGCTTTGGGTGTACCAAACGTCACAACGTAATTGGGTGGCTATAAAGGTGCACTACAGGTATCTCCGAAAGTGTCTGTTGGGTTGGCACGAATCGAGACTGGGATTTGTCACTCCGTGTAAACGGAGAGGTATCTCTGGGCCCACACGGTAGGACATCATCATAATGTGCACAATGTGACCAAGGAGTTGATCACGGGATGATGTGAGTTACGGAACGAGTAAAGAGACTTGCCGGTAACGAGATTGAACAAGGTATCGGGATATCGACGATCGAATCTCGGGCAAGTAACATACCGATAGACAAAGGGAATTGTATATGGGATTGATTGAATCCCCGACATCGTGGTTCATCCGATGAGATCATCATGGAACATGTGGGAGCCAACATGGGTATCCAGATCCCGCTGTTGGTTATTGATCGGAGAACGTCTCGGTCATGTCTGCATGGTTCCCGAACCCGTAGGGTCTACACACTTAAGGTTCGATGACGCTAGGGTTATAGGGAATAGATATACGTGGTTACCGAATGTTGTTCGGAGTCCCGGATGAGATCCCCGACGTCACGAGGAGTTCCGGAATGGTCCGGAGGTAAAGATTTATATATGGGAAGTCCTGTTTTGGTCACCGGAAAAGTTTCGGGTGCTATCGGTAATGTACCGGGACCACCGGGAGGGTCCCGGGGGTCCACCAGCTGGGGCCACCGGCCCCAGAGGGCTGCGTGGGCCAAGTGTGGGAAGGGACCAGCCCCTAGGTGGGCTGGTGCGCCTCCCACAAGGGGCCCAGGGCGCAGGAAGGGGGGAAGGGGGAAACCCTAGGCTAAGATGGGCCTAAGGCCCATCTAGTGGGGCGCCCCCCTCTCTCCCCCCTTTGGCCGCCCCCCAAGTCCCATCTAGGGCTGGCGCACCCCTTGGGGGCGCAGCCCCTCCCCCTCCCCTATATATACTTGAGGTTTTGGGGCTGCCAGACACACGAGAACACCTCTCTTTTGGCGCATCCCTACCCCTCTCCCTCCTCCTCTCCCGCGGTGCTTGGCGAAGCCCTGCAGGATTGCCACGCTCCTCTATCACCACCACGCCGTCGTGCTGCTGCTGGATGGAGTCTTCCCCAACCTCTTCCTCTTTGCTTGCTGGATCAAGGCGTGGGAGACGTCACCGGGCTGCACGTGTGTTGAACGCGGAGGCACCGTTCTTCGGTGCTTAGATCGGAATCAACCGCGATCTGAATCGCTACGAGTACGACTCCTTCATCCGCGTTCTTGCAACGCTTCCGCATCGCGATCTACAAGGGTATGTAGATGCACTCCTTCCCTCTCGTTGCTAGTAAACTCCATAGATTGATCTTGGTGATGCGTAGAAAATTTTGAATTTCTGCTACGTTCCCCAACAGTGGCATCATGAGCTTGGTCTATGCGTAGTTTCTATGCACGAGTAGAACACAAAGTAGTTGTGGGCGTCAATTTTGTCAATTTACTTGTCGTTACTAGTCTTATCTTGATTCGGCGGCATCGTGGGATGAAGCGGCCCGGACCGACCTTACACGTACTCTTACGTGAGACAGGTTCCACCGACTGACATGCACTAGTTGCATAAGGTGGCTAGCGGGTGTCTGTCTCTCTCACTTTAGTCGGATCGGATTCGATGAAAAGGGTCCTTATGAAGGGTAAATAGAAATTGGCATATCACGTTGTGGCTTTTGCGTAGGTAAGAAACGTTCTTGCTAGAATCCCATAGCAGCCACGTAAAACATGCAACAACAATTAGAGGACGTCTAACTTGTTTTTGCAGGGTATGCTATGTGATGTGATATGGCCAAAAGGATGTGATGAATGATATATGTGATGTATGAGATTGATCATGTTCTTGTAATAGGAATCACGACTTGCATGTCAATGAGTATGACAACCGGCAGGAGCCATAGGAGTTGTCTTAATTTATTGTATGACCTGCGTGTCAATGAATCACGCCATGTAATTACTTTACTTTATTGCTAACCGTTAGCCATAGTAGTAGAAGTAATAGTTGGCGAGACAACTTCATGAAGACACGATGATGGAGATCATGATGATGGAGATCATGGTGTCATGCCGGTGACGAAGGTGATCATGCCGCGCCTCAAAGATGGAGATCAAAGGCGCAAGATGATATTGGCCATATCACGTCACTTTATGTTTTGCATGTGATGTTTGTCATGTTTACATCTTATTTGCTTAGAACGACGGTAGCATAAATAAGATGATCCCTCACTAAAATTTCAAGAGACGTGTTCCCCCTAACTGTGCACCGTTGCGAAGGTTCGTTGTTTCGAAGCACCACGTGATGATCGGGTGTGATAGATTCTTACGTTCGAATACAACGGGTGTTGACGAGCCTAGCATGTACAGACATGGCCTCGGAACACATGCGAAACACTTAGGTTGACTTGACGAGCCTAGCATGTACAGACATGGCCTCGGAACACAAGAGACCGAAAGGTCGAACATGAGTCGTATAGCAGATACGATCAACATGGAGATGTTCACCGATGATGACTAGTCCGTCTCACGTGATGATCGGACACGGCCTAGTTTGACTCGGATCATGTATCACTTAGATGACTAGAGGGATGTCTATCTGAGTGGGAGTTCATTAAATAATCAGATGAACTTCATTATCATGAACATAGTCAAAAGGTCTTTGCAAATTATGTAATACGCTTTAGTTCTACTGTTTAAGATATGTCCCTAGAGAAAAATTTGGTTGAAAGTTGATAGTAGCAATTATGCGGACTGGGTCCGTAAACTGAGGATTGTCCTCATTGCTGCACAGAAGGCTTATGTCCTTAATGCACCGCTCGGTGTGCTGAACCTCAGCGTCGTCTGTAGATGTTGCGAAACATTTGACATACACGTTTTGATGACTACGTGATAGTTCAGTGCGTATTGCTAACGGTTTAGAATTGTGGCACCAAAGACGGTTTTGAAACGTCGCAGAACATATGAGATGTTCCGAAGACTGAAATTGGGATTTCAGACTAGTGCCCACGTTAAGAGGTATGAGACCTCTAACAAGTTTCTTAAGCCTGCAAACTAAGGGAGAAAAGCTCAATCGTTGAGCATGTGCTCAGATTGTCTGAGTACCACAATCGCTTGAATCGAGTGGGAGTTAATCTCCCAGATGAGATAGTGATGGTTCTCCATAGTCACTGCCACCAAGCTAGTAGAGCTTCGTGATGAACTATAACATATCAGGGATAGTTATGATGATCCTTGAGCTATTCGCGATGTTTGACACCGCGAAAGTAGAAATCAAGAAGGAGCATCAATTGTTGATGGTTAGTAAAACCACTAGTTTAAGAAGGGCAAGGGCAAAAGGGATACTTCATGAAACAGCAAATCATTTGCTGCTCTAGTGAAGAATCCCAAGGTTGAACCCAAACCCGAGACTAAGTGCTTCTGTAATGAGGGGAACGGTCACTGAAGCAGTACTACCCTAGATACTTGGTAGATGAGAAGGCAGGCAAGGTCGACAGAAGTATATTGGATATACATTATATGAATGTGTACTTTACTAGTACTCCTAGCAGCACCAGGGTATTAGATACCGGTTCGGTTGCTAAGTGTTAGTAACTCGAAATAAAAGCTGCAGAATAAACGGAGACTAGCTAAAGGTGAGATGACGATATGTGTTGGAAGTGTTTCCAAGGTTGATGTGATCAAGCATCGCATGCTCCCTCTACCATCGAGATTTGGTGTTTGCGTTGAGCATGATTGGATTATGTTTATCGCAATACGGTTATTCATTTAAGGAGAATAATGGTTACTCTGTTTATTTGAATAATACCTTCAATGGTCTTGCACCTAAAATGAATCTCGATCGCAGTGATACACATGTTCGTGCCAAAAGATATAAAATAGTAATGATAGTACCACATACTTGTGGCACTGCCATTTGAGTCATATTGGTATAGAACGCATGAAGAAGCTCCATGTAGATGGATCTTTGGACTCACTCGTTTTTGAAAAGATTGAGACATGCGAATCATGTCTATTGGTATATATGCATGAAGAAACTCCATGCAGATGGATCGTTTGGACTCACTTGATTTTGAATCACTTGAGACATGCAAATCATACCACATGGGCAAGATGACTGAAAGGCCTCGTTTTCAGTAAGATGGAACAAGAGAGCAACTTATTGGAAGTAATACATTTTGATGTATGCAGTCCAATGAGTGCTGAGGCATGCAGTGGATATCGTTATGTTCTTACTTCACAGATGATTTGAGTAGATGCTGAGTGTATTTACTTGATGAAACACAAGTCTGAATTATTGAAAGGTTCAAGTAATTTCAGAGTGAAGTTGAAGATCGTCGTGACAAGAGGATAAAATGTCTGTGATATGATCATAGAGATGAGTATCTGAGTTACGAGTTTGGCACACAATTAAGACATTGTGGAAAGTGTTTCACAATTAATACCACCTGGAACACCACAGTGTGATGGTGTGTCCGAACATCATAACTGCACCCTATTGGATATGGTGCATACCATGATGTCTCTTATCGAATTACCACTATCGTTTATGGGTTAGGCATTAGAGATAACCGCATTCACTTTAAAAGGGGCACCACGCAATTCCGTTGAGACGACACCGTTTAGAGAAACCTAAGTTGTCGTTTCTTAAAAGTTTGGGGCTGCGACGCTTATGGAAAAGTTTCAGGCTGATAAGCTCGAACCCAAAGCGGATAAATGCATCTTCATACAATACCCAAAACAGTTGGGTATACCTCCTATTTCAGATCTGGAAGCAAAAGTAATTGCTTCTAGAAATGAGTCCTTTCTCGAGGAAAAGTTTCTCCCGAAAGAATTGAGTGGGAGGATGGTGGAGACTTGATAAGGTTATTGAACCGTCACTTCAACTAGTGTGTAGCAGGGCACAGGAAGTTGTTCCTGTGGCACCTACACCAATTGAAGTGGAAGCTTATGATAGTGATCATGAAACTTCGGATCAAGTCACTACCAAACCTCGTGGGACGACGAGGATGCGTACTACTTCAGAGTAATGCGTGATCCTGTCTTGGAAGTCATGTTGCTAGACAACAATGAACCTACGAGCTATGGAGAAGCGATGGTGGGCCCATATTCCGACAAATGGTTAGAAGCCATGAAATCCGAGATAAATGGTTCATTAAGAAGAAGACGGACGTGGACGGTAATGTTACCGTCTATGAAGCTCGACTTGTGGCAAAGAGTATTTTCACAAGTTCAAGGAGTTGACTACGATGAGATTTTCTCATCCGTAGCGATGCTTAAGTCCGTCGGAATCGTGTTAGCATTAGCTGCATTTATGAAATCTGGCAGATGGATGTCAAAACAAGTTTCCTTACCAGTTTTCATAAGGAAAGGTTGTATGTGATACAATCAGAAAGGTTTTGTCGATCCTAAGGATGCTAAAAGGTATGCTAGCTCCAGCGATCCTTCCATGGACTAGAGCAAGCATCTCGGAGTCAGAATATACGCTTTGATGGAGTGATCAAAGTTTTTGGGTTTATACAAAGTTTGTTAGAAACTTGTATTTACAATAAAGTGAGTGGGAGCGCTACAACATTTCTGATAAGTATATGTGAAGGACATATTGTTGATCCGAAATGATGTAAAATTTCTGGAAAGCATAAAGGGTTGTTTGAAAGGAGTTTTTCAAGGGAAGACCTGGATAAAGCTGCTTACATATTGGGCATCAAGATCTATAGAGATAGATCAAGACACCTGATGATACTTTCAAAGAACGCACACCTTGACATGATTTTGAAAGAGTTCAAAATAGATCAGCAAAGAAGGAGTTCTTGGCTGTGTTACAAGGTGTGAGTATTGAGTAAGACTCAAGACCTGACCACAGCAGAAGAGAGAGAAAGGACGAAGGTCGTCCCCTATGCTTTAGACGTAGGCTCTACAGTATGCTATGCTGTGTACCGCACTTGAAGTGTGCCTTGCCATGAGTTGGTCAAGGGGTACAATAGTGATCCGGGAATGGATCATATGACAGCGATCGAACTTATCCTTAGTATCTAGTGGACTAAGGAATTTTCTCGATTATGGAGGTGAAAAGGAGTTCGTCGTAAAGGGTTACGTCGATGCGAACTTTGACACTTATCCGGATGACTCTGAGTAGTAAACCGGATTCGTATAGTAGAGCAGTTATTTGAAATGGCTCCAAGTAGCGCGTGGTAGCATCCACAAGATGACATAGATATTCGTAAAGCACACACGGATCTTAAAGGTTCAGACCCGTTGACTAATAACCTCTCTCACAAGCATAACATGATCAAACCAGAACTCATTGAGTGTTAATCACATAGTGATGTGAACTAGATTGTTGACTCTAGTAAACTCTTTGGATGTTGGTCACATGGTGATGTGACCTGTGAGTGTTAATCACATGGTGATGTGAACTAGATTATTGACTCTAGTGCAAGTGGGAGACTGTTGGAAATATGCCCTAGAGGCAATAATAAATTGGTTATTATTATATTTCCTTGTTCGTGATAATCGTTTATTATCCATGCTAGAATTGTATTGATAGGAAACTCAGATACATGTGTGGATACATAGACAACACCATGTCCCTAGTAAGCCTCTAGTTGACTAGCTCGTTGATCAATAGATGGTTGCGGTTTCCTGACCATGGACATTGGATGTCGTTGATAACGGGATCACATCATTAGGAGAATTATGTGATGCACAAGACCCAATCCTAAGCCTAGCACAAGATCGTGTAGTTTGTTTGCTCAGAGCTTTTCTAATGTCAAGTATCATTTCCTTAGACCATGAGATTGTGCAACTCCCGGATACCGTAGGAATGCTTTGGGTGTACCAAACGTCACAACGTAACTGGGTGGCTATAAAGGTGCACTACAGGTATCTCCGAAAGTGTCTATTGGGTTGGCATGAATCGAGACTGGGATTTGTCACTCCGTGTAAACGGAGAGGTATCTCTGGGCCCACTCGGTAGGACATCATCATAATGTGCACAATGTGACCAAGGAGTTGATCACGGGATGATGTGAGTTACGGAACGAGTAAAGAGACTTGCCGGTAACGAGATTGAACAAGGTATCGGGATACCAACGATCGAATCTCGGGCAAGTAACATACCGATAGACAAAGGGAATTGTATATGGGATTGATTGAATCCCCGACATCGTGGTTCATCCGATGAGATCATCGTGGAACATGTGGGAGCCAACATGGGTATCCAGATCCCGCTGTTGGTTATTGACCGGAGAACGTCTCGGTCATGTCTGCATGGTTCCCGAACCCGTAGGGTCTACACACTTAAGGTTCGATGATGCTAGGGTTATAGGGAATAGATATACGTGGTTACCGAATGTTGTTCGGAGTCCCGGATGAGATCCCGGACGTCACGAGGAGTTCCGGAATGGTCCGGAGGTAAAGATTTATATATGGGAAGTCCTGTTTTGGTCACCGGAAAAGTTTCGGGTGCTATCGGTAATGTACCGGGACCACCGGGAGGGTCCCGGGGTCCACCAGGTGGGGCCACCGGCCCCAGAGGGCTGCGTGGGCCAAGTGTGGGAAGGGACCAGCCCCTAGGTGGGCTGGTGCGCCTCCCACAAGGGGCCCAGGGCGCAGGAAGGGGGGGAAGGGGGAAACCCTAGGCTAAGATGGGCCTAAGGCCCATCTAGTGGGGCGCCCCCCTCTCTCCCCCCCTTTGGCCGCCCCCCAAGTCCCATCTAGGGCTGGCCGCACCCCTTGGGGGGGGGGAACCCTAGATGGGGGCGCAGCCCCTCCCCCTCCCCTATATATACTTGAGGTTTTGGGGCTGCCAGACACACGAGAACACCTCTCTTTTGGCGCAGCCCTACCCCTCTCCCTCCTCCTCTCCCGCGGTGCTTGGCGAAGCCCTGCAGGATTGCCACGCTCCTCTACCACCACCACGCCGTTGTGCTGCTGCTGGATGGAGTCTTCCCCAACCTCTCCCTCTCTCCTTGCTGGATCAAGGCGTGGGAGACGTCACCGGGCTGCACGTGTGTTGAACGCGGAGGCACCGTTCTTCGGTGCTTAGATCGGAATCAACCGCGATCTGAATCGCTACGAGTACGACTCCTTCATCCGCGTTCTTGCAACGCTTCCGCATCGCGATCTACAAGGGTATGTAGATGCACTCCTTCCCTCTCGTTGCTAGTAAACTCCATAGATTGATCTTGGTGATGCATAGAAAATTTTGAATTTCTGCTACGTTCCCCAACACACATGTCTTGGTGGTCGTTAGTAGTAGCGCGGGTTTATACCCCTCGCTACTACTATGGCATGTCCCGGGTGGGCACTGTAGAGACCACTTAGTAGTAGCGAGGGTTATAAATCCGCGCAACTACTATCAACTTAGTAGTAGCGCGGGTTTATACCCCTCGCTACTACTATGGCATGTCCCGAGGGGGCACGGCAGAGACCACTTAGTAGTAGCGAGGGTTATAAACCCGCGCTACTACTATCAACTTAGTTGTAGCGGGGGTTATAAACCCGCGCTACTAGTAAGTAGCAGCAGCGAGGGGTATAAACCCACGCTACTAGTAAGCGTCTGCCTATAAGTTTTTCCCTAGTAGTGTATAGTGATAGGCTAACATCCTCCAATTAACTGGCTCTTTTAAAGTTTTGTTCATCAAGTTTTGACACACACAAAACACATGGTGAAAATGAGAAGGGTAATGGAAATTCATACCTCTGCATTCCAATATGTTCTCCAAACTATGAAGAGTGAAATCAGTGTCTGAAGTGCAATCCCGCAAAAGCATACCAGCCCAAATCCCCTGAAATTAGAGCCACAAAATCATAGAGACTGTAAATGTCCTTTATTTTTTATTTCGCAATTTGTAGTAGTTCAATAAAATAGGGAAAGTAGTGCCACTCTCCAATCAAAACACATGTCTTTTTTTTTTGCATTGACCACGACAAATTTATTGTATTGACCATGGCAAATTCAACAAAGAGCACATGGCAAATTGATATCATTTTATTCCATCAAACACGACAAATTGCATAAATCTTCATAATTGTTAAGATTTTCGATGAAAAATATATGAATTTTTCGTGTGCCCCAACTTAAGTTCAAACATAATTGTTTAAGCTTTTTGTTGTTTTGTTTTTCAAGTTATGGCAAATGTTAGTTCCTCATGAATGGCAAATGTATAAGTTTCATGCATGGCCTTTTTGCTACCAACACCATGGCTAATTTGTTGTATGTATCAAATATATTAAATTGTATAATGGTCGCCATACCTTTCTTAGAGAACAAATCACCTTAGTTTGCCACCCCTTTTTGAAACGAACAAATTCTCTAAATTTTCCATCTCCCCCTTTTTTTACCAATTTTTTTGAAACTTTAACTGTTTTTTAGAGAATGATTTTCTCTAATCTTGCCATGCGCAATTTTTACTCGTAGGTACATGGCAATTTCACTAATCAGAACATGGAAAGATTTAATTGTCTCCATTATGAATTTAGATGTGTTTTTGCCATTGTAATTGGTTTCTATTTCATCATAGCAATTTTTATACCGTACTTGTCATCATGGCGAAACTCACATGCATGTTGTCTCTATTACCATTTTTTGGAATCATGGAAAGTTTTTTTCGTGTGCATCACATCATTTTTTTTATTGTGGATAGCATGGCAAATTCATTTTACTAATGGCATTACGTACTATGTCAATTAGTTCAACATGGCAAATTGAGGGGGAAATTCCAAATCATCACAAATTGTATTACAAGAAATAGATCACACACATGGAAAACTCTATGATTTTTGTTCTCAGCTAATGGAAAATTTGAAAAATAATTTTATAGTGACATGGCATTTTCACAAAAAAAAATCCGAACACAAATTTTAGAACATACTTTTCATCCTCACATGGCAACTCTATGAATTTGGTTTTACACACATGGGCAACTTTTAAAATTATTTTTTATGGTCACATGTCAATTCCAAATACTTTCTGTTTTCCAGGACATGGAAAAAAATAATGCTCACTTGGCAACTATATGATTCTTTCGTCCAACACACATGGCAAATTAGGGTGCCATGGAAATCATATTTTTCGTCATGTTTTTTTTCTTGAACTTGCCATCATCCCATTTTTCAAATATATCTTGGTAAATTGTACATTACAGGATGGTAGTTTTTAAAATTATAATATAACATTTTTCCATACACTTACAACATGAAAAAAATATAATTTGTTCCTTTTTCTCTATAAGATTTTTTATATCCATGCATTCTTTTCCCAAAAATAACTTCTTTTAGCTGGGCCTATGGGCTAGATAGGTGGTCGCACTGGGGGCTCCCTAGTGCGAACGCTAGACATGACTGATTTCCTTCACTGGAGGGTTCCTCACATACTGAACGATTCGTTCGCTGGGGGTCCCCCAGATCGAACTTTCCCGAGATATTTAGGTCCAATGAACATCCAGTCCGATGTAACGGAAAATTTCCTGCGGGGAATGCGGCGGCTTTCAAACCTTTCGTCATGGTTTTTCCTCGCGTTTGTGCACCCAAGGAAGCTCGGCCGACACCCGAGATACCGCACCCGAACCGCAAGATGCATGGATGTGATGCCATAGTCGTTCATGTCGGTGGATGGCAGGCCAGTAGTTCCAGTTTCACCTCACGCCGTGGTAAGGTCATGAATCGCCATGGAGCAGCAGGTCGTGCTTGTGTCAAGGGTCCCCGAGGGACTGCAACTATGAGCTGGTTTTGCCCAAGGGTTCTCTCGTCCTCACGGGCGTCATAGTCCCTGATGATGAGGTCGGGAAGAAGCAAGCATACGTGTTGAATTTTTATCGTATGTTGATATACGGTGTATTTTCTGAGGGTGTACACATGCACGTGTTGTCGTTGCATCTGCGAACTATGTGGAAGCAAAACATCCTAAGGAAGATGGGCCAGTCTAAAATTTTTGCAGTGAGCGCAATAAATTTCTCTTCTTTACTTCACTTGATGGTTGAAACATTTGGTCCAAACATGATTGTTTACACCGCAATGACCACTCCTTCAACCACTCTACTTCTTCCGACAAATAAGATTATATATACTCCCTTCGTTTCAAAATAGATGACCCAACTTTATACTAACTTTATACTAAATTAGTACAAAGTTGAGTCATCTATTTTGGAACGGAGGGAGTAGTAGTTAACATGGAATTTTATTTTACATATTTCTTTCAATCGAGGAGTGTTGCCCTGTCCTTTTCTTAATAATTGAAAAAACCGGATTTGCTAGAACTCAGCTAGCTGAGTTTTAATTTGGTCTCATTCACTATCACAACCATTGGATTAAAATCATATCTCGATTGGTGTAGTTGCCGCATAAATGATGTCTACAGCCCATGGCGGCCCGTTTTCAGTTTTGGCCTTGTTTGCACGCTAGCGGCCGATCACGGCCTAGGAAATGCAACACTGTTTATTCTTCTCAACTTAAACGCAACACTGCTTTTGTTGTTCATTCATTCGTTCTTTTTCTTTTTTATACGCAAGCAGCGAGCGGTAGAAGAAGAGAGCAAATCTGCTGAACTCCTAACACAAGTGTTCAGTTCTTTTTTGTGTCCAGTTTTTTTTTTGTTTGTTTGCGAAAGTGGTCTCGAGATCTTTTTCCACCACGGTTTTCTTCTTCTCTTGCTGTTTTTTTATTGTTGTACAAAGACCACAAATGTACAACATCATTGTTTTTGATATTTAATCAAGCAAATCTATTATTAGACAAGCCACTGCAACTGTATGTATCTAGGGTTGGAAGGGGACTTGTTGGGGCCAGTTGCATGTCGATCACTAGACACGTAACTGCAAGCATTTTAAACCAACTGCAACTGCATGTGCACAAAGCGACTGCAATTGGGGGCTGTAGGGAGTTGTTGGGGCTAGTTGCATGTCTACCACTAGGCATGCAACTACAAGCATTGTAACCTGACTGCAACTGTAGGGGAAAAGGGACTGTGTCTGGGGTCGAAAGGGAGTTATTGGGGGCCAGTTGCATGTCCACCACTACACATGCAACTGCAAGCATTATAACCCCACTGCAGGTCGAGATGGGGGTTGTCGAGCCACTTGCATGTCCATCACTAGACATGCAACTGCAAGTGTTGTAACCTGACTGCAACTGGGGTCAGTGGGGAGTTCTCAGAGCTAGTTGCATGTCCATCACTAGACATGCAAATGCAAGCGTTGTAACTCCACTGCAATTGGATGGGGACAAAGTGGCTGCAACCCGGCCACGACAGGGTTGTCGGGCCACTTGCATGTCCACCACTAGACATGTAACTTCAAGCGTTGTAACCTGACTGCAACTGCAGGGACACGTACTTGACTGCAAATTGGGTCAGGTGGGGAGTTCTCAGGGCCAGTTGCAAGTGCACTACTAGACATGCAAGTGTTGTAACCCGACTGCAATGCATGTGCACAAAGCGACTACAATTGAGTTGTCGGGCCAATTGCATGTGCATCACTAGACATGCAAATGCAAGTGTTGTAATCCAACTGCAACATCAGGGGCACGCATGTGACTGCAACTAGGGTCGGGTGAGAGTGTCGGGGCCAGTTGCATGTTCACCACTAGACATGCAACTGTAAAAGTTATAACTCGACTGCAACTACATGGGCACATATTGACTGCGATTATAGTGGCGAGAGGGTTGTCGGGCAAGTTACATGTCCACATGCAACTGCAAGGCTGCAAGTGCACATGCACAAAGCGACTACAATTGGAGATAGGCCAATTGTGTGTTTGCTTTTTATTTTTATTTTTATGTTCTCATGCCAGTGCGTACGTGCGCAAAGTTGGTGCATATGCTTGATTTAATTTTATTTAGATTTTTCTACTAGTCGCATGAGCACGAGTTGCATGTGACGCACACATGCAAAATTTCACCCGTCACAACAATTGGGCAACATGTGTGACTCAATTTTTTTTTCAAAAATAACATTTTTTCTGCCCGCTCACCTTTGCGCAACTACATGTGACACACGTCATATTTGATGCAACCACGACTATTTGAGACAGGATCGCTACATCAAATTTGTATTATATTTATATGTACGGTTGCAAGTGAACAAGACACGTATCGCCATGTTATCTAGTCTAGGGGAGTAAAATGACATGATCCATGCAAATGCAAATGCAAAAAAAAAAAACAAGACACAAGCAGCAGTGAACATGATGCATACTATATCCTACTTGACATGCGTAGAAGATGTGTGTCTAAGCACTTCCTTCCTTTTTTTCTCAAATACTCCAGCCATGCAAATGTAAAAAGAAAAAAGAAAAAGAAAACAAGACACAAGCAGCAGTGGACGAGGAGTACATAGCTACGTAGTACAAAACAAGCCCAGCCCAGCCTACATAACAACAAGAAAAGGCAGCACGGGGAAAAACAATGACAACCTCTATTAGTGATGTAAAGAAAAGAAAAAGAGATGAATGAGACCAAACTATATCTCATCTAGATGAGTTCTAGGCATTTCCTTGAAAAAACACAATTATGTAACTCACAGTGCACCGGTACCATGTCAACAAAGTTGATGATTTTTTTTCCAGATAACAGAAAAAAAGACCCGCCTCCACATACAAATATGCGCACAACCATTTAGACTCGTAACGATGCATGTACATCCATAGGCATATAAGTAATTTGGCATGTTCAACCTGGTTTCCATACCCTTTTTTTATAAATAAAGTTGGCACATTATTGATTAATGAACATCAATACATACTTCACCCCGAATACATTCCGGAATGACACCGCAGTAAAAACAATTTACAATATGCTCACAACGACAAACTGACTTATGTGCCAACATATTCAACCCACGCTTGATATGAAGGAAGGAGCGGCGAGCAAAGCCAGATGCCAGATACTTGATATCAGAAATCACGGCCCCTAATCTTGAGCGTTCCTGGTTTCATACCCTATTGTTGGTACTAAAAATTTCTCAATGATATATGATATCATCAATACCAAGACAAGCTTAAGAAGAGATAATGTTTAGGTGATCTAGTCATCTTCCAGGAGAGGCTTGGTTCCATCGGTGCCACCCCACTTTTGCACACGGCTTGAAGCTAGCGCAGCCTGCAGTTGATGACCAAGGTGGAAAGCTCAGGATTTCCATACAAATAACAGGAAAAAAATACATATAATTTGTCTGAAATCAACACAAAGAAAGAAATAAATCATAAGTACGATATGTGGTTACGGAAGATTGGAAAGGTTTTATGACATGTGTTCCTGTATGTATAGTTGTTTCAATAATTGGTGCCTAATTAACAGTTAGTTATATTATAAGGATAGGCTAACATCCTTCAATTAATTGACTCTTTAAAAGTTGTTGTGTTCATCAAGTTTTGACACACACACAAAACACATGGTGAAAACCGGAAGGGTGATGGAAATTCATACCTCTGCATTCCAATCTGTTCTCCACACTATGAAGAGTAAAATCAGTGTCTGAAGTGCAATCCCGCAAAGCATACCAGCCCAAATCCCCTGAAATTAGAGCCACAAAATCATAGAGACCGTAAATGTTCTTTATCATTCGTTAATTATGTTGCAATATGTAGTAGTTCAATCAAATAGGGAAAGTAGTGCCACTCTCCAATGAAATAACATGTATAATGAATTACCCCAACTCCATAGTTGAACTTGTAGCCGAGAAGATAGCCCAAGGGCAATCCGAGAACGTAGTAGCAGCCTAGGTTGATGTATGCAACAAGGCCTTGCCATCCTCCTCCAACAGCAACCCCTGAACCATCATGAGATCAACTCCGGGGATGAGGTTGAGGTGACATGCATGGACAAAAAATGAAATCATCGATCATGCATGATGTGCCTGTGACGTACATGCATGAACAGAAAGAATCGTACCTGAAACCACAGGCTGCACGCTGTTGAGCACCATGGTCAAGCCAAGGAGTCCGGCGATCTTGGAGACGGCGTGCTGGAGCTCCAAATCGGTGGTGTAGATGATGGCGAAGTTATCTCTGAAGATCAAGACGAGGGCCATGCATAGCAGCCCGATGAGCAGCGACTCGGCAATGATGACGATGACAGCGTGCATGGCTGCCCTTGGACGGCCAGCGCCCAGCTCATTGGAGACTCGAACACTGAAAACGTAAAGAGGTAGTAGGTGGTAGCAGTTTGTTTAGAAACTAGTAAAATTTGACGGTTGGTGAAGATGAAGAATTCTTGAACAAAACAAGAACCAATAAAATTTTAATTATAGAGTTTGAATTAAGCTGACCTGATAGCAGCGTTGATGCCAATGAAGATCATATTCTCCCACCCGTTTATGTTCATGCTGAAAAATTAATTAAGCACGATCGAGTATTCTGTCAGCTCCATCAGCCATATACTATATGCATATGCATGTATGATGAGTCTTGTGAAGCAAGCATATATAGTGGAGTATACCAGACGCCCAGCGAATCGACGGCAATCTGCGCATCCTGGAGGTTGCCGGTGAGGACGGTGATGGTGCTGAGGTACCAGATCTCAAGGCAGATCATGACGGCGGACTCGAGGGAGAGCCTGACGAAGGCCCACATGTCGTTGAAGGCGGCCATGGACCAGCCCCTCCAGCCGTCCTTGCACCAGCCGATGATGTAGGCGGACTGGCCCAGAGCGATGGCCCAGAGGGAGAGGTTGTAGGCGACGGCGGCGCCGGGGGAGCCCCATCCGAGGACGGTGACGAGGAGGTAGGAGAGCGCGACGTGGAAGCAGAGGCTGCCGACGCAGATCCAGACGGGCACGATGACCTTGCTCTGCGACTGGAGGAACTTGGCGGTGGGGAAGTTGACGGCGAAGGACAAGGCGCCGGGGAGGATGTAGAGCGCGAAGCGGGCGGCCTCGCGCGCGACGGCGGGGTCCTGGCCGATGGCGAGGAGGATCGGCTCGGCGAAGACGTAGAAGGGCACCATGAGGAGCGCGGCGACGGCGAGGATGATCCAGGAGCGCTGCAGGTAGACGCCAAGCATGGACACCTGGCCGGCGCCGAACGCCTGCCCGCACAGCGTCTCCAGAGCGCTCCCCATGCCGAGCTGCATGCACGCGCGCGCATATTAGCATCAGAAGAACATAGTCAAGGAACTAACTAAGAACGGTGTGTGATCTAGCGACCGGGCAAAGCGTATACAAAGAATCCGAGGGAGAAGGTGGCGAAGACGGAGAGGCCGATGGAGGCGGCGGCGAGGGGCAGGTTGCCGAGGTGGCCAACGAAGATGGTGGTGACGGAGCCGACGGCGTAAATGCTGAGCCCGGCGATGGCGATGGGCATGCCGATGCCCCAGACGCGCTTGGACTCCTCCCACGTCATGCGCGCAGCCTCCCGCACGGTGCTCACCGCCGCCGCGTCGGAACCCATCGCCCCTCCCTCGGCCGGCCGGCTTGCAGGTTGCAGCGTAAATGGTCTGCGTCGGCCCTCAGCCTCGAGGACGAGGAGTAATTTAAAGCGCGACAGTGCTCCTAGCAGTAACAGCTACACCCGCGCGCGAGGACCCTCCCTCAGTGTTGAGTGTTGAGTGTTGCTGCGGCTTGGGTCCCTTGGCACCCACAAAACAAAAATGCTAGACATCCAAACAAATATATAAGTTTACAAACTCTTTTCATCTACTAACCAATCACAAACTTGCCCCCCGATTTTAAGGGAGTGGGCCGCCTCACCAATCAAGTTAACCCTCTTTGTAAAACCTGTAACTCGTTTGTACGTGTAGCATTACTGCCCACAAAATCTATCTATCTAGTACTATCTACTACCACTATAAAAGCACGAGAGGGCAGATCCAAATCACAATATGAACCGTCTGATCACACAATCAATGGTCTAAAATCTTCGTTAACGAAATCGCTCGGCCCCGCCTCCCCCCTTTCATGCCGCTCGACCCACCCGCCCGCACCGGTCGGTCGGCCCAGAACCAATCCCCTCCGCTCTCCTCCTCCACCGACAAGTCTGCTAACCGTTCCTACCCGGCCTGCCTCGACGCCGCCCCACAGCCGCGCTGCCACACCCCGCCCCACGCGTCACCGCCTCCCCTCCTCCCTGCTAGCGTCGTCGCCGCGCCTCGCCCTCCTCCCAGTGCAACGAGAACGACAACCAACGTTGGACTCGGCCGGTGTGGGCGCCGCCGCTCCGGCATACCAGGCTATGGGCAAGGACACGGGCTCGGCTGCTGTTGGGGATATAACCCCGCGGTGTGAACGGCTCGGGAGGGGCCGGGTTACACTGTTGGCAACTCGAAAGTTAAAGGCTTTGATGGGCCTGAAGAGACGTGAAGACCAGAGGCGGCTTAAGAAGCGGGCCTGTTGGAGGCCCAAGACCCGGAGGTGTGAGCCGCCAGAAGATGACTTGCCTAGTAAGGCAAGGCGACTTAGAAACCGAGTTGGTCACGCTGTGTGATCCGGCTTGGACTCTTGTAAGCCCTGGGCCTCGACCTGTGTATATAAAGGCTAGACCCGGCAGTGGGTTAACTCAAGAAACAATTGATCGAAAGCTAGGTCAAGTGATTCCGCTCCCTTGTAATAAATATTCAAGCTATAGTCAACAAAAGCAGGAGTAGGCTTTTACCTCGTTGTGAGGGGCCGAACCTGGGTAAACCTTGTGTCCTTTATCCCGTTCTACCCCTTCGAGCTAACCTACGTTGCGATGGCTCCACACCTAAGTCCTTTCACAAGGGCATCTGCCGTGACAAAACCACGACAATTAGCACCCACCGTGGGGCCAGAGCACGGTGGTTTTGAGTTCTTGAAGGGTAATTTCTCAGGGTTCAAGGGATATGCCGTGGGCCGGATGACTAAGAGTTGCCCCGGCAAGCTCTACATCGACGATGATGGCTGGGGCCCCGAGGCCGACTCAATTGAGTACGGGTACCGGGTCCCCTTCGGTGGAATTCATGTCTTCATCGGCAAGATTGGCGGATCAGAGCCTGAGCCGGACATCTGCACCAACATCATCGAGCCGGCTCGGCGTGCACAACCCGCCAGGGTTCAACCCGACCGGAAGCATGTTTTCATTGGTTTCACGCAAGGCATGGAGCTTACGAAAGGTTCCGAATCTGGAGGAGAGACGGCCATCTATTCAGGTGATGAGTCCTCGACTGGAGAAACGGAATTGATCTATCAGCTTCAAGACGGTGGGCTTGGGGGCTACTCCGGTGGCAACAGTATTCCGGGCCCCTATGAGCCGTCTTCCAGGGCTGCGATCTTCATGGCTGGCACAAGGCCGGCTCTCAATTCATCAACAGCGGCGGCTATGACGTCTGCATCAACTACTACTGCGATAGCTGGGGCGAGCGGCTCAGCCCGGCTGCCGGCTCAGGTTTTATCTGAACTCTTGGGCACTTTGACGACTCTGTTAGCCACAGAGGTGACTGCGGCGAATCAAGCACAGCATAATGCGGAAGCTCCAAAGGTGCGAGATGAGGTGGCCAAAGCCCAGGAGGATCTTAATGCAGAGAATGCCAGGATGGCGACGGAGCGAGCTCTGATGGATGCCGAGTCATAACGGTTAAACGCAGAAGCTTTCCGCCTGAGTCTGGATCAGAATGCATCCAATGCTGTCCTTCGAAGGAGGCACCAGAGCCGCCTACCTTCGCAATATGAGGGACATGTTGGGGAACGTAGTATTTCAAATTTTTTGCCTACAATCACACAAGATCTATCTAGGAGAAGCATAGCAACGAGCGGAGAGAGTGTGTCCACGTACCCTCATAGACCGAAAGCGGAAGCGTTTAGTAACGCGGTTGATGTAGTCGAACGTCTTCGCGATCCAACCGATCAAGTACTGAACGCACGACACCTCCGCGATCTGCACACGTTTAGCTCGGTGACGTCCCTCGAACTCTAGATCCAACTGAGGCCGAGGGAGATTTTCGTCAGCAAGACGGCGTGGTGACGGTGATGATGAAGTTACCGGCGCAGGGCTTCGCCTAAGCAGTACGACAATATGATCGAGGTGTAAAACTGTGGAGGGGGGCACCGCACACAGCTAAGAGATTGTCTGTTGTGCCTTTGGGTGCCCCCCTCAACACGTATATAAAGGAGGGGGAGGAGGAGGCCGGCCTAGGAGGAGGTGTGCCATGGGGGGGAGTCCTACTAGGACTCCAAACCTAGTAGGATTCGCCCCCCCCATTCTTCCTATTCCAAGTGGGAGAAGGGGGGAAGGAGGAGGAGGAGAAAAGGAAGCAGGGGGCGCCGCCCCCTCCCCTTGTCCAATTCGGATTGGGGCAAGGGGGGCGCGCGCCACCTCCTGGCCAGCCCTCTCTCTTCTCCACTAAGGCTCATGAGGCCCAATAGCTTCTCGGGGGGGGGGGGGGGGGTTCCGGTAACCCCCGATACTCCGAAACTTATCCGAAACGACCCGAACTATTCCGGTGTCCGAATATAACATTCCAATATATGAATCTGTATGTCTCAACCATTCTGAGACTCCTCGTCCCGTCCGTGATCTCATCCGGGACTCCAAACAACCTTCGGTCATCAAATCATATAAAACTCATAATACAAATCGTCATCGAACATTAAGCGTGCGGACCCTACGGGTTCGAGAACTATGTAGACATGACTGAGACACATCTCCGGTCAATAACCAATAGCGGAACCTGGATGCTCATATTGGTTCCTACATATTCTACGAAGATCTTTATCGGTCAAACCGCATAACAACATACGTTGTTCCCTTTGTCATCGGTATGTTACTTGCCCGAGATTCGATCGTTGGTATCTTCATACATAGTTCAATGTCGTTACCGGCAAGTCTCTTTACTCGTTCCGTAACGTATCATCCCGCAACTAACTCATTAGTTACATTGCTTGTAAGGCTTATAGTGATGTGCATTACCGAGAGGGTCCAGAGATACCTCTCCGACAATCGGAGTGACAAATCCTAATCTCGATCTATGCCAACTCAACAAACACCATCGGAGACACCTGTAGAGCATCTTTATAATCACCCAGTTACGTTGTGACGTTTGATAGCACACTAAGTGTTCCTCCGGTATTCGGGAGTTGCATAATCTCATAGTCATAGGAACATGTATAAGTCATGAAGAAAGCAATAGCAATAAACTAAACGATTATAGTGCTAAGCTAACGGATGGGTCTTGCCCATCACATCATTCTCTAATGATGTGATCCCATTCATCAAATGACAACACATGTCTATGGCTAGGAAACTTAACCATCTTTGATTAACGAGCTAGTCTAGTAGAGGCATACTAGGGACACTCTGTTTGTCTATGTATTCACACATGTACTAAGTTTCCGGTTAATACAATTCTAGCATGAATAATAAACATTTATCATGATATAAGGAAATATAAATAACAACTTTATTATTGCCTCTAGGGCATATTTCCTTCAGTCTCCCACTTGCACTAGAGTCAATAATCTGGATTACATAGTAATGATTCTAACACCCATGGAGTCTTGGTGCTGATCATGTTTTGCTCGTGAGAGAGGCTTAGTCAACGGGTCTGCAACATTCAGATCCATATGTATTTTGCAAACTTCTATGTCACCCTCCTTGACTAGATCGCGGAGGAATTGAAGCGTCTCTTGATGTGCTTGGTTCTCTTGTGAAAACTGGATTCCTTCGCCAAGGCGATTGCTCCAGTATTGTCAAAAAAGATTTTCATTGGACCCGATGCACTAGGTATGACACCTAGATCGGATATGAACTCCTTCATCCAGACTCCTTCATTTGATGCTTCCGAAGCAGCTATGTACTCCGCTTCACACGTAGATCCCACGACGACACTCTGTTTGGAACTGTACCAACTAACAACTCCACCATTCATTACAAATACGTATCCGGTTTGTGACTTAGAGTCATCCGGATCAGTGTCAAAGCTTGCATCGACGTAACCATTTATGATGAGCTCTTTGTCACCTCCATAAACGAGAAACATATCCTTAGTCCTTTTCAGGAATTTCAGGATGTTCTTGACCGCTGTCTAGTGATCCACTCCTGGATTACTTTGGTACCTCCCTACTATACTTATAGCAAGGCACACATCAGGTTTGGTACACAGCATTGCATACATGATAGAACCTATGGCTGAGGCATAGGGAATGACTTTCATTTTCTTTCTATCTTCTGAAGTGGTCGGGCATTGAGTCTCACTTAACTTCACACCTTGTAACACAGGCAAGAACCCTTTCTTTGACTGATCCATTTTGAACTTCTTCAAAATCTTATCAAGGTATGTGCTTTGTGAAAGTCCAATTAAGCGCCTTGATCTATCTCTATAGATCTTGATGCCCAATATGTAAGCAGCTTCACCGAGGTCTTTCATAGAAAAACTCTTATTCAAGTATCCTTTTATGCTATCCAGAAATTCTATATCATTTCCAATCAACAATATGTAATCCACATATAATATGAGAAATGCTATAGAGCTCCCACTTACTTTCTTGTAAATACAGGCTTCTCCAAAAGTCTGTATAAAACCATATGCTTTGATCACACTATCAAAATGTTTATTCCAACTCCGAGAGGCTTGCACCAGTCCATAAATGGATCATTGGAGCTTGCACACTTTGCTAGTACCCTTTGGATCGACAAAACCTTTTGGTCGCATCATATACAACTCTTCTTCTAGATATCCATTCAGGAATGCAGTTTTGACGTCCATTTGCCAAATTTCATAATCATAAAATGCGGCAATTGCTAACATGATTCGGACAGACTTAAGCATCGCTACGGGTGAGAAAGTCTCATCGTAGTCAACTCCTTGAACTTGTCGAAGACCTTTTGTAACAAGTCGAGCTTTGTAGACAGAAACATTACCGTCAGCGTCGGTCTTCTTCTTGAAGATCCATTTATTTTCTATGGCTTGCTGATCATCGGGCAAGTCAACCAAAGTCCACACTTTGTTCTCATACATGGATCCCATCTCAGATTTCATGGCTTCAAGCCATTTCGCGGAATCTGGGCTCATCATCGCTTCCTCATAGTTCGTAGGTTCGTCATGGTCAAGTAACATGACGTCCAGAACAGGATTACCATACCACTCTGGTGCGGATCTTACTCTGGTTGACCTACGAGGTTCGGTAGTAACTTGATTAGAAGCTTCATGATCATCATCATTAGCTTCCTCAATAATTGGTGTATTAATCACTGGAACTTATTTCTGTGATGAACTACTTTCCAATAAGGGAGCAGGTACAATTACCTCATCAAGTTCTACTTTCCTCCCACTCACTTCTTTCGAGAGAAACTCCTTCTCTAGAAAGGATCCATTCTTAGCAACAATTTTTTTTCCTTCGGATCCGTGATAGAAGGTGTACCCAACAGTCTCCTTTGGGTATCCTATGAAGACACGTTTCTCCGATTTGGGTTCGAGCTTATCAGGTTGAAGCTTTTTCACATAAGCACCGCAGCCCCAAACTTTAAGAAACGACAACTTCGGTTTCTTGCCAAACCACAGTTCATATGGTGTCGTCTCAATGGATTTAGATGGTGCCCTATTTAACGTGAATGCAGCCGTCTCTAAAGCATAACCCCAAAACGATAGCGGTAAATCAGTAAGAGACATCATAGATCGCACCATATCTAATAAAGTGCGGTTACGACGTTCGGACACACCATTACGCTGTGGTGTTCCAGGTGGCGTGAGTTGCGAAACTATTCCGCATTGTTTCAAATGAAGAACAAACTCGTAACTCAAATATTCACCTCCACGATCAGATCATAGAAACTTTATTTTCTTGTTACGATGATTTTCCACTTTACTCTGAAATTCTTTGAACTTTTCAAATGTTTCAGACTTACGTTTCATCAAGTAAATATACCCATATCTGCTCAAATCATCTGTAAATATACCCAAGTCTGTTGCTCCCTCCATTGTTCCGGAGAACGGAGTCTTAGTCATCTTGCCCACGAGGCATGTTTCGCAAGCATCAAGTGATTAATAATCAAGTGATTCCAAAAGCCCATCAGCATGGAGTTTCTTCTTGCGCTTTACACCAATATGACCTAAACAGCAGTGCCACAAATAAGTTGCACTATCATTATTAAACTTATATCTTTCGGCTTCAATACTATGAATATGTGTATCACTACTATCGAGATTCAATAAAAATAGACCACTCATCAAGGGTGCATGACCATAAAAGATATTACTCGTATAAATAGAACAACCATTATTCTCTGATTTACATGAATAACCGTCTCGCATCAAACAAGATCTAGATATAATGTTCATGCTTAACGCTGGCACCAAATAACAATTATTCAGGTCTAAAACTTATCCCGAAGGTAGATGTAGAGGTAGCGTGCTGACGGCGAGCACATCAACTTTGGAACCATTTCCCACGCGCATTGTCACCTCGTCCTTAGCCAATCTTCGCTTAATCCATAGCCCCAGTTATCAAATACCCAGGCGCTACTATGAGCATTAGTAAGGTACACATCAATAACATGTATATCAAATATACCATTCACTTTGACATCCTTCTTATCCGCCAAATTCTTGGGGCAGTTCCGCTTCAAGTGACCAGTCCCTTTGCAGTAGAAGTACTCAGTCTCAGGCTTAGGTCCAGACTTGGGCTTCTTCACTTGAGCAGCAACTTGCTTGCCGTTCTTCTTGAAGTTCCCCTTCTTCCCTTTGCCCTTCTTCTTGAAACTAGTGGTCTTGTTGACCATCAACACTTGATGCTCCTTCTTGATTTCTACCTCCGTGGCCTTTAGCATCGCGAAGAGCTCGGGAATTGTCTTATCCATCCCTTGCATATTATAGTTCATCACGAAGCTTTTGTAGCTTGGTGGCAGTGATTGAAGAACTCTGTCAATGACACTATCATCTGGAAGATTAACTCCTAGTTGAGTCAAGTGATTGTGGTACCCAGACATTTTGAGTATATGTTTACTGACAGAACTATTCTCCTCCATTTTGCAGCTGTAGAACTTATTGGAGACTTCATATCTCTCAATCTGGGCATTTTCTTGAAATATTAACTTCAACTCCTGGAACATCTCATATGCTCCATGACGTTCAAAACGTCGTTGAAGTCCCGGTTCTAAGCCGTAAAGCATGCCACACTGAACTATCGAGTAGTCATCAGCTTTGCTCTGCCAGGCGTTCATAACGTCCGGCGTTGCTCCTGCAGCGGGTCTTGCACCTAGCGGTGCTTCCAGGACGTAATTCTTCTGTGCAGCAATGAGGATAATCCTCAAGTTACGGACCCAGTCCGTGTAGTTGCTACCATCATCTTTCAACTTAGCTTTCTCTAGGAACGCATAAAATTCAACGGAACAGTAGCACGGGCCATTTATCTACAACAACATAGACATGCAAAATACTACCAGGTACTAAGTTCATGATAAATTAAAGTTCAATTAATCATATTACTTAAGAACTCCCACTTAGATAGACATCCCTCTAATCATCTAAGTGATCACGTGATCCATATCAACTAAACCATGTCCGATCATCACGTGAGATGGAGTAGTTTTCAATGGTGAACATCACTATGTTGATCATATCTACTATATGATTCACGCTCGACCTTTCGGTCTCAGTGTTCCGAGGCCATATCTGCATAAGCTAGGCTCGTAAAGTTTAACCCGAGTATTCTGCATGTGCAAAAATGGCTCGCACCCGTTGTATGTGAACGTAGAGCTTATCACACCCGATCATCACGTGGTGTCTAAGCACGACGAACTGTCGCAACGGTGCATACTCAGGGGGAACACTTATACCTCAAAATTTAGTGAAAGATCATCTTATAGTGCTACCGCCGTACTAAGCAAAATAAGATGCATAAAAAGATAAACATCACATGCAATCAAATAAGTGATATGATATGGCCATCATCATCTTGTGCCTTTGATCTCCATCTCCAAAGCACCGTCATGATTGTTGGAAATATGCCCTAGAGGCAATAATAAATGGTTATTATTATATTTCTTTGTTCATAGTAATTGTCTATTATTCATGCTATAATTGTATTGTCCGGAAATCGTAATACATGTGTGAATACACAGACCACAAAGTGTCCCTAGTAAGCCGCTAGTTGACTAGCTCGTTGATCAACAGATAGTCATGGTTTCCTGACTATGGACATTGGATGTCATTGATAACGGGATCACATCACTAGGAGAATGATGTGATGGACAAGACCCAATCTTAAGCATAGCATAAAAGATCGTGTAGTTTCGTTTGCTAGAGCTTTTCCAATGTCAAGTATCTTTTCCTTAGACCATGAGATCGTGCAACTCCCGGATACCGTAGGAGTACTTTGGGTGTGCCAAACGTCACAACGTAACTGGGTGATTATAAAGGTGCATTACGGGTATCTCCGAAAGTGTCTGTTGGGTTGGCACGGATCGAGACTGGGATTTGTCACGACGGAGAGGTATCTCTGGGCCCACTCGGTAATGCATCATCATAATGAGCTCAATGTGACTAAGGCGTTAGTCACGAGATCATGCATTGCGGTACGAGTAAAGAGACTTGCCGGTAACGAGATTGAACAAGGTATTGGGATACCGACGATCGAATCTCGGGCAAGTAACATACCGATTGACAAAGGGAATTGCATACGGATTGATTGAATCCTCGACACCGTGGTTCATCCGATGAGATCATCGTGGAACATGTGGGAGCCAACATGGGTATCCAGATCCCGCTGTTGGTTATTGACCGGAGAGGCGTCTCGGTCATGTCTGCATGTCTCCCGAACCCGTAGGGTCTACACACTTAAGGTCCGGTGACGCTAGGGTTGTAGAGATATATGTATGCGGAAACCCGAAAGTTGTTCGGAGTCCCGGATGAGATCCCGGACGTCACGAGAGGTTCCGGAATGGTCCGGAGGTGAAGAATTATATATAGGAAGTCAAGTTTCGGCCACCGGGAAAGTTTCGGGGGTTACCGGTATTGTACCGGGACCACCGGAAGGGTCCCGGGGGTCCACCGGGTGGGGCCACCTACCCCGGAGGGCCCCGTGGGCTAAAAGTGGAAGGGAACCAGCCCTTAGTGGGCTGGGGCGCCCCCCTTGGGCCTCCCCCCATGCGCCTAGGGTTGGGAACCCTAGGGGGGGGGAGCTTCCCCCTTGCCTTGGGGGGCAAGGCACCCCTTCCCCCCCACTTGGCCGCCGCCCCCCTTGGAGATCTGATCTCCCAAGGGCTGGCGCCCCCCCAGGGGTCCTATAAATAGTGGGGGGGAGGGAGGGCAGCAACCTACAGCCTTGGGCGCCTCCCTCCTTCCCTGCAACACCTCTCTCTCTCTCGCAGAAGCTTTGCGAAGCCCTGCCGGAGACCCGCTACATCCACCACCACGCCGTCGTGCTGTTGGATCTCCATCAACCTCTCCTTCCCCCTTGCTGGATCAAGAAGGAGGAGACATCGCTGCACCGTACGTGTGTTGAACGCGGAGGTGCCGTCCGTTCGGCACTCGGTCATCGGTGATTTGGATCACGGCGAGTACGACTCCGCCATCCACGTTCATTGGAACGCTTCCGCTCGCGATCTACAAGGGTATGTAGATGCACTCCCTTCCCCTCGTTGCTAGTACACTCCATAGATGCATCTTGGTGAGCGTAGGAAAATTTTAAAATTATGCTACGATTCCCAACAGTGGCATCATGAGCCAGGTCTATGCGTAGTTACTATGCACGAGTAGAACACAAAGTAGTTGTGGGCGTTGAGTTTGCCAATTCTTCTTGCCGCTACTAGTCTTTTCTTGTTTCCGCGGCATTGTAGGATGAAGCGGCCCGGACCGACCTTACACGTACACTTACGTGAGACAGGTTCCACCGACTGACATGCACAAGTTGCATAAGGTGGCTAGCGGGTGTCTGTCTCTCCTATTTTAGTCAGAACGGATTCGATGAAAAGGGTCCTTATGAAGGGTAAATAGAAATTGGCAAATCACGTTGTGGTCATACGTAGGTAAGAAACGTTCTTGCTAGAAACCTACAAACCACGTAAAAACTTGCAACAAAATTAGAGGACGTCTAACTTGTTTTTGCAGCAAGTGCTATGTGATATGATATGGCCAGAAGATGTGATGAATGATATATGTGATGTATGAGATTGATCATATTCCTGTAATAGGAATCACGACTTGCATGTCGATGAGTTTGACAACCGGCAGGAGCCATAGGAGTTGTCTTTATTATTTTGCATGACCTGCGTGTCATTGAATAACGCCATGTAAATTACTTTACTTTGTTGCTAAACGCGTTAGCCATAGAAGTGGAAGTAAACGTTGGCGTGACGACTTCATGAAGACACAATGATGGAGATCATGATGATGGAGATCATGGTGTCATGCCGGTGACGAAGATGATCATGGTGCCCCGAAGATGGAGATCAAAGGAGCATGATGATATTGGCCATATCATGTCACTATTTGATTGCATGTGATGTTTATCATGTTTTTGCATCTTATTTGCTTAGAACGACGGTAGTAAGTAAGATGATCCCTTATAATAATTTCAAGAAAGTGTTCACCCTAACTGTGCACCGTTGCGAAGGTTCGTTGTTTCGAAGCACCACGTGATGATCGGGTGTGATAGATTCTAACGTTCGAATACAACGGGTGTTGACGAGCCTAGCATGTACAGACATGGCCTCGGAACACACGCAATACACTTAGGTTGACTTGACGAGCCTAGCATGTACAGACATGGCCTCGGAACACGGAGGACCGAAAGGTCGAGCATGAGTCGTATAGAAGATACGATCAACATGGAGATGTTCACCGATCTTGACTAGTCCGTCTCACGTGATGATCGGACACGGCCTAGTTAAACTCGGATCATGTTTCACTTAGATGACTAGAGGGATGTCTATCTGAGTGGGAGTTCATAATCAGATGAACTTCATTATCATGAACATAGTCAAAAAGGTATTTGCAAATCATGTCATAGCTTGCGCTTTAGTTCTACTGGTTAAGATATGTTCCTAGAGAAAATTTAGTTGAAAGTTGGTAGTAGCAATTATGCGGACTGGGTCCGTAAACTGAGGATTGTCCTCATTGCTGCACAGAAGGCTTATGTCCTTAACGCACCGCTCGGTGTGCCGAACCTCAGCGTCCTCTGTAGATGTTACGAAACATCTGACGTACACATTTTGATGACTATGTGATAGTTCAGTGCGTTTTAGAATTGTGGCACCAAAGACGTTTTGAAACGTCGCAGAACATGTGAGATGTTCCGAAGACTGAAATTGGGATTTCAGACTAGTGCCCACGTCAAGAGGTATGAGACCTCTGACAAGTTTCTTAAGCCTGCAAACTAAGGGAGAAAAGCTCAATCGTTGAGCGTGTGCTCAGATTGTCTGAGTGCCACAATCGCTTGAATCGAGTGGGAGTTAATCTCCCAGATGAGATAGTGATAGTTCTCCATAGTCACTGCCACCAAGCTAGTAGAGCTTTGTGATGAACTATAACATATCAAGGATGGTTATGATGATCCTTGAGCTATTCGCGATGTTTGACACCGCGAGAGTAGAAATCAAGAAGGAGCATCAATTGTTGATGGTTAGTAAAACCACTAGTTTAAGAAGGGCAAGGGCAAAAGGGATACTTCATGAAACAACAAGTCGTTTGCTGCTCTAGTGAAGAATCCCAAGGTTGAACCCAAACCCGAGACTAAGTGCTTCTGGAATGAGAGGAACGGTCACTGAAGCAGTACTACCCTAGATACTTGGTAGATGAGAAGGCAGGCAAGGTCGATAGAAGTATATTGGATATACATTATATGAATGTGTACTTTACTAGTACTCCTAGCAGCACCAGGGTATTAGATACTGGTTCGGTTGCTAAGTGTTAGTAACTCGAATAAAAGCTGCGGAATAAATGGAGACTAGCTAAAGGTGAGATGACGATATTTGTTGGAAGTGTTTCCAAGGTTGATGTGATCAAGCATCGCATGCTCCCTCTACCATCGAGATTTGGTGTTTGCGTTGAACATGATTGGATTATGTTTACCGCAAAACGGTTATTCATTTAAGGAGAATAATGGTTACTCTGTTTATTTGAATAATACCTTCAATGGTCTTGCACCTAAAATGAATCTCGATCGTAGTGATACACATGTTCATGCCAAAAAGATATAAGATAGTAATGATAGTACCACATACTTGTGGCACTGCCACTTGAGTCATATTGGTGTAGAACGCATGAAGAAGCTCCATGTAGGTGGATCTTTGGACTCACTCGTTTTTGAAAAGATTGAGACATGCGAACCATGTCTATTGGTATATATGCATGAAGGAACTCCATACAGATGGATCGTTTGGACTCACTTGATTATGAATCACTTGAGACATGCAAATCATACCACATGGGCAAAATGACTGAAAGTCCTTGTTTTTCATTGAGATGGAAGAAGAGAGCAACTTATTGGAAGTAATACATTTTGATGTACGCAGTCCAATGAGTGCTGAGGCATGCAGTGGACATCGTTATGTTCTTACTTCACAGATGATTTGAGTAGATGCTGAGTGTATTTACTTGATGAAACACTAGTCTGAATTATTGAAAGGTTCAAGTAATTTCAGAGTGAAGTTGAAGATCGTCGTGAACAAGAGGATAAAATGTCTGTGATATGATCATAGAGATGAGTATCTAAGATACGAGTTTGGCACACAATTGAGACATTGTGGAAAGTGTTTCACAATTAATACCGCCTGGAACACCATAGTGTGATGGTGTGTCCGAACATCATAACTGCACCCTATTGGATATGGTGCATACCATGATGTTTCTTATCAAATTACCACTATCGTTTATGGGTTAGGCATTAGAGACAACCGCATTCACTTTAAAAGGGGCACCACGCAATTCCGTTGAGACGACACCGTTTATAGAAACCTAAGTTGTCGTTTCTTAAAAGTTTGGGGCTGCGATGCTTATGTGAAAAGTTTCAGGCTGATAAGCTCGAACCCAAAGCGGATAAATGCATCTTCATAGAATACCCAAAAACAGTTGGGTATACCTCCTATTTCAGATCTGGAAGCAAAAGTAATTGCTTCTAGAAACGAGTCCTTTCTCGAGAAAAAGTTTCTCTCGAAAGAATTGAGTGGGAGGATGGTGGAGACTTGATAAGGTTATTGAACCGTCGCTTCAACTAGTATGTAGCAGGGCACAGGAAGTTGTTCCTGTGGCACCTACACCTATTGAAGTGGAAGCTTATGATAGTGATCATGAAACTTCGGATCAAGTCACTACCAAACCTCGTAGGACGACGAGGATGCGCACTACTTCAGAGTAATGCGTGATCCTGTCTTGGAAGTCATGTTGCTAGACAACAATGAACCTACGAGCTATGGAGAAGCGATGGTGGGCCCATATTCCGACGAATGGCTCGAGGCCATGAAATCCGAGATAGAATCCATGTATCAGAAAGCATGGACTTTGGTGAACTTGCCCGATGATCGGCAAGCCATTGAGATAAATGGATCTTTAAGAAGAAGACGGACATGGAAGGTAATGTTACCATCTATGAAGCTCGACTTGTGGCAAAGAGTATTTTCACAAGTTCAAGGAGTTGACTACGATGAGTTTTTCTCATCCGTAGCGATGCTTAGGTCCGTCGGAATCATGTTAGCGTTAGCTACATTTATGAAATCTGGCAGATGGATGTCAAAACAAGTTTCCTTACCAGTTTTCGTAAGGAAAGGTTGTATGTGATACAATCAGAAAGGTTTTGTCGATCCTAAGGATGCTAAAAGGTATGCTAGCTCCAGCGATCCTTCCATGGATTAGAGCAAGCATCTCGGAGTCAGAATATACGCTTTGATGGAGTGATCAAAGTTTTTGGGTTTATACAAAGTTTGTTAGAAACTTGTATTTACAATAAAGTGAGTGGGAGCACTACAACATTTCTGATAAGTATATGTGAATGACATATTGTTGATCCGAAATGATGTAAAATTTCTGGAAAGCATAAAGGGTTGTTTGAAAGGAGTTTTTCAAAGGAAGACCTGGATAAAGCTACTTACATATTGGGCATCAAGATCCATAGAGATAGATCAAGACGCCTGATGATACTTTCAAAAGACAGCACACCTTGACATGATTTTGAAAGAGTTCAAAATAGATCAGCAAAGAAGGAGTTCTTGGCTGTGTTACAAGGTGTGAGTATTGAGTGAGACCCAAGACCTGACCATAGCAGAAGATAGAGAAAGGACGAAGGTCGTCCCCTATGCTTTAGACATAGGCTCTATAGTATGCTATGCTGTGTACCGCACATGTAGTGTGCCTTGCCATGAGTTGGTCAAGAGGGCACAATGGTGATCCGGGAAAGGATCTCATGACAGCGGTCGAACTTATCCTTAGCACCTAGTGGATTAAGGAACTTTCTTGATTATGGAGGTGGAAAGGAGTTCGTCGTAAAGGGTTACGTCGATGCGAACTTTGACACTAATCCAGATGACTCTGAGTAGTAAACCGGATTCGTATAGTAGAGCAATTATTTGAAATGGCTCCAAATAGCGCGTGGTAGCATCCACAAGATGACATAGATATTCGTAAAGCACACGGTTCTGAAAGGTTCAGACCCGTTGACTAATAACCTCTCTCACAAGCATAACACGACCAAACCAGAACACATTGAGTGATAATCACATAGTGATGTGAACTAGATTGTTGACTCTAGTAAACTCTTTAGATGTTGGTCACATGGTGATGTGACCAGTGAGTGTTAATCACATGGTGATGTGAACTAGATTATTGACTCTAATGCAAGTGGGAGACTGTTGGAAATATGCCCTAGAGGCAATAATAAATGGTTATTATTATATTTCTTTGTTCATGGTAATTGTCTATTATTCATGCTATAATTGTATTGTCCGGAAATCGTAATACATGTGTGAATACACAGACCACAAAGTGTCCCTAGTAAGCCTCTAGTTGACTAGCTCGTTGATCAACAGATAGTCATGGTTTCCTGACTATGGACATTGGATGTCATTGATAACGGGATCACATCATTAGGAGAATGATGTGATGGACAAGACCCAATCTTAAGCATAGCATAAAAGATCGTGTAGTTTCGTTTGCTAGAGCTTTTCCAATGTCAAGTATCTTTTCCTTAGACCATGAGATCGTGCAACTCCCGGATACCGTAGGAGTACTTTGGGTGTGCCAAACGTCACAACGTAACTGGGTGACTATAAAGGTGCATTACGGGTATCTCCGAAAGTGTCTGTTGGGTTGGCACGGATCGAGACTGGGATTTGTCACGACGGAGAGGTATCTCTGGGCCCACTCGGTAATGCATCATCATAATGAGCTCAATGTGACTAAGGCGTTAGTCACGGGATCATGCATTGCGGTACGAGTAAAGAGACTTGCCGGTAACGAGATTGAACAAGGTCTTGGGATACCGACGATCGAATCTCGGGCAAGTAACATACCGATTGACAAAGGGAATTGCATACGGATTGATTGAATCCTCGACACCGTGGTTCATCCGATGAGATCATCGTGGAACATGTGGGAGCCAACATGGGTATCCAGATCCCGCTGTTGGTTATTGACCGGAGAGGCGTCTCGGTCATGTCTGCATGTCTCCCGAACCCGTAGGGTCTACACACTTAAGGTCCGGTGACGCTAGGGTTGTAGAGATATATGTATAAGGAAACCCGAAAGTTGTTCGGAGTCCCGGATGAGATCCCAGACGTCACGAGAGGTTCCAGAATGGTCCGGAGGTGAAGAATTATATATAGGAAGTCAAGTTTCGGCCACCGGGAAAGTTTCGGGGGTTACCGGTATTGTACCGGGACCACCGGAAGGGTCCCGGGGGTCCACCAGGTGGGGCCACCTACCCCGGAGGGCCCCGTGGGCTGAAAGTGGAAGGGAACCTGCCCTTAGTGGGCTGGGGCGCCCCCCTTGGGCCTCCCCCCATGCGCCTAGGGTTGGGAACCCTAGGGGGGGGGAGCTTCCCCCTTGCCTTGGGGGCCAAGGCACCCCTTCCCCCCCACTTGGCCGCCGCCCCCCTTGGAGATCTGATGTCCCAAGGGCTGGCGCCCCCCAGGGGTCCTATAAATAGTGGGGGGGGGGGGGGAGGGCAGCAACCTACAGCCTTGGGCGCCTCCCTCCTCCCCTGCAACACCTCTCTCTCTCTCTCGCAGAAGCTTTGCGAAGCCCTGCCGGAGACCCGCTACATCCACCACCACGCCGTCGTGCTGTTGGATCTCCATCGACCTCTCCTTCCCCCTTGCTGGATCAAGAAGGAGGAGACATCGCTGCACCGTACGTGTGTTGAACGCGGAGGTGCCGTCCGTTCGGCACTCGGTCATCGGTGATTTGGATCACGGCGAGTACGACTCCGTCATCCACGTTCATTGGAACGCTTCCGCTCGCGATCTACAAGGGTATGTAGATGCACTCCCTTCCCCTCGTTGCTAGTACACTCCATAGATGCATCTTGGTGAGCGTAGGAAAATTTTAAAATTATGCTACGATTCCCAACAATGATCACCATCTTCACCGGCTTGACACCTTGATCTCCATCGAAGCATCGTTGTCGTCTCGCCAACTATTGCTTCTATGACTATCGCTACCGCTTAGTGATAAAGTAAAGCAATTACATGGCGATTGCATTTCATACAATAAAGTGACAACCATATGGCTCCTGCCAGTTGCTGATAACTGTTACAAAACATGATCATCTCATACAACAATTTATATATCATCACGTCTTGACCATATCACATCATAGCAAGCCCTGCAAAAACAAGTTAGACGTCCTCTACTTTGTTGTTGCAAGTTTTGCGTGGCTGCTACGGGCTTAGCAAGAACCATTCTTACCTACGCATCAAAACCACAACGATTTTTTGTCAAGTGTGCTGTTTTAACCTTCAACAAGGACCGGGCGTAGTCACACTCGATTCAACTAAAGTTGGAGAAATAGACACCCACTAGCCACCTGTGTGCGAAGCACGGCGGTAGAACCAGTCCCATGAACGCGGTCATGTAATGTCGGTCTGGGCCGCTTCATCCAACAATACCACCGAATCAAAGTATGACATGCTGGTAAGCAGTATGACTATTATCGCCCACAACTCTTTATGTTCTACTCGTGCATATAACAACGAGCGGGGAGAGTGTGTCCACGTACCCTCGTAGACCGAAATCGGAAGCGTTTAGTAACATGGTTGATGTACTCGAACATCTTCGCGATCCAACCGATCAAGTACCGAACGCACGACACCTCCAAGATCTGCACACGTTCAGCTCGGTGACGTCCCTCGAACTCTAGATCCAGCTGAGGCCGAGGGGGAGTTTCGTCAGTACGACGGCGTGGTGACGGTCATGATGAAGTTACCGGCGCTGGGCCTCGCCTAAGCACTACGACAATATGACCGGGATGTAAAACTGTGGAGGGGGGCACTGCACACGGCTAAGAGATTGTCTGTTGTGCCTTTGGGTGCCCCCTCCCCACGTATATAAAGGAGGGGGAGGAGGAGGCCGGCCTAGGAGGAGGCGCGCCATGGGGGGGAGTCCTACTAGGACTCCAAAACTAGTAGGATTCGGACTCCCCTTTCATATTCCAAGTGGGAGAAGGGGGCAAAGAGGAGGAGGAGAGAAGGAAGGAGGGAGGCACCGCCCCCTCCCCTTGTCCAATTCGGACTGGGGCAAGGGGGGAGCGCGCCACCTCCTGGTCAGCCCTCTCTCTTCTCCACTAAGGCCCATGAGGCCCAATAGCTTCCGGGGGGGGGGGGTCCGGTAACCCCCGGTACGCTCAAACTTATCCGAAACGACCCGAACCATTCCGGTGTCCAAATGTAACCTTCCAATATATCAGTCTTTATGTCTCGACCATTCCGAGACTCCTCATCATGTCCGTGATCTCATCCGGGACTCCGAACAACCTTCGGTCATCAAATCACATAAACTCATAATACAAATCATCATCGAGCGTTAAGCGTGCGGACCCTACGGGTTCGAGAACTATGTAGACATGACCGAGACACATCTCTGATCAATAACCAATAGCGGAACCTGGATGCTCATATTGGCTCCTACATATTCTACGAAGATCTTTATCGATCGAATCGCATAACAACATATGTTGTTCCCTTTGTCATCGGTATGTTACTTGCCCGAGATTCGATCGTCGGTATCTTCATACCTAGTTCAATCTCGTTACCGGCAAGTATCTTTACTCGTTCCGTAATGCATCATCCCGCAACTAACTCATTAGTTACATTGCTTGCAAGGCTTATAGTGATGTGTGTCGGTGTCAAAACCGGCGGATCTCGGGTAGGGGGTCCCGAACTGTGCGTCTAGGATCGATGGTAACAGGAGATGGGGGACACAATGTTTACCCAGCTTTGGGCCCTCTCTATGGAGGTAATACCCTACTTCCTGCTTGATTGATCTTGATGAATATGAGTATTACAAGAGTTGATCTACCACAAGATCGTAATGGCTAAACCCTAGAAGTCTAGCTCATATGACTATGGTAATGAGCATCCTGATCCGGACTAAGCCCTCCGGTTTATATATACACCGGAGGGATCTAGGGTTACATAAGGTCGGTCACAGAGAAAGGAAATCTTCATATTTGATCGCCAAGCTTGCCTTCCACGCCAAGGAGAGTCCCATCCGGACACGGGTGGGAGTCTTCGGTCTTCGTATCTTCACAGCCCATCAGTCCGGCCCATGGCTAACATGCCGGACGCTCGAGGACCCCTTAGTCCAGGACTCCCTCACTAGCCCCCGAACCAGGCTTCAATGATGAGGTGTCCGGCGCGCAGATTGTCTTAGGCATTGTAAGGCGGGTTCCTCGTCTGATGACTTCAAAGTGATGTATCCGGCCTTCCATTTAATGTCGTACCCCTCGGCTTCTATGCGTCAATCAGCTTCAGCTTCCACGTGTCGAGCAAATGCGAGAGGTCAGAGTATTTTTGCATATAACACCCTAGTCACAAAAAAGAGCGTCTATTTAAAGAGATTGGATCCCAGATCCATTTGGCACCACATGGAAAAAATCCTCAAAGACGGCCAGAAAAGACCATCCCAACATGGCGAGTGCACCCAGCTCTTCCTCCCGTCATTGCAGCCCAAAAAAAGGCGAGTGGGAGAGGTGCTCCATATCCCATGGTCAGCTGGTGAAGCTGCAAACACAGTGATTCCTCCCCACATAGATCTAGTCCCTATTCGAGCAGGACTGACTGTCTTCAATGGCGGGGCTCAGGCTGAAGATTTCCCCAATCCATCCGGGGGGAACGAGTGTGCTTTGTTCCTTATCTGCTAAGAGGCGTCGGATTTCCAATTCATCCATTCATCCGCGGGCTTCTGGAGTATTATGGCCTCCAACTGCACAACTTTACTCCGGCCTCCATCCTGCATATAGCGGGTTATGTTGTCCTTTGCGAGCTATTCCTGGGTTGTGAGGCTCATTTTGAACTGTGGAGAAAGTTATTCTACCTCGTCCCGCGCAACCACGAGGGATCGATATTTGAAGTGGGCGGAGCCGAAATATGGCGCATCGCCGAGACCGGATACCTATCCGGCACACCAAAGAAGGCATCCGAAGAATGGCCGTCCGAGTGGTTCTATATTGAGGACGTCGCGCTTCCAGATCCAGTTCGGAGGGGTCTCCCCGAGTTCGCAAGAGTTCCTTTGAAGAAACGCCACAGCTGGCGCCCCCGGAGTCTTGAAGAAGACGATAGCGCGGAAGTTCGTCAACTCATGGGCAAGATAAAGACGCTCGCCCAGTCTGGATTATCAATAGCCGAGGTAATGGCGACTTCAATAGTGCGGGGGGTTCAGCCACTCCAATATCGAGGGCTCCCCATGTGGCACTATAATGGGGAAGATGACGCCTCCCGCTGCGGCAGGAAGGGTCCGAACACCCCCCGCCGCTCTGGCCAAAATATTGGCCGAACTGTACAAAGGGGAGGAGGAGGAGTTCCTTCATATCAAGCGCAGAGATGGATATTCCATGTACAATCCACCTACATGGGTAAGTCTTGACCCCTCTACTCTGTTCTGCTTACTCCTCTCCTCAAATCATCTTTTAATGAATATGTAATCCGCCTGTTTATTGTAGCATTGGTGAAAGGTCTCCGAGGGGCTTTACAGCCCCGCCCCCAGCCGGAGGACCACAACCGAGACCTTGACCCTGGATTCGAGGAGGATCTAGATATATTCGTGACGCTCGTGGACGGGACGTTTTACCAGGCGAGCTACGACGGCACGGAAGTGGCCATCATCACCGACTACCCTGGTCTTCTTCCCGCCTCCCATGTAAGTAATCAGGAGACATTTTCCCCGAAGGAGTTTCCTCGTTCTGCCTCACCCACCGCACTGTCTCGTGCTCCAAAGGGGAGGCATTCGTCGTGCTGCGTTACCCTAGGAACGATTCCGAAGAGAGCGGCTCCTACACCGGGCAAGCCTTCAAAGAGGTATGGGTTTGTAAATATGTCCTTAGCAGTTGCATCCAACTGAGACTTGCGTGTTCGTCCTGTATCAGGAAAAGAGTTCGCCAGACTGTGTCCAGGGATCCGGCCGGATATACTGCCGACAGCCGGAATCTGGTCCCAGCCGAAGAGACAGGGGCCGATATGGGAGTGGCGCCGGACTGTCCTTCGGCTGAGGACTCAGAAGATATGTCCGTCACCAACTCGGAAGTGGAGAGTGCCATGAATCATCGGCACCGGAGGACCATTTTACGCGACCCTCGCTTCTCGGAAGAGGCATTCAATGCCTTCAGCTCGACTAATGCATACATCCGAGCTGCTCGAAATGGGCTTGGCAGAGCCACAGAGCAACATTTGAAAGATGTGCTGGTAAAATTTACTGTGTCCGGAATATGATAACCATATGCCAGTAGCCCCCGAGACTTAAAGTAGTTGGTACAACTGATTTGAGGATCGTTGTATGACCAGGTTCTTACGGAGAAGAGTGACCTACTAGCTCAAGAGCTAGAAAGGTGTCGGACACAACTAACTGCTGTTACCACTGAACTGGAGAAATCCAAGAAGGCGTCACCTGGTAATATTCCCCTCCATCGAGAAAATATAAGTATATGTCAGTAATGCTAACAGTATTGCATATACCATGACATAATTGTCAGAGGAATTCAAGGAGGCACTGGAAGTCGCACAAGCGAATGAACAAGAAGCCAAAAGGCTACATGCTACGGGCGAACGTATGCTGAAACAGGTCATTGATGAGAAAAATCAACTCCAGGATTCCAAGACCCATCTGGGCGAAGAGCTGAAGGATGTGCGGGCCCAGCTAGCCGATTCTGTGAAGGAAAATAAGAGGCTGCGAGGCGGCATATTTAGTATGTGTTCAAACTTACCACCATGTAATTCGGCGAGGAAAGGAACTGACAGAACTATGTCTGTAGGTATGTTGACTGGCCGTCCCGAGGAGGAGATGTCCGGATCTTCGGGCCATCTACTACAAGAGCTATCGCAAATGCACGAGCAAGCGCGGCAGGCGATGCGAAGTGTTGCCAAGGCCTTATGGCCGTCCGCCTCCCCTCCAGGAAGTATGGGAGACCTTATACAGCTATTCAAGGGAGCGCGGCGGCGTTTCCGGTTATGGAAAATATCAGCCTGCCGGAAAGGTGCAAGAGAAGCCTGGGCGATGGTGAAAACACGTTATACCAAGCTTGATCCGAATCATATGGCTCGGGTTGGGCCTCTAGGGTCACATGGGAAGGAAATTCCCGTGAGTTTGGTGTATAACCAAGTAGAAGTAGCCGCCAAGTATTCCCAACAGGATTGCAAATTAGACAGCCTGCTGGACGGCATAGAACAGGAAGTTTTTGAGTCTTAAATGACTATGTACTTTCCTTAGCCTATGTAACTCTAGCTGAATTGTAAAACACTTGTCATGGCAGACCTTTTCGCTTCGACCTCTGGACCCGAGGGTGCAGAGTGTTTCCGAATACCAGAGCGGCCGAGTAGACCGGGGTATGCGTGGAAACCAGGCGTAGGGGTCATAGTTGCTTGAACAGACAAGTATCCGGCTAGTTATGTTATATTACATTTAAAATTGTAAGAAACATCTTCATGAGAGAATAGTTCCGTTAAGGGTTCCTTTCCCTGGGTGTACATGCGTTAACATGCATGTCCGAACTGTGATTGAAACAATCGCAGTATAAGTAACTTCTAGGGTTCACAATGGGATGCATGCAAAAAACGTTGGCGGGGCGCGGGTGTACGTGTCGGGGAGAACGACACCAATGGGATCACAAGAATCCCTACTACGGTTGGCGGGGCGCGGGGTTGTGAGAAGAGCGGGATTAGGAGCCAAACACAGTTCTTTTACCCAGGTTCGGGCCGCGAGGACGCGTAATACCCTAGTCCTGCTTTGGTGTGTATTTGAGAGTGTTCTTGAGCTCTTGAACTAGCTATGGGGGCTGCATGGTTCCAAAGAGCCGAATCCTTCTCCAGTATGCCACGGGCCTCCTTTTATAGTCGAAAGGGGTTGCAATAGTGGCACACAGGAGGTGGAAAGGTATACAGTGCCGCGAGCTTATCGCCCATATTATAGGACAAGACTCATTTAATGCATCGCTTAGGTGTCCCTTAGCTTTATCGGGGACGTGTGCGAGGCCCGTCCCGTCCGTCGCCGCCTCGCCTCGCATCGACACGCGCCCAGGCTAGCGATGCATGTAGCGCCATGTAGACAGGCAGGAAGCTGAGGTGGCGCGGTGGTGGAGACTTCATGAAGATCTTCATACCACCACGTAGGAGTTCGCTGAGTTGGCCTGGAAGTCGCATTTTGCCACGCAAGTGCCTGCCCAGCTGGTTGGGCTGGCAGCCGCATGTGAACGGCGGTGGACTCTTGGTTGATGCGGGTCTGACTGTGGCCCCGCTAATGTCCCCGGCAAGAGCCTTGCTGGGGGCCCGGCAAGGGTCTTGCCGCGGCGTCGCAGTCGTCCCCGGCAAGGCGCTTGCCCGGGGTCTTGTGGATCTCCTCGGCTAGGATCCCGCTGAGGGTCGCCGTCCTCTGGTCCTCATCTGATCTTGTGTATCTATGATCTTGACAAAGATCTGCATGCCACCTCAGAGGTGCCTCCCGAGCCTTGGTTCCAACGTAGTAGTTGGCGGCGTTTGGAACTCTTGGGTTCGAGGGTGGCTCACTCTGCTGGTGTCGGGCAAGTTGCCCCGACGAGGGCCTTTCCGGGGGGTCCACCTCGCCCTCTTGCTTTTTGGTGTTGCCTTGTTTGCCTCGGGCTTCGGCTTCTCTCCGGCTTCCCTCCTTGCCCTGCATAAGTGTGGTCGTGGCGCGTGGCTCCGACTGCCCGTGAACAAGTAAGGGGGTAAAAAGGAGAGCCCCTAATTTTGTACACCGACAGGAGCCCCCGGGCCTGGGCCACACATAAGCGCGATGCGTTGTTGGGCCAGGCCCGAAATGGTGCGCGGGCAGGCGGGGCGGATTTTTACCGTAGTAACTGTTTCGTCCACTGTGCTTCTCCACGACCCGTGTCGGACATGCGAAGTGGAGGGGCATGCATGACGTGGGGGTCATGCGTGGGGCGGTTTCCGCATGCATGTGTCACATCACAGTAAAGAGGTGGCTCGCGCCTTCCCCATAAAAAGAGGAAGGCGTGGAGGCGCGGCTCGTTTACTGCGTGGATTTGGGTCGCAGCCTTCAAGGCGCCCATGCCCCCATGATCACGGGGTGGGGAACGATTACCTCACAGGAGGATGGCACTCCCACATTCTCCGGCGTCCATCTTCTTCCACTTCTGCTCCTTCCTTCCATTCATCATGGCGAGAGGGGGCGCATGCCCTTCAACGGTGGGGGCGAGGGTCGCTGCTCGACAGCGCGTCCCTCCTTCCCAAGAGCTCGCAGTGGCAGAGCCGGCCACGAGAGGAAGGGGAAGGGGGCGAGGCCGAGATCGTTGTGGCACTCGGGGAAGAGGCGGACAGGGCGGCGCGCCGGCCTCGCCTCCGCCAGCAATGCCCATTCCAATGGAAGGCCACGTCGGGGACCAGCCTCGCGACTTCTTCGTCAGGCTGCGCCGGCCACCGCGTCGCCGCCTCCGTCTCCCTACCCCATTCGCTCGGGAGATGGAGCTCGATCCCCCCCAGACCCTCAGGTTGCACATGAGGGGCTGCGGGAGTGGCGGCACGCAGGTCGACGTCGACTTCCCCACTCCTCATGTTATGTACCTCCATCGTGGGTGGAAGACATTTGCTCGCATCCACATCCTGACGGTGGGGCTCGTCCTCTACTTCAAGTTAATGGAGGACGGCCTGCTGTCCGTCAAGGTTTTTGGAGATCTTGGGACTCGCCTGAAGTGCTGCGTGGAGAGCTCCTCCGACGATGAAGATTCCTCCTCGAGCGAGAGTGACGAGGAGGGCAGCGACAGAGGAGACAAGGGTAGTAGGCGGGAGGATGACGGGTCCAACTAGGCGTTGGACGCGCCGTCCTCGGGCGACGGTGGCGGCACCATCACCTGCACCTGGCCCTTCTTCCCGGCAAGGCAGCTTGCTGGGGGCGGGCCAGCTCCTTGAACTTCTCGGGGTCGTCTCCTTAGGCGGCTGGCGTTGGGAGGCCTGGAGAAGACGAAGAAGGCAGGTGGTGGGCCGTCAAGTCGGAGTACGCGGGCACCGACGCCTTCGTCGCGTATTGCCGGTCCTGCCGCCTTGTCTTCCAGCTCTTCTCCCGTCATCATCATCACCAGCCTCTCTTCGGGGTGGCCACCGGGATGTTCTCCTGGTGCCTTCTGCTGCTCGTACCTCGCCTAGGCGCCCCTTTTGCCCTTATACCATCTTGCTCTGTCTCCTGAGGAGAGGGACAAGAAAGGGATTACGGGCACCTTATCTCTTTTTAGTTTGTAAGCCTTCAGGCCTTAGTAGATCTTAAAGCTTGTAATCCCCTTGCTCATGTTTTTCATTCCGTATGAACTGTACCTGTATGGGATGTTTTTTAATGAAAAAAGGGTGTTTGCCGGGTTTCCTGTGTGTGGGCGAGGCCCGCGCCATGGAGTGAATCCTTGTTATCCTTAAGATACACATCGTTGCCCGGCAACAAACCTTGCCGCTTCCTTACTTTGTTCGCGACCATTCTCACGCCTTTGGTGGAGGCAGGGGTGAAGTAGGTTTAGGCCCCTCGTTTGTTTCCTTCCTACTACAACTACAACCAAGTTCCAGCCCAGGAGTTCATCCTTGGGTGCAGGAAAAGGGGAGCACGATGTTCTGGAAATAAACGAGGTTTCATATGTCCCAATTTCATACGGGAATGCATATTAGGAGATGAAAACTTATCTGGGTTTGCAGCCCCCGGTGACCTTGTCCTGCCACGGTCGGGGCTTCGGGACTGCAGCCCCCGGCAACTCTGGCTTGCCGGGGTTGGGGCAACGGCCTGCCTTCTTCCCTCCAAACAGTCCGGCAGGGATGCTTATGCACCTCGCGAACCTAAAAGGGACAGGAAAGAACAGAGAGACACACACGCGACCTCATAAGCTAGGGGTTAGTCGCCGCTAAGCACTATCAACCCTAACCGAGGGAGAGACTCAATCTAGTATGCATGCTAAAACTAAGGGCACCAGCGCTTCATTTATTTATGCGCAGGGTCTGCGCCTGGCTTTGTACAAAGGGTTACATGCCTTGCCGGCAAGGCTTGTACAAAAGGGTGGCTTGCCGGGAGGCCCGGCAAGCCGCGCCTTATGGGTAAAACTTGCGAAGATGTTCGATGTTCCAGGAGTTGCTCACTGGAATACCATCTTCGGTCTCCAGGCGGACTGCGCCGGGCCTGGTGACTCGTATTACCCGATAAGGGCCTTCCCACTTCGGCGTCAACTTGTTGGAATTCTTGGCCAACTGAACGCGCCGAAGAACAAGGTCGCCTTCCTCAAAGCTTCGGGCATGAACCCTGAGGCTATGGTAGCGACGCAAAGCTTGCTGGTAGCGCGCTGCTCGCACAGCCGGCCCAAGACGATCTTCCTCGAGGAGCGTTGCGTCATCGTGCCGCAGTTGCTCTTGCTCAAGCTCATCATAGGCGAGCACTCGGGGTGACCCATGTATGAGTTCCGTGGGGAGAACTGCTTCTGCCCCGTATACCAGGGCAAAGGGTGTCTGGCCGGTGGCTCAATTTGGCGTCGTTCTGGTCGACCAAAGAACCGCCGGCAACTCATCAATCCAGCGCCTTGCGCTCTTGTGCAGCCTGTCAAAAGTCTTCGTTCTCAGGCCTCGCAGCACTTCAGCATTTGCTCTCTCAGCTTGGCGATTGCTCTGTGGATGTGCAACGGAGGCAAAACAGACCTTGCTACCGAGGTCTTGAATGTATTGCATGAAGGTGTGGCTCGTGAACTATGTGCCGTTGTCAGTGATGACCCTGTTGGGTACACCAAAACGGCAAACCAGTCCCTTGAAGAACTTGACGGCTGACTGGGCTGTCACCTTTCTCACTGCCTCCACCTCTGGCCACTTTGTGAACTTGTTGATTGCAACGTACAAGTACTCAAAGCCCCCGACTGCGCGGGGAAAGGGGCCCAGTATGTCAAGCCCCCAGACCGAGAATGGCCAGGAGAGAGGGATTGTTTGGAGAGCCTGAGCTGGTTGATGAACCTTCTTTGAATGGAACTAGCACGCTTCACACTTGGTTACTAGTGCCGTCGCATCCTGGAGGGCTGTGGGCCAGAAGAAACCTTGCCAGAATGCCTTGCCGGTAAGGGCCCTCGACCCTATGTGGGAGCCACATATGCCTCAGTGTATCTCCGCCAACAGCTCCAGTCCTTCCCCCTGGGGAATGCATTTCAATTTCACACCGTTCGGCCTTTTCCTGTATAGAACATCGTCGACGAACTGATACATGACAAACCGACGGGCTACTTTCTCTGCTTCTTCCCGCTCCTCAGGAAGCTCCCCTATTTGGAGAAAACGAACGGTATGCTACGCCCATGCCGGAGCCTGAGGCTCGACGGCATGGACTAAAGGCATCTCTTCTTTCATGGGAACGGTTGTCTCCACGGTCAGGGCCTGACGCTCTGCCGGAGTCTGTTGCCCACGGCAGGCTCAGTGTCCCCGGCAACATCCTTGCCGGCGACTCTGGGGAGCTCGGCGGGAAAGTACTTGCCGGGTCCTGATTTCCTCCGCTTGTTCTGCTCTGCTGAGGGTTCAACGGATGGCTGAGTTAATCGAAGCACAAAAGTACCTGGTTCCACATGTAGTTTGAGGGCAGCGTGTTTCGACAGGTAGTCAGCGATGCCGTTCTCCACTCAGGGAACATGCTCCGCTTGTATACCGTCAAAATGCTCTTCAAGCTTCCTCACTTCATCTACGTATGCCTCCATCAACGAGCTCTGGTAATCCTTGTTAACTTGCTAGACGACGAGCTGTGAGTCACCCCTGACGATGAGCTTCTTGATTCCGAGGTCTGCCGCGATCCTGACACCGGCAAGCAATCCCTCGTACTCAGTAGTGTTGTTTGTCGACATCTCCCTGGGGAAGTGCATCTGGACCACGTACTTGAGGTGCTCTCCGGTGGGTGCGACAAGCAGTACACCAGCACCTGCGCCTTGCAGCGAGAAGGCCCCATCAAAGTACATGATTGTCAGGACCGGATTTTCGGGATATTAATTTCCCAGAAAATGGCCCTTGCGCTCACCAGCCCCAGGATTACTGTTAGCTGATGAGGCGCCAACTTGATACAGAAACTCCAAGCAAAGTACAAAATATGAAGTACAAGACCAATGTGGCCTATGAGTACAACACTTGGTTTCTAGTGGTTGATGGCGGAAGCGGTTTGTGGTTCATCTGAGTCTTTGGGACTCCATTTCCCACAAGAACAGCTGACCAGGATAACTCCTATATTCGCGAGGCTGCTATCAACACTGCGCAGGTTCCGGGGCTGTCGTCGTAACACTCTTCTCCACTCAAGAAATCTGGCCAAGATAATAGCCAGGGACAAGCCACTGAGTACGTTTGAATGTACTCGCAAACATCAAGAACATGGGTATAATATAACCAGGGGTAATCATGCTCCGAAATATTTTATGACCATAACGTCAGTCACGAGATAAACAAAATATTCATGATGCACGCATGCAAGTTAAAAATGCATTACGGGAGTAGACATAGAATGCACCGATCGAGTGTCTGAAGCGACGCCTCGAAAGGAAAGTAAAATAAATCATGCCTCAGTCGGGCGTCTGAGCGACACCACATAAGGGGCTTATAAATAAAAGAAATAATACGCATCACTAGTAGGAAAAGGGGCTTTTACCCCGGTTCATAAGGGCCTTTAGTCCCGGTTCTGGAACCGGGACTAAAGGGTCGTTACTAATGCCCTAGCCCTTTAGTCCCGGTTCTTACACGAACCGGGACTAAAGGCCGTCCACGTGGCCGGTGCGGGGAGCCCAGGCAGGACGGCCTTTGGTCCCGGTTGGTGCCACCAACCGGGACCAATAGGCATCCACGCGTCAGCACCTGGCAGGAGCTGAGGTTTTTGTTTTTTTTGAAAGGGGGTGGTTTAGGGGTTTTGGGGGGTTAATTTAGGTGTTTCATATATTGTGTTAGCTAGCTAATTGATAGAGAGAAGTTTCCTCTCTTATCTCCGTGCTTTGTTGACGCTACGTACTATATACGTATGGAGAGGAGTAGACACGCTAGCTAGTAATCAAATGAAGGAAACAAAAGATCGTCATGAACATATATATATGCATACAGAGAGAAGTGATATCGACCACCTCTCCTTCTCCGAGATATTGGTCGAACAACAAGTTCTCGTATATCTATCCGACACTACCGGCTACATATATACAATAATTATCTCTTACAATACAATCTCCTAATTATATTGTAGGAACACAGGGTCCACATAGTATTCTCCGTTTTCAGCGATCACGTGGTCAAGGAAGAATGCCGCCAATTCCTCTTGAATTCCTCGCATACGATCTGGTGCTAGGAGTTGATCCCGCTTCCGAAAAATCTAATTTGAAGAAGGGGGTCAATACATATATATATGAATAAATGAAACTCAACACAAATGATGGTAATAAAATAAAATTGTGAATATTATTGCTTACGCACTTCATATTGTTCTTCAGTGTAGCCCCGCTCACAGGTGTGGTAGCGGATGGACTCGCAAATGTAGTATCCACAGTAATTATTCCTAGGTTGCTGCCACAACCACTTTACAAGAAATAGAGGTCAATCAAATTGATAAGCAAGCATGCTAAATGGTATTGATCAAACTAGCGCTTGAATCACTAGGAGATGCGCGGAACATGCTACTATAGTACTTACTTTCGGGTGTCTAAATTGCAGCTGGTTTGGCAGTCCCGGGGCTTTTGAGGTGAATTTTCTCGAAACCCTGCCAGACAAAGAAAACAATTACTTGATATCAGGAAATGAACAAAGTTGCTGATATGGTGGATAATGATCGATTTAACTTACTTCTCGAGCATTTGAGTCATGTTCGCATAGTCCTGGGGATCTTTTCGTCTCGAGTCTAAGACGGTTACTACTCCCGGCTCATGCTTAATCTCTAGGAGAATATAGTGGAAGCTGCGCATGCATGCATAAGTCATCAATTACATTACCATAACCTGGACTAATAAAGGGAAACCGAATATGCAGAAGACAGTAACACTCACTTGAAGTTGTAAGGAAAGAGTATTATATCTTTGTTTTGATTTATTACCAACGATTGTAGAAAGTTGGCCTTGGCTTCTTTGGCATGAAATTTAACCTGAGTTGCATCTATGAGATTTGTGTTAATGAACCCAATATCACCGATTTGTCTTTTCTTCAATTCGGCGATCTTCAATCTGCATAATATAGTGAGGATAAGTATAAATACATGCAATGAAAGAGCTGACCTATATAGAGAGACTTAATGACAGAAGTAGTACTACTTACAGACAGTAGCAAGTGATCATTGTTTTATCGAGGGATTGTAGATTGTAAAACTGGAAGAAATCCTCAAATGGAACATTCAGCAGTTCAATTCCAACGAGGTCATGCTCCGGTTTAACTCTCAGCGTTAAAGTACTCATCCCATCAGACTCTCTGCAGGTTTTCATGTACCAATCATGTAGTCTTCGCATCATCGTGCTTAGAGATTTGACATCTTTGACGAGAGGCTTCCCGTAATGGTATTTGTGTTGGTCCACCTCCATGATTTCATAATGTACATCGTCGGGCAGGTAATCTCCAAGATCGGTATAACCGGGCACCATACCCGGATCATTAGCGACGATGTCTTTTGACACCTTGAGCGGGGGGCACGATTGGTTCTCTTGTTCGCCGAGCTGGGCAATTTTTTTCCCAGCTCGTCGTTCTTTCATCCTTTTATCACTGACAGTACTTCCCGACCGCTCCGCTTCGGCATATGCCTTTGCAAGAACGCGCTCATAGTTGCCTTTTGGCGGAGACTTTGGTGGCTTTGTCAGGGCAGCCAGAGTGCGCTTTGCTTTCACTGGATCTACCTTCTCCTCCGGAGGTGGATGTTTCTTTGCTTTGTCCCCTTCAAAGAAGTTCTTCACTTCGGCTCGCACGATCTTCGCGTTCTCCTCCTCGGTCCTCTCATATGGTAACTTGTCTGGAGTCTTCAGAGAAGGACCGAATCTGTATTGCCTCCCGCCTCTGGCAGCTGTAGTGCTAGACGCCGGCAGAGCAGACGGAGCGGCTGTGGCTGTCTTCTTTCCTTGCTTACGAGGCGGAGGAGAAGGACTACGACGCGCCGGAGCAGCCGCAGCGGCGGCGGGTCTCTTCCGCCCTTGCTGACGAGGCGGAGAAGGAGGAGGCTGGCTACTCTGGCGCGCCGGCGCTGGCGGAGGAGGAGGCGGAGTGCCGCCACGCGCCGGAGAAGGAGGCTGAGTGCCCTGATCACTCACCAGAGGAGGAGGCGGAGGAGGAGGCGGAGGAGGAGGCGAAGTGCCCTTACTCGCCGGAGCCGTCCAGTTCGGAAGCTTGATGAGCTCCTATCGCCATAGGCATGGAGTCTTTAGAGCTAAACCCAGCTGAGTCTCCCCTTCACCGGTAGGGTGGTCAAGCTGGAGGTCCTCAAATCCCTCCGTTATTTCATCCACCATCACCCTAGCATATCCTTCAGGAATCGGCCGGCAGTGGTAGGTTGCGCCGGGTTCAGTAGGTAAAACAGAGCCAACAGCCGCCTTGACTTTCAAGTTCTGCCATTCCGCCATAAGGTGGCAATGTTGAGACTCCGTGATAGCATCCACGGGGTAGCTAGGAGTAGCCGCATGCTCCAGCTGAGGCAGCTCGGTGGAAGCCACGCTGCTTCTACGCTGAGATGGCGGTGTAGCTTGGGGGGCAGTTTCGGCATCTCTATTGCTGTCTCGTTCCTCTAGCACTTGAACCCTTTCGTGCAGACGCTGAATTTGGATCTGCTCCACTTTTTTCCTCCTCTCCTGGGTTTTGTAACCGCCCGCGTCCGGAAAACCAGCCTTCCACAGAACAGAGCCTGGCGTGCCTCGTGTCCGTCCAGGGTGCTCAGGATTCCCGAGGGCCATTGTGAGCTCGTCGTTCTCTCTGTCTGGAACGAACGTCGCTTGCTGCGCTGCATCGATATAGTGCTGAATCTTCTTGACGGGTATTGCAAGTTGCTCGTCCGTCCAACAACACCTCCCTGATACAGGGTCCAAGGTTCCGCCAGCCCCGAAGAACCAAGTCCGGCAACGGTCTGGCCAGTTCATTGTCTGTGGTTCGATCCCTTTATCAAGCAGATCCCTCTCAGACTTGGCCCACTTAGGCCGGGCTTTGAGGTAGCCACCTGACCCCGTGCGATGGTGAAGCTTCTTCTTCGCAGCATTCATCTTGTTTGTCGCTGACATCTTCTTACTCTTTTCCGATGTCTTGTGGGCCACAAATGCGGGCCAGTGATCTCTGATCTTCTCATACCGGCCGATGAATTCAGGTGTCTCTTCTTTGTCAACAAACGTTTTCAGCTCATTCTTCCACCTCCTGAATAGGTCTGCCATCTTCTTAAGAGCATGAGACTTGATTAATTGCTCTATAACTGGCTTCTCCGGATCCTCCTCTGGCGGTAGGGTGAAATTTGCCTTCAGCTCAGTCCAAAGATCATCTTTCTGCATATCATTGACATAAGACACCTCAGGGTCTTCCTTCTTAGGCTTATACCATTGGTGGATGCTGATCGGGATCTTGTCCCTAACTAGTACCCCGCACCGAGCAGCAAAAGCATCCTTTGTCCGGAGGGGTTCAATCGGTTGGCCGTCGCGCGCGATTGCTGTGATCTCAAACCTTTCATCTGAGCGCAACTTTCTCTTCGGGCCTCGTCTCTTTACCGCAGTTGTGCTCGATCCGGAGGGCTAGAAAAATAAGAAAGACGAGTGTTAATTAATATGTGTACATACCAAAACAATGAATGCATCAATTAGCTAGTCAGCACAGGCTTAACTAATATATTTACCTGGCCGGACTCTGTTCGGTCACCGGAGCCGTCACCACGGGCTCCTTCTTGCACCAGCATTGGGTCACCGGAGCCATCATAATCATGTCTTTCCTCCTCCACTCTTCGATCACCGCAGCCTGCTTCTTCACCCTGTTCTTCCAGACCATCATTATCGTTAAGATACGACAAGATATCACCTCCGGCTAAGATTATGTCCCCCAACACCTCTTCTGCTTGCTCATCTCGTCCGTGCTCCATTGTTTCTGCAAATATTACAACATGGCAATTATTACACAAACATGACAGAAGGTGGATATATTAGTGCAAACGTAGACCTAGCTTATTCCGGGTTTGGGGTGGCCTAGGCAACGCTTCAAGGGTAGGGGCGCGGCGGGAGGGGGTAGGAGACCGACATCGTTTTTTTCTAAGGTTTGGGTGTCCTCGAGAGTTTTGGTCGAGCGAGAGGGCCCGGGGGTGCTCCCGTGGTATAAGTTATCACGGTCGAGAGGGGGTATACATATCGACCGTCCATCATGTCGAAGTTATCTGGGAGGGAGTTATATATATATCGACAACGACGACATACATACACGGGAAAATAATGTTATCGGGGAGGGGGTATATATCGACCCCCCCACATGTTGAAGTTATCGGGAGGGGGTTTTATATCGACAATGACGACATACATACACGGGAAAATAATGTTATCGAGGAGGGGGTATATCGACCCCCCCGTGTTGAAGTTATCCCCCCTCGTGTTGAAGTTATCGGGAGGGGGTAATATCGACAACGACAACATACATACACGGGAAAATAATGTTATCGGGGAGGGGTTATATCGACCCCCCCCCCCACATGTTGAAGTTATCAGGAGGGGGTTATATCGACAACGACGACATATATACACGGGAAAATAATGTTATCGGGGAGGGGGTATATCGACCCCCCCTCGTGTTGAAGTTATCCCCCCTCGTGTTGAAGTTATCGGGAGGGGTATATATCGACGACGACAGACCCGATAAAACATAAGAAAACGAAGAAGAAATAAAAAGAGGAGAGAAGAAGAAAGGAATAGAGGAGAGGATTGAAGAAAAAAAAAGAAGAAAAAAAAAGAGGAGAAGAAGAAAGGAATAGAGGAGAAGAAGAAAAAATAGAATATTTTCTATTTTTTCTTCTTCTCCTCTTCTTTTTCTTCTTTTTTCCTCTTCTTATTTATATCTCCTCTTCTTCCTCTCCTCTTCTTCTTTCTTTCCTCTTCTTATTTTCTTCTTTCCTATCCTTCTTTTTCTTCTTCTTCCCTTCCTAGCTAGATATATAAAACTTTTCTAAAATTGTAACTTTTGCATATATAAAACTTTTCCATGTGGATCATCATTTCTCATATATATCGAATATATATCCATTGTCATATATAAAAACTTTCTATATATGAACAAAAAACTTTCTATGAACAAAAAAACATTTTTGACATATATATTCATACATTTTGAACATCTACATACATACAAATTTTTTTTGTTCACATATACATTATAGCCACATACACATATACATCACATATGAACAAAAATTTAAACTAATAAAAAAAAAACAGAGCCGGGGCGGCGACTCTCATAGCGGGGGCGGCTAGGACGATGGCGACGGCGGGGGCGGGGGCGGCGAGGGCGCCGGCGCACGGGGCCGGGACGGGGCAGGGGCGGCGAGGGCGCCGGCGAGCACGCGCGGGCCGGGCAGGGGGGCTCGGGGCGCCGAGGCGGCGCGCGCGAGCAGGGGAGCACGAGGCGGGGCGGCTCGTGGGGGCAGGGCGACGGCGACGAGCACCGGGCGGCGACCCGTCGAGGCAAGGGCGCGGGGCGACGACGATGAGGAGCGGGCGGCGACGGCGAGCACGGGCAGCCTGGCGGCGTCGGGGGCAACTGGCGAGGTATGTCAAAAATTTCCTAAGTGTGGACTTATATAGCAAATCCTTTAGTCCCGGTTCGTGGCACCAACCGGGACTAAAGGTGGGCATTAGTCCCGGTTGGTGCCACCAACCGGGACCAAAGGCCGCTTTTCAGCAGCCCAAAGGGCGGGAAGCGGTGGCCTTTGGTCCCGGTTGGTGGCACCAACTGGGACTAAAGGGGGGCATTGGTCCCGGTTGGTGGCACCAACCGGGACCAAAGGCCTTGCGCTGCCCACGGCCAAAAGTTTAGTCCCACCTCGCTAGTTGAGAGGGGCTCGGAGTGGTTTATAAGCTCCACTGCGGCTGCCCTCTCGAGCTCCTCTCAAATGCAGGCTTACGGGCCTAATGTCACACTGTGCTGTCTGTTGGCCTATTGGGCCTTCTGCGGGCCTGAATCCTGTCCCAGGTTGGGTTTCTAGTCGTATTCAGGCCGTGGTGGCCCAATAGGTGGCAGTTTTTTAAATTTTTTGCATTATTTATTTTCTTTTGTTTTTTGCTTTATTTTTTAATTATTTTTGCTTTTAGGTGAGCAAAATTATAAACTGTCTGTTAGTGCCATTAGTTTTAGAAAACATATAAACTTTCTATTAGTGCCATTAGTTCTTTATGAAAATTCTTTTTGCTGTATTTAGTTTTTTTATTTTCTTTTTTGCTATATTTATTTTGTTTTATTTCTACTTACAACAAAAAACTTATTTATTTTATTTTATTTTGTTTCTAATTACTTATTTATTTTACTTTATGATAATTCTTTCTGCATTAAAGTTTCTATCAAAAAAAGTTCTTTATGAAAATTCTTTTTGCTTTTAATGATTAAAAATAAAAAAGAGGCGCAATGCGCGTTGATTTGCTTCAAGCCTTTCGGAATAGTGTAGACTGCACTACACATAGCTCGATGCAGTCTACCTTATTCCTCAAGGCTTGAAGCTAAGCAACGTGAGCATTGCGCCTCTTCTTCATCGTCTCTGCACTCAGGGCTTATAAACCGCTCCTAGTGCCTCTCAGCTAGCGAGGTGGGACTAAAAAACTGCTTAGCTAGTAAGAAACTCTAGTACCGGTTCGTGCCACGAACAGGTACTAAAGGTGCTCGTGGGGCCACAGCCTCATTAGTACCGGTTCGTGGCACCAACAGGGACCAAAGGGTGGAATTGGTCCCGGTTCGTGCCACCAACCGGGACCAATGGCCTTGCACAGCGGCGTGGTGGTGAGTTTAGTCCCACCTCGCTAGCTAAGAGAGAGCCGCACCTGTTTATAAGGTGCGGTGCGCCTGAGCTATCGAGCTCCTCTCTAAAGCAGGCTTACGGGCCTAACCTCTCTGCACTCAGGGCTTATAAAGCATTTCAAATGAACTCTGAAAAGGTTGAAAGTTGGCATGGTATCATCATTTCATCCACATAGCATGTGCAAGAAAGTTGAGAGGGTTACGGCAAAAACTAGATGCACTTCTTGTACAAAACGGACAATGGTATCATACTCGTCTATTACAAAGTTGGCATGCTATCATCATAATAGTTGCGGGAGAAAGTCTTCACTTTTTCTTCGCTTGTGTCATTTGCTTATTGCGCCGTAACCATGGATAATCTTCATCGTTTATCAGGATGCTTGGGTCAGCCTTGACTTTGAGGGGAGGAATTTCACGAAACTTTTCATAATCTTCAGACATGTCTGTCTTGCCCTCCACTCCCACAATGTCCCTTTTTCCTGAAAGAACTATGTGCCGCTTTGGCTCATCGTATGATGTATTCGCTTCCTTATCTTTTCTTTTCCTCGGTCTGGTAGACATGTCCTTCACATAGATAACCTGTGCCACATCATTGGCTAGGACGAACGGTTCGTCAGTGTACCCAAGATTGTTCAGATCCACTGTTGTCATTCCGTACTGTGGGTCTACCTGTACCCCGCCTCCTGACAGATTGACCCATTTGCACTTAAACAAAGGGACCTTAAAATCATGTCCGTAGTCAAGTTCCCATATGTCCATTATGTAACCATAATATGTGTCCTTTCCCCTCTCGGTTGCTGCATCAAAGCGGACACCGCTGTTTTGGTTGGTGCTCTTTTGATCTTGGGCGATCGTGTAAAATGTATTCCCATTTATCTCGTATCCTTTGTAAGTCAATACAGTCGAAGATGGTCCCCTGGACAACGAGTACAACTCATCACAAACAGTGGTGTCACCTCTGAGACGTGTTTCCAACCAACTGCTGAAAGTCCTGATGTGTTCACATGTAATCCAGTCGTCACACTGCTCCGGGTGTTTGGAGCGCAGACTGTTCTTGTGTTCATCGACATACGGGGTCACCAAGGTAGAGTTCTGTAGAACTGTGTAGTGTGCTTCAGACCAAGAATATCCGTCCCTGCATATTATTGAGTTCCCCCCTCCAAGCGTGCCTTTTCCAGTCAGTCTCCCCTCATACCGCGATTTAGGGAGACCTATCTTCTCAAGGCCAGGAATGAAGTCAACACAAAACCCAATGACATCCTCTGTTTGGTGGCCCATGGAGATGCTTCCTTCTGGCCTAGCGCGGTTACGGACATATTTCTTTAGGACTCCCATGAACCTCTCAAAGGGGAACATATTGTGTAGAAATACGGGCCCCAGAATGACAATCTCGTCGACTAGATGAACTAGGACGTGCGTCATGATATTGAAGAAGGATGGTGGGAACACCAGCTCGAAACTGACAAGACATTGCGCCACATCACTCCTTAGCCTTGGTATGATTTCTGGATCGATCACCTTCTGAGAGATTGCATTGAGGAATGCACATAGCTTCACAATGGCTAATCGGACGTTTTCCGGTAGAAGCCCCCTCAATGCAACCGGAAGCAGTTGCGTCATAATCACGTGGCAGTCATGAGACTTTAGGTTCTGGAACTTTTTCTCTGGCATATTTATTATTCCCTTTATATTCGACGAGAAGCCAGTCGGGACCTTCATACTGAGCAGGCATTCAAAGAAGATTTCTTTCTCTTCTTTCGTAAGAGCGTAGCTGGCAGGACCTTCATACTGCTTCGGAGGCATGCCGTCTTTTTCGTGCAAACGTTGCAGGTCCTCCCGTGCCTCAGGTGTATCTTTTGTCTTCCCATACACGCCCAAAAAGCCTAGCAGGTTCACGCAAAGGTTCTTCGTCACGTGCATCACGTTGATTGAAGAGCGGACCTCTAGCTCTTTCCAGTAGGGTAGGTCCCAAAATATAGATTTCTTCTTCCACATGGGTGCGTGTCCCTCAACGTCATTCGGAACAGCTAGTCCGCCGGGACCCTTTCCAAAGATTACGTGTAAATCATTGACCATAGCAAGTACGTGATCACCGGTACGCATGGCGGGCTTCTTCCGGTGATCTGCCTCGCCTTTGAAATGCTTGCCTTTATTTCGACATTGATGGTTGGTCGGAAGAAATCGACGATGGCCCAGGTACACATTCTTCCTGCTTTTGTCCAGGTATATACTTTCAGTGTCATCTAAACAGTGCGTGCATGCGTGGTATCCCTTGTTTGTCTGTCCTGAAAGGTTACTGAGAGCGGGCCAATCGTTGATGGTTACAAACAGCAACGCGTGCAGGTTAAATTCCTCCTGTTTGTGCTCATCCCACGTACGTACACCGTTTCCAGTCCACAGCTGTAAAAGTTCTTCAACTAATGGCCTTAGGTACACATCAATGTCGTTGCCGGGTTGCTTAGGGCCTTGGATGAGAACTGGCATCATAATGAACTTCCGCTTCATGCACATCCAAGGAGGAAGGTTATACATACATAGAGTCACGGGCCAGGTGCTGTGATTGCTGCTCTGCTCCCCGAAAGGATTAATGCCATCCGCGCTTAAACCAAACCATACGTTCCTTGGGTCAGCTGCAAACTCAGCCCAATACTTTCTCTCGATTTTTCTCCACTGCGACCCGTCAGCGGGTGCTCTCAACTTCCCGTCTTTCTTACGGTCCTCACTGTGCCATCGCATCAACTTGGCATGCTCTTCGTTTCTGAACAGACGTTTCAACCGTGGTATTATAGGAGCATACCACATCACCTTCGCAGGAACCCTCTTCCTGGGGGGCTCGCCGTCAACATCACTAGGGTCATCTCGTCTGATCTTATACCGCAATGCACCGCATACCGGGCATGCGTTCAGATCCTTGTACGCACCGCGGTAGAGGATGCAGTCATTAGGGCATTCATGCATCTTCTGCACCTCCAATCCTAGAGGGCATACGACCTTCTTTGCTGCGTATGTACTGTCGGGCAATTCGTTATCCTTTGGAAGCTTCTTCTTCAATATTTTCAATAGCTTCTCAAATCCTTTGTCAGGCACAGCATTCTCTGCCTTCCACTGCAGCAATTCCAGTACGGTACCGAGCTTTGTGTTGCCATCTTCCCAATTGGGGTACAACCCTTTTTTGTGATCCTCTAACATGCGATCGAACTTCAGCTTCTCCTTTTGACTTTCGCATTGCGTCCTTGCATCGACAATGACCCGGCGGAGATCATCATCATCGGGCACTGGTTCCTCTTGATCTTCAGCAGCTTCCCCCGTTGCAGCATCATTGGGCACATCATCTTGTTCCTCTTGATCTTCAGCAGCTTCCCCCGTTGCAGCATCACCGTATTCAGGGGGCACATAGTTGTCATCGTCCTCTTCTTCTTCGCCGTCTTCCATCATAACCCCCATTTCTCCGTGCCTCGTCCAAACATTATAGTGTGGCATGAAACCCTTGTAAAGCAGGTGGGCATGAAGGATTTTCCGGTCAGAGTAAAACTTTGTATTCCCACATGTAGGGCATGGACAACACATAAAACCATTCTGCTTGTTTGCCTCAGCCACTTCGAGAAAATCATGCACACCCTTAATGTACTCGGAGGTGTGTCTGTCACCGTACATCCATTGCCGGTTCATCTGCGTGCATTATATATAATTAAGTGTGTCAAAAACCATTACAGAACATCATGAATAGATAATTAAGTGACCAAATTAATAAAAGTTCATCATCACATTAGAACCAGAGTACATACATAGTTCTCATCTAACAACATATATATAGCTCTCCAGAGCATCTAATTAATTAAACCATACATTGAAACTATGTAAAACATTTCAATGCGAAAACAAATGCGATCATAATCGCAACCAAGGTAACAATTGATCCAACGGCATAATGATACCAAGCCTCGGTATGAATGGCATATTTTCTAATCTTTCTAATCTTCAAGCGCATTGCATCCATCTTGATCTTGTGATCATCGACGACATCCGCAACATGCAACTCCAATATCATCTTCTCCTCCTCAATTTTTTTTATTTTTTCCTTCAAGTAATTGTTTTCTTCTTCAACTAAATTTAACCTCTCGACAATAGGGTCGGTTAGAATTTCCGGTTCAACCACCTCCTAGATAAATAAAATCTATGTCACGCTGGTCGGTATATTTGTCATAAACAATAAATGAATCAAATAGTTATAAAAAGATAATATATACCACATCCGAATCATAGACAGGACGAGGGCCGACGGGGGCGGATACCAAAACCATCGCACTATGTAATAAGAAGGAATAAAATAGTAAGAAAATGAGACAAGTATCTATCTAAAGTAAGAATTTTTTTCTTTCAAAAAGAAGATAAGAACAAGAGGCTCACCACGGTGTTGCCGGCGACGAGATCGGCGCGGGCGGTCGACGGCGGTGAAGACGGGACTGGGACGTGATGGGCCGCTAAACCTAGACAAATCTCGAGGAAAATGGAGCTTTGAGGTCGAGCTTCGAGAGGACAAAGCTTAACTAGTGTGGCTCGGGCATTTCATCGAACACCTCATGTGCATAGGAGGTGAGCTAGAGCACCACAAAGCCCTCCCCTCGCCGGCCAGAGAAAAACAGAGCACTGGAGTGCTTTGCTCGCGGGCGAGGGGTATATATAGGCACCTCATTGGTCCCGGTTCGTGGCATGAACCGGTACTAAATCCGGGCCTTCTGTCCCGGTTCATGCCAAGAATCGGGACAAATGGTTGTGGGCCAGGAGCGAGGACCATTAGTCCCGGTTCGTGGCTCGAACCGGGACAAATGGTTCCATACGAACCGGGACCAATGCCCACGAGGCCCCGGCCGGCCCCCTGGGCTCACGAACCGGGACGAATGCCCCCATGGGTCCCGGTTCGTGACTGAACCGGGGCTAATGTGAAAACTGCCCAGTGACCTATGCCCTGTTTTCTACTAGTGATGCCACAGTCGGGCGTCTATGCGACACCACATAAAGGGCTTATAAATAACAATCATGCCACAGTCGGGCGTCTATGCGACACCACATAAAGGGCTTAATTAAATAATAAAGAAATGACAAACATGCCACAGTCGGGTGTCTATGCGACACCACATAAAGGGCTTATAAAGGATAATTAAATAACAAGCATGCCGCAGTCGGGCATCTGAGCGACACCACATAAAGGGCTTACAAAGAGTAATTTAAATAACAAGCATGCCGCAGTCGGGCGTCTGAGCGACACCACATAAAGGGCTTATAAAGGATAATCACAGTGAATATCCAGGAGATAGAACCGTCCCAGGGATACTCAATAATTCAAATAATGTAAAAGGTTAGTCCATAATAATAGTAATCATAATCGTCACAAGTCACAAGTCATAATCCAAGTTCTGGTTTAACAGTTTTTTTTCCTCCGAAGACCGACACTAAGACCGACACTTGACCCTTCCCAGACTGTAGTCCTTAACCATGGACACGGCTATTCGAATAGATGTATAATCTCTGCAGAGGGTGTACTCTTTACCCACGGGTAACGGATTTCTTTAGTCCATCGGGACTAATTCCGTCTACGGTCTTTTAGTTGAAAACACGCCTGACCTGCACACACCAGCTTAACTTACCGGTGTCTGGAATCACCCACGACACCTGTCAAGCGAAACTCTAAGTGGGGAGGCTACAACCCTGACGTAGCATGGGATCACAAAATTTATACTGCGCGCAAACTAGGGGAGCTACCCCTTCGGCTACAACCGAAACACCCATGCCCCCGGACCGGATGACTGGCTTTAATCCATGGCCGTGGGACCCTCATCCCGTCCTCTCTGTACGGTGTGTGCTAGAAAGGGGTTGCCAACTTACTGAACCGCACCCTACCTATGGCAGGGACAAGTGGTAGTACGAAGCAAGTATGGGGGTTACTGGAACAAGACTCGATCTACGGCCGACTCAGGAGGTTCAAGTATTCTCTGCATGATTAGCATAACCAAGAATATTTTCATTAACCGATAAAATCACCACTCGTCAAGCCTTACCATGCCATACCGGACATACTCGTCCCGACGAGGAACTAGGGACAAGCTCGTGTCTACCCAAGACCGCGACTTTCCCGGCTTCCTTCCGGTATGCATGAGAAGCTTACGAGGATGAATACCATCAGCATATCCATTTATAACAGCAAAAAAATTTCCATTATGCACTCATGCATATGATCTTATCGTCACATAAAATAGGGTATGCTCCAAGTTAAGGTGATGTTGTAACCGTTCCAACAACATCCAAAAATATTATGCCAGGGTTCAGAATGCTTGCCTTCAAGTGTATGCATGTGTGGGTGCACTTTTTGAAGGTTGCCTTTTCTCCAAAATCCTATTTTGAGAAATATTCAAATAACACACATTTCAAAAATAGTACAAAAGTTGTCCCAAATATTTTTGAAATAAATCTAAAAATAAACTAGATGAAATTTGAGAGAGGTAGGAAAAAGAATCAACTCATTTGGAGTTTTATTTTAAAAGATATAGCCAGTCAAAGATTAGTCAAAGTTCTGTTTTTAAATAAAACCAGAAAAGAAAACGTTTCGGGGGAAAATGCGCTTTCGAAGCAGGGGACACGTACTCGGGACTTTGCACTTTCACTTAACCAGAGAGGACGGGCGCGCGGGTCACTGACAGTGGGTCCAGGGGGCCCACTGGTCAGGTTTGACTGGTCTTCCCTCCCTCCTCACTCTCTGTCCGAACGGTGGCGGGACTCCGGCGATCGCCGTCGACAAATGGCAGCTCCCCACGGGGCCCCGAGGGCAGGAATGGATCCGCCAGTCTAGGGCGGTCCTCCCGGTGGGTGCTAGGCAGGTGGGGACGGAAGAAGTCACCGGCGGCGTGCTCCGCGGCGGACGGTGGCTCGGGAGCAAAGTGAGCTTCGGGCTATGGTGGTCCTTGGTCGAGGCTGAGGCGCTAGGCAGCTCCGCAAGACTATGGGGAGACGTTTGGTGGCGTTGGATGGGCGGGGGAGGGCCTGGCTGCGACGTATTGCACCGGAGCTCAGCGGCGGCCGAACTGGCCGGAGACGGGGAAGAAAGCTTCCCGACGTCGATTGCTGGGTGATGGGGGTGGCCTGGGGTTGCCTGAGTGCTCGGTTGAGCTCGGGGTCCCCTTATATAGGCGCTCGAGGTCGGTCCCGCGGCGGCCGTGGATAGGATCGCCGGCGACCGCTGTACTGTGGTTGCAGGGCTACGTGGCGGCGACGAGCGCGTACCGACGGCTTGCGGATAAGCTCGGGCTGTTCCCAGGGGGCAGCTGGCGCGCGCGGGTGGCTTGGGCGGTGCCGTCCACGGCAGAGCCCGCTGCCGACGCCGGCATGCCGCCAAGGGAGCCCTGACGGCGGCGCTGTAGGGCGCCAGGGAGTCTTGGATGGTTCTGGTGAGTGGGCGAGAGCAGGGCGCGGCTCTGCAGGTGAGCAAGGGCGAGGGGTGCGACGCGGCGACCCATGCGCACGCACGTGCAAAACGCGCGCTCTGGCCGAGCCCAGAGCACGCACGCCAGGTGCTCGACGAAATGCCAGCGCGTGCTAGAGAGCTTCGGTGATGCTGGTAGTTAACAGGCCAGGGTTAGGGATAGCTAGGAGGTTAGTGGACATGCTGGATGGGTCAGGGGCTCAAGCTCACATTGCAAACTAGAAAACATGCCAAAACTGTCCCTGCACACAGGGTGTTCGACAGTATGCCATGGGCATCTAGGCAACTCTTGGGGTGGCCAAAATCTCCAGTTCCTAGTCTCTTTAGGAGCTAAAGAAAGTGGTAAGGTTAGTTTGACAGAAACAGAAATTTGTTAGTGCAAGTTTTTGAGAAAACCAGTTTTGGTCAGAAACTAAAGGCTATCATTGCATGCACTAAAAATACTCCAATGGGTCCAATCTCCTGGACTTAAGGGTTTGGTAGGGAGGACTATAAGTAGGAAAAAGCTCAAGGGCACTAGAGCAAAATAAAATAGGGTTGCAGTACAAATCACCAAACTGGACCAGAATGAAAATGGAGATGATTCACTCAAATTTTTCATAGAGCATCACTGGGTTTTAGCATAAAGTTGAATTATATGCATCTCCTGACATCCCCAAACACTTGGAAGAATTTTTAGGGAAATATTTAAATAGGTTGTAGTGCAAAAGTACCTACTGGCCCAGATTTAAAAATTGATGTAGAGCCCAAAATCTCCAATAACCAAAAGATATTTTTGCATAAAAGTGATGTGGAAACCTCACATGATATCCCCAAATTTTGGTGAAAATCTTAAAAGCATCTATCAAATGGTTGCAGTGCAAAAAGGGGCTCCAAATTTGTGAAAGATCCTTTTTTTAAAAAAAGAGTAAAGCTCATGAAAAATAATTATGCAAATAAATCCACTGATAAAAAATTGATTTTATAAAGAGAGCATACAAGTTCCAATAATACTTTTGTAAAGTTTCCATTTGAGGTAAAAGCCCACAATATTAAAGAGAAGAGGGGTTCTGAAATCAAAGGAGAAATCCAGAAAAATAAAAATTTAATTTCCTGGCAAAATTTTAATTAATAAAACAAGGTCAAATTTTGGGGTGTTACAACACTACCCCCCTTAAGAAAAATGTCGTCCTCAAGATTTTGGGGTGTTACAGCACGACTAGGTTGTCGGCGTCGGGCTCCACTTCTCCTCTCGCCGGGGCTCGGCGAAACAGTTCTCCACGAGCTGCGATCAGATCAAGGGTGATTTGATCGAACAGTTCCTCTAGTGCCCTTACATAGCGCACCAGATGCAATAGTGCAGGATCCGTCTCGTGATCTCCGTTGGCAACCTGGGGCGGCCTACCATACCCGTTACGACTGGGGTAGTAGTAGAATGAGCGACAGTTAACTCTGGGCGACAAGTGCCGGAGTTGAACTATAGCTTCTCGAGCTGCCAGTTGGATGGCTTGTGGCTCAAAGGGAGTGGTCCTTCCAGTGAACCTGTAGGGGCGTTCTGGCGATAGACCCCTACCATAAATGTGTACAGTGGCCCAGAACTGACGGCTCTCACCGCTCATGAGTTCTTGGTACACAACAAATTCTGGGGGCTCTTCTAATGCATAGGCACGGCGGGTGAGGGTTGCGAGCACGGTCACAAAACCTCCAAGGTTGGTTGCTGTGGTCTCATTGTGAACAATGGGGCCAGGCATCGTGACTTGGTTTGGGAAAGAGGCTGTGCTGTGCTGTGTTGAGGCTTAGCGTGCCCTTTTTATAGGAAAAAGGGGACGGAGTCTTCCTTCGCACGCTTGCGAATGAGACAAGTTAGGTGTCGGTCACTGGCGCGTGATCGACAGGCTAGGCTGATAGGTTGGGCACCGACTGCCAAAAGCGTCGGGGTCACTATGTGGCTATCTTACGCGAGAAGCTTGGCCGGGGTTAGGTTAAGGTCTGGTGGGTTGGTTAACCTAGGTTTATTGACCTGGCTAAGATAGGATTAGCCAATGGTCAGCCTAGCTCTGATACCAAGTCTGTCAGGACCGGATTTTTCGGATATTAATTTCCCAGAAAATGGCCCTTGCGCTCACCAGCCCCAGGATTACTGTTAGCTGATGAGGCGCCAACTTGATACAGAAACTCCAAGCAAAGTACAAAATATGAAGTACAAGACCAATGTGGCCTATGAGTACAACACTTGGTTTCTAGTGGTTGATGGCGGAAGCGGTTTGTGGTTCATCTGAGTCTATGGGACTCCATTTCCCACAAGAACAGCTGACCAGGATAACTCCTATCTTCGCGAGGCTGCTATCAACACTGCGCGGGTTCCGGGGATGTCATCGTAACGCTCTTCTCCACGCAAGAAATCTGGCCAAGACAATAGCCAGGGACAAGCCAGTGAGTACGTTTGAATGTACTCGCAAACATCAAGAACACGGGTATAATATAACCAGGGGTAATCATGCTCCGAAATATTTTATGACCATAACGTCAGTCACGAGATAAACAAAATATTCATGATGCACGCATGCAAGTTAAAAATGCATTACGGGAGTAGACATAGAATGCACCGATCGAGTGTTTGAAGCGACGCCTCGAAAGGAAAGTAAAATAAATCATGCCTCAGTCGGGCGTCTGAGCGACACCACATAAGGGGCTTATAAATAAAAGAAATAATACGCATGCCACAGTCGGGCGTCTATGCGACACCACATAAAGGGCTTATAAATAACAATCGTGCCACAGTCGGGCGCCTATGCGACACCACATAAAGGGCTTAATTAAATAATAAAGAATTGACAAACATGCCACAGTCGGGTGTCTATGCGACACCACAAAACGGGCTTATAAAGGATAATTAAATAACAAGCATGCCGCAGTCGGGCGTCTGAGCGACACCACATAAAGGGCTTACAAAGAATAATTTAAATAACAAGCATGCCGCAGTCGGGCGTCTGAGCGACACCACATAAAGGGCTTATAAAGGATAATCACAGTGAATATCCAGGAGGTAGAACCGTCCCAGGGATATTCAATAATTCAAATAATGTAAAAGTTTAGTCCATAATAATAGTAATCATAATCGTCACAAGTCACAAGTCATGATCCAAGTTCTGGTTTAACAGTTTTTTTCCTCCGAAGACCGACACTAAGACCGACACTTGACCCTTCCCAGACTGTAGTCCTTAACCATGGACACGGCTATTCGAATAGATGTATAATCTCTGCAGAGGGTGTACTCTTTACCCACGGGTAACGGATTTCTTTAGTCCATCGGGACTAATTCCGTTTACGGTCTTTTAATTGAAAACACGCCTGACCTGCACACACCAGCTTAACTTACCGGTGTCTGGAATCACCCACGACACCTGTCAAGCGAAACTCTAAGTGGGGAGGCTACAACCTTGACGTAGCATGGGATCACAAAATTTATACCGCGCGCAAACTAGGGGAGCTACCCCTTCGGCTACAACCGAAACACCCATGCCCCCGGACCGGATGACTGGCTTTAATCCATGGCCATGGGACCCTCATCCCGGCCTCTCTGTACGGTGTGTGCTAGAAAGGGGTTGCCAACTTACTGAACCGCACCCTACCTATGGCAGGGACAAGTGGTAGTACGAAGCAAGTATGGGGGTTACTGGAACAAGACTCGATCTACGGCCGACTCAGGAGGTTCAAGTATTCTCTGCATGATTAGCATAACCAAGAATATTTTCATTAACCGATAAACTCACCACTCGTCAAGCCTTACCATGCCATACCGGACATACTCGTCCCGACGAGGAACTAGGGACAAGCTCGTGTCTACCCAAGACCGTGACTTTCTCGGCTTCCTTCCGGTATGCATGAGAAGCTTACGAGGATGAATACCATTAGCATATCCATTTATAACAGCAAAGAAATTTCCATTATGCACTCATGCATATGATCTTATCGTCACATAAAATAGGGTATGGTCCAAGTTAAGGTGATGTTGTAACCGTTCCAACAGCATCCAAAAATATTATGCCAGGGTTCAGAATGCTTGCCTTCAAGTGTATGATGTGTGGGTGCACTTTTTGAAGGTTGCCTTTTCTCCAAAATCCTATTTTGAGAAATATTCAAATAACACACATTTCAAAAACAGTACAAAAAGTTGTCCCAAATATTTTTGAAATAAATCTTAAAATAAACTAGATGAAATTTGAGAGAGGTAGGAAAAAGAATCAACTCATTTGGAGTTTTATTTTAAAAGATATAGCCAGTCAAAGATTAGTCAAAGTTCTGTTTTTAAATAAAACCAGAAAAGAAAACGTTTCGGGGGAAAATGCGCTTTCGAAGCAGGGGACACGTACTCGGGACTTTGCGCTTTCACTTAACCAGAGAGGACGGGCGCGCGGGTCACTGACAGTGGGTCCAGGGGGCCCACTGGTCAGGTTTGACTGGTCTTCCCTCCCTCCTCTCTCTCTGTCCGAACGGTGGCGGGACTCCGGCGATCGCCGTCGACAAACGGCAGCTCCCCACGGGGCCCCGAGGGCAGGAATGGATCCGCCAGTCTAGGGCGGTCCTCCCGGTGGGCTCTAGGGAGGAGGGGACGGAAGAAGTCACCGGCAGCGAGCTCCGCGGCGGATGGTGGTTCGGGAGCAAAGTGAGCTTCGGGCTATGGTGGTCCTTGGTCGAGGCTGAGGCGCTAGGCAGCTCCCCAAGACTATGGGGAGACGTTTGGTGGCGTTGGATGGGCGGGGGAGGGCCTGGCTGCGACGTATTGCACCGGAGCTCGGCGGCGGCTGAACTGGCCGGAGACGGGGAAGAAAGCTTCCCGACGTCAATTGCTGGGTGATGGGGGCACTAGGGGTGGCCTGGGGTTGCCTGAGTGCTCGGTTGAGCTCGGGGTCCCCTTATATAGGCGCTCGAGGTCGGTCCCGCGGCGGCCGTGGATAGGATCGCCGGCGACCGCTGTACTGTGGTTGCAGGGCTACGTGGCGGCGACGAGCGCGTGCCGACGGCTTGCGGATAAGCTCGGGCTGTTCCCAGGGGGCAGCTGGCGCGCGCGGGTGGCTTGGGCGGGGCCGTCCACGGCAGAGCCCGCTGCCGACGCCGGCGTGCCGCCAAGGGAGCCCTGACGGCGGCGCTGTAGGGCGCCAGGGAGTCTTGGATGGTTCTGGTGAGTGGGCGAGAGCAGGGCGCGGCTCTGCAGGTGAGCAAGGGCGAGGGGTGCGACGCGGCGACCCGTGCGCACGCACGTGCAAAACGCGCGCTCTGGCCGCGCCCAGAGCACGCACGCCAGGTGCTCGACGAAACGCCAGCGCGTGCTAGAGAGCTTGGGTGATGCTGGTAGTTAACAGGCCAGGGTTAGGGATAGCTAGGAGATTAGTGGACATGCTGGATGGGTCAGGGGCTCAAGCTCACATTGCAAACTAGAAAACATGCCAAAACTGTCCCTGCACACAGGGTGTTCGACGGAATGCCATGGGCATCTAGGCAACTCTTGGGGTGGCCAAAATCTCCAGTTCCTAGTCTCTTTTGGAGCTAAAGAAAGTGGTAAGGTTAGTTTGACAGAAACAGAAATTTGTTAGTGCAAGTTTTTGAGAAAACCAGTTTTGGGCAGAAACTAAAGGCTATCATTGCATGCACTAAAAATACTCCAATCGGTCCAATCTCCTGGACTTAAGGGTTTGGTAGGGAGGACTATAAGTAGGAAAAAGCTCAAGGGCACTAGAGCAAAATAAAATAGGGTTGCAGTACAAATCACCAAACTGGACCAGAATGAAAATGGAGATGATTCACTCAAATTTTTCATATATCATCACTGGGTTTTAGCATAAAGTTGAATTATATGCATCTCCTGACATCCCCAAACACTTGGAAGAATTTTTAGGGAAATATTTAAATAGGTTGTAGTGCAAAAGTACCTACTGGCCCAGATTTAAAAATTGATGTAGAGCCCAAAATCTCCAATAACCAAAAGATATTTTTGCATAAAAGTGATGTGGAAACCTCACATGATATCCCCAAATTTTGGTGAAAATCTTAAAATCATCTATCAAATGGTTGCAGTGCAAAAAGGGGCTCCAAATTTGTGAAAGATCCTTTTTTTTAAAGAGTAAAGCTCATGAAAAATAATTATGCAAATAAATCCACTGATAAAAAATTGATTTTATAAAGAGAGCATACAAGTTCCAATAATACTTTTGGAAAGTTTCCATTTGAGGTAAAAGCCCACAATATTAAAGAGAAGAGGGGTTCTGAAATCAAAGGAGAAATCCAGAAAAATAAAAATTTAATTTGCTGGCAAAATTTTAATTAATAAAACAAGGTCAAATTTTGGGGTGTTACAATGATCCAGTCGCAAGTTGCCTCCTTGCCGGGGAGAGTGGTCTCTTGGATCTCTTCGTCGGGTGTCGCGGTCCATTCTGCGATGAACTCTGCCAAGACTCTGCTCTGGATCGTCGAAGTACTTTCAAACTTCAAACCAGAGCTTGATAACTCCAAGGCCCACTCCACAATCCTTCCGGTTGCGTCTGGGTTGTGCAGTATCCATTGCAACGGGAGGCGGGTGACGACAGTGATCTTGTGTGCTTGGAAGTAATGACGCAGCTTCCTCGAGGCCATAAGAAGGCCGAAGAGCAATTTCTGCACACCGGAGTACCTTGATCTAGCCCCCTGCAAAAGGGATCTGACAAAGTAAACCGGACTCTGCATCATCTTCTTCTTCTGCACCACTCCACTTGGCTGCGCGGGCTCTGCCCCGACGGCGTCAGACTCTGCCGGGAGGCTTGCCTTGCCGGCACCAGGCCCTGCCGGGGGAGTCTCTGACTTGCCGTCCGCCGGTCCTGCCGTTGCCACTGCCTCTTTGTCAACCTCCTTCTGTGCCACTAGCGCGGCACTGACCACTTGATTCATCGCCGCCAAATACAGCAGCAACGGCTCTTGTGGTTTAGGCGCAACTAGTATTGGCATAGAGGATAGGTATCTCTTCAGGTCTTGCAACGCCGCCTCGGCCTCTGGGGTCCACTCCATCGGGCCCGCCTTCTTCAAGATCTTGAAAAAGGGAAGGGCGCGCTCGGCAGACTTGGAGATGAATCGGCTCATGGCGGCGATGTAGCCAGCAAGCCGACGCACATCCTTGATCCGCTTGGGCACCTCAATCTGCTCGATAGCCTTGATCTTGTCTGGGTTTGCCTCGATCCCACGCTGTGACACAAAGAACCCAAGAAGCTTGCCGGACGGAACGCCGAAGACGCACTTCTCAGGTTTCAGCTTGAGATTGATCTTGCACAGGTTGGCAAACGTCTCTTCTAAGTCTTGTACAAGGGTTGCCCTGTCCTTGGTTTTGACTACCATGTCATCCATATAGGCTTCCATATTTCTATGTAGCTGGGGTTCAAAGCCAATTTGGACTGCCCTTGCAAATGTTGAACCAGCACTCTTCAACCCGAAAGGCATCCGTAAAAAGCAATATGTACCACATGGGGTGATGAATGTTGTCTTCTCTTCGTCTTCTCTCGTCATGAAGATTTGGTGGTATCCTGAGTAGGCGTCAAGGAATGATAACAGATCACACCCGGCCGTGGAGTCAACAATCTGGTCGATGCGTGGCAATGGGAAAGGGTCCTTGGGACAAGCCTTATTGATATGTGTGTAATTGATACACAGCCTCCACTTCCCATTCGCCTTGCGCACCACTACCGGATTGGCCAACCACGTCGGATGGAGCACTCCTCTCACCAGTCCTGCTGCTTCTAATTTTCTGATCTCCTCTGTGATGAACTCTTGCCGTTCTAGGGCTTGCTTCCTGACCTTCTGCTTGACGAGCCGTGCATGAGGGCAGACAACAAGATGGTGCTCGATCACCTCCCTGGGAACACCGGGGATGTCGGATGCTTGCCATGCAAACACGTAAACATTCGCCCGCAGGAAGGCGACGAGCGCGCTTTCCTATTTGCTGTCGAGGGTGGAGCTTATGGTGAAAGTCCCACCCGTGCCGTCCTCCTTGACGGACACCTTCTTGGTCTCTGGTGGTGCAGCTCTTGATTTCTTGCTCTTGCCGGTGGAGCTCTCTGGCACGTCCTCGACGGGAGCACTACACTCCGAAGAGGTGCGCTTGCCGGAGTGAGTGCGAGAGGTCTTACCGGTCTTCTTCCCCTCAGGGCTTCAGCGGCAGGAGCAAGTGCCTTGGCGACAGTTGCTGCAACTACTTCTCGGTAAAGTTGGTCAACGCATCCTTCTTGTCAGAGGGGACGGTGATGATTGTCATTGGCCCTGGCATCTTCAGCGTGTTGTAGGTGTAGTGTGACGCTGCCATAAACTTGGCCAACGCTGGGCGGCCGAGGATCCCGTTGTAGGGCAAGGGGATCTCGGCAACATCAAAGACGATCCTCTCCGACCTGTAGTTCAAATCGCTTCCAAATGTCACGGGCAGCGTGACTTTTCCCTTCGGTTGACTTCTCCCCGGGTTGACCCCTTGAAACGTGCCCGTTTCCTCGAGGTCTCCATCAGGAATCTGTAGCCTTTTGATCACAACGGGCGAGATCAGGTTCAGGCCGGCCCCGCCATCGACTAGCATTTTCGTCACCTTGAGGTTGCGTATTGTTGGTGAAACCAACAACGACAAACACTCGACCGCAGTTGTGTGATCAGGGTGGTCCTCGGTGTCAAAAATGATAGGTGTGCCGGACCATTTTAGCGTCTTCTGGGCATCGTACGATGGCTTTGCTGCCGTGATCTCATGCGCCCACTGCTTGAGCTGGCGGTGAGAGGAATGTAGAGAGGCACCACCGTCGACGCACATGGCCTCCGTGGCCTTTCTGGAACCCTTGCTCGCCGGACTCGTCCTCCTCATCATGATCATCGTATTCTTGCTTCTTGTCGCGGCCCCGAGCGGGCCTCTCTTGCTGGTTGTCTTTGCCGCAGCGGCCTGCTTGGCCGCCACGCTTCTTGCTGGATCCTTCGGCACCATCTTGACACTTCTCCTTGTCTCTCCTTTCGTACTCATCCTTTTGCTTCTCGGCAAGCAGCTCGACTTGTCGGCAGTTCTGGAGGTCGTGGCCTTTGGTGCGGTGGATCTTGCAGTACTGCTTGTCGGGGCCCCTAGCTTGTCGGCGGCCGCCAAGGCCCAGCAGGCGACACAGCCGGCAACCTCCTTGCCGGGGTCGTCTGCCTTGGTCTTCATGGCAGTGGCGGCATCGTCGGATCCCTTGACGGCAAGCACAGCTTTACCCTTACGCTTCCTGTTGCGGTGCCGGCCTTTCTTTGCTGGGGCGGAAGTGTCTTCGTCCGAGGAGTCGGTTTCCATGCCGGCATCTTCGCCAGGGTACTTCCTTCCCTCTTCAGCCGGAGCACAGCGGTCGGCCAAAACATAAAGCTCCGCCACATCCCTGACCTTGTTCATCGCCCGCTCTTCACGCATCTTGTGGTTCCGTACGTTCTGATGGAACACGCTGATGACAGTAGCGGGATGAACGTCTGGGATGTTGTACTGCACTCGGCTGAACCTCTGTATGTACTTGCGCAGGTTTTCGCCTTCTTTCTGGGGGATGACATGCAAGTTGCTTGCTTGGCCATGAGCTTGGTGGCCTCCCGTGAAGGCGCCAACAAACTCATGGCACAGATCCAACCAGGAAGAAATAGAATCTACTGGCAAGTGCATCAACCACGACATAACATTGGGTTTGAGCGCCAATGGGAAGTAATTGGCGAGCACCTTGTCGCCACGAGCTCCAGCAGCCTGCATCACGATGGTGTAGATGCTGAGGAACTCCGACAGGTGGGTCTTGCCGTTGTACTTCTCGCCGACATCGGGCTTGAAGGTGCAGTGACTGGGCCACTAGAACTGCCGCAGCTCACGGGTAAAGGCCGGACAACCTATCTCGTAAGGTAGGCCACCGGAGCCCCCCGATGCTGGGTGGTCCATAGCGGGTCCCGCTCGCCTATCCGATTGATGGCGTGCGTCGCGTCGCCGCTCGATGGTGGTTCGAGCGTCTTCACGGGCTCGCTCTTGGAGAAGTTGGCGTTGATCGCGGTGGGTCCGTGGATTGGACGGCGCTATGGATATATCATCGCGAGCGTCGTCCCGACGGACCGGAAACTCGCGGTGACTGGCGTGGAGGAGGAGAGTGCACCGTAGGCGCAGCACCACCGGTCCTTCCAGCACTGTCATGTGGTGGCTTGACGGAGCGCCGGCCGGACGGCCCCGTGGGTCGCGGCTCATCTTTGTTGGCGATGCCAACAAGGCTCCGGATGGTGGCCCTCCACTCGTCGAGCTTTCCAGCAACATGAGGGAAATCGAGGAGTAACTGTGCGCGCGCTAAGGCTTCTGACAGCGTGGGCGGCGGCGACACCCGCGTGGACCGTGACGCGCTTCGACTTCCAACCACGTTGGAAGGAGCTCTATCATGGCCCTGTGGCTGTACGCCTTCTTTGTCGGCGCCTCGGTGCGCATGTTGGCCTTCTATGTCCCTCGAGTGCTGCACAGGGCTCTTCCCGCGACGGCGCCCGGGGTCACTGGTGTGGTGACGCCGTTCATCGCGCACGGCCTGAGAAGAGCGCACTGTGGGCGCTAGTGGTGGCATCTTGGAAGTCGCCGTGCCGCCTGCATGCGGCACGGCGACGCTTTTGGAGGGCCCCGCGCCGCCTGTGGAGGGGCCGGATCCATCTTTGGACTTGGTGGCGTGCGGCTCGTCGTTCTGTGCGCGAATGACGCTGCTCGCCAGAGTGATGCTGGTGCTCGCGGGCCGCGCCCCGGGTTCTGTCCGCGACCGGTCCGCTGCTCGCCCGCAACGGTGCGAGCCATCCGAGGCCGGACGAACTGATCACCATCGTCGACTTCTTCTTGGGAGCCATGGCGATGAAGAACTACTAAGCTGGTTGCTAAACCAGATTCTCACAACTGTGTCCCCTACCTGGCGCGCCAAAGATGTCGGGGAGAACGACACCTATGGGATCACAAGAATCCCTACTACGGTTGGCGGGGCGCAGGGTTGTGAGAAGAGCGGGATTAGGAGCCAGATACAGTTCGTTTACCCAGGTTCGGGCCGCGAGGACGCGTAATACCCTAGTCCTGCTTTGGTGTGTATTTGAGAGTGTTCTTGAGCTCTTGAACTAGCTATGGGGGCTGCGTGATTCCAAAGAGCCGAATCCTTCTCCAGTATGCCATGGGCCTCCTTTTATAGTCAAAAGGGGTTGCCACAGTGGCACACAGGAGGTGGAAAGGTCTACAGTGCCGGTAGCTTATCGCCTGTATTACAGGACAAGACGCATTTAATGCATCGCTTAGGTGTCCCTTAGCTTTATCGGGGACGGGGGCGAGGCCCATCCCGTCAGTCGCCGCCTCGCCTCGCTTCGACACGCCCCCAGGCTAGCGATGCATGTAGCGCCATGTAGACAGGCAGGCAGCTGAGGTGGCGTGGTGGTGGAGCCTTCACGAAGATCTTCATACCACCACGTAGGAGTTCGCTGAGTTGGCCTGGAAGTCGCATATTGCCACGCAGGTGCCTGCCCAGCTGGTTGGGCTGGCAGCTGCATGTGAACGGCGGTGGAGTCTTTGTTGATGCGGGTCTGGCTGTGGCCCCGCTGATGTCCCCGGCAAGAGCCTTGCCGGGGGCCCGGCAAGGGTCTTGCCGCGGCGTCACAGTCATCCCCGGTTAGGCGCTTGCCGGGGGTCTTGTGGATCTCCTCGGCTAGGATCCCGCCGGGGGTCGCCGTCCTCTAGTCCTCATCTGATCTTGTGTATCTATGATCTTGACAAAGATCTGCATGCCACCTCAGAGGTGCCTCCAGAGCCTTGGTTCCAATGTAGTAGTTGGCGGCGTTTGGAACTCTTGGGTTCGAGGGTGGCTCACTCAGCTGGTGTCGGGCAAGTTGTCCCGGCAAGGCTCTTGCCGGGGCCACGGAGGCTGCCTCGACGAGGGCCTTGTCGGGGGGGGTCCACCTCGCCCTCTTGCTTTTTGGTGTTGCCTTGTTTGCCTCGGGCTTCGGCTTTTCTCCGGCTTCCCTCTTGCCCTGCATGAGTGTGGTCGTGGCGCGTGGCTCAGACTGCCCGTGCACAAGTAAAGGGGTAAAAAGGAGAGCCCCTACTTTTGCACACCAACAGTACGGTCGAGCCGCATGAAAAAGCTTGAAGGCTAAAAAAGGGAAAGAGCGAAAAGAGAGGAAAAATAATGCAAACAATGGGCAGAAGGAGACGAACAAAGAGTTCGGCGCTTAGGCGTAGAATCTTCGGAGTCTGGCCGCGTTCCATGGGTTCGGCTCTAGGCAATTGTCTGATGCATCATGCAGGCGGTACGCTCCTCCGGTGAGAACTTCGTCAATGATGAAGGGACCCTCCCACTTGGGCTTGAGTTTGTCCTTTTTCTTCTCCGGTAGGCGTAGAACCAGTTCGCCAACATTATAAGTCTTGGCCCGCACCTCTCTGCTTTGATACCTGCGAGCCTGCTGTTGATAAAATGCGGAACGGGCTTTTGCAACATCACGCTCCTCCTCCAGGGCGTCTAGGCTGTCCTGTCGATCAAGCTTGGCCTCTCTCTCTTCGTACATGCGCACTCGAGGTGAGTCATGAATAATGTCGCAGGGTAGCACAGTCTCTGCGCCGTACACCATTAAAAAAGGTGTATATCCAGTAGTGCGGTTGGGCGTGGTCCGCAGCCCCCAGAGTACGCAGTCGAGCTCCTCAAGCCAGTGCTTGTCTGATTCTTTTAGAGACCGCACTAGTCTGGGTTTAATGCCGCTCATAATAAGATCGTTGGCCCTTTTGACTTGACCGTTTATTTGCGGTTGATCGACAGAGGCGTAATCGAGCTTAATGCCCAGATTAGCACACCAATTTTTCACCTCGTCGGCTATGAAGTTGGAGCCGTTGTCGGTGATGATGCTGTGTGGGACACCATAACGGTGCACAACACCGGATATGAATTCTATCACTGGCCCGGTCTCGGCCGTTTTAACTGGTTTGGCCTCTATCCACTTAGTGAATTTATCCACCATAACCAGCAGGTACTTTTTCTTATGGCTTCCCCCTTTAAGGGGTCCGACCATATCGAGCCCCTAGACCACAAAGGGCCAAGTGATGGGGATCGTTTGTAGGGCGGTGGGTGGCATATGGCTTTGGTTGGTGAAAAGCTGACATCCGACGCAACGTTGGACAAGGTCCTGTGCGTCTGCTCGGGCCGTTCGCCAATAGAAACCTGTACGTAAGGCCTTGCTTACGAGGGCCCGAGCCGCGGCGTGGTGACCGCCAAGACCAGCATGAATTTCAGCCAAGAGCTGCCGCCCTTCTTCCTCGGAGATACATCTTTGAAGTACTCCGGTAACACTTTTCTTGTAGAGTTCTGCGTCATGAACTTTGTAGGCTTTCGAACGCCGAAAAATGCGGCGGGCCTCATTCTGGTCCTCGGGGAGTTCTCGCCTATTAAGGTAGGCCAAGAAGGGTTCAGTCCATGGGGCAATGACTGCCATGATGAGATGGGTCGATGGTGTTATTTCGGTGGCTGAACCCCCGATGACGTCACTGTGTTCGGGATCTGGGGATGTGGTCGGATCCGGACTGGTGTTGCCGCTCTCCCCTTGCCACACCATGGAAGGTTTAAAAAGCCTTTCCAGAAAGATATTAGGTGGGACGGGCTCGCGCTTGGCGCCAATGCGAGCAAGGAAGTCCGCCACTTGATTGGTTTCTTGAGCCACATGATGGAACTCGAGCCCCTCAAATCGAGCTGACATTTTAAGAACGGCATTAGGATAAGCTCCCATCTTTGGATCTTTAGCATCAAAGTCTCCAGTTATTTGAGATATTGCGAGGTTTGAGTCCCCGTGCACTTCCAGGCATTGTATGCCCATGGAGACAGCCATCCGAAGTCCATGTAACAAGGCCTCATATTTGGCTGCGTTGTTGGAGTCTGTATATAATATTTGGAGTACGTACTGAACTACGTCTCCGGTGGGCGACGTTAACATGACACCCGCTCCTAACCCTGCCAGCATTTTGGAACCATCGAAATACATGACCCAGTTGGAATATGTGTCGTACTCTTTAGGGAGTTCGGCCTCTGTCCATTCGGCGACGAAGCCAGCCAGCACTTGGGATTTAATGGCTCGACGCGGTTTGTATGTTATGTCAAATGGAAGTAGCTCAATGGCCCATTTGGCAATCCGGCCCGTAGCATCGCGGTTGTTTATTATGTCATTGAGTGGTACTTCGGAAGCCACCATGATCGAACACTCCTGAAAGTAGTGTCGTAGCTTCCGGGAGGCCATGAAGACCGCGTATGCAATCTTTTGGTAATGAGGGTACGGGGATTTGCAAGGTGTGAGGATAGTGGACACGTAATATACTGGCTTCTGAAGCGGGAATTTGTGTCCGTCCTGTTCTTGCTCGACTACGAGCACGGCGCTCACCACCTGGTGTGTTGCCGATATGTATAATAACATGGGTTCGCCGATGTTCGGCGCGACCAGGATTGGGTTGCTTGCCAAAAGGGCCTTTATTTCCTCCAGTCCGGCCGTTGCCGCGTCCGTCCACTCGGAGTGGTCGGTGTGTCGGAGAAGGCGGTAGAGTGGCAAGGCTTTTTCTCCCAATCTGGAGATAAAGCGGCTTAAAGCTGCCACACATCCCGCAAGCTTTTGGACCTGTTTAAGGTCAGTTGGCGTAGCCAATTCTGACAAAGCTCGGATTTTGGCTGGATTTGCCTCAATTCCTCTATTGGAAACGATGAAGCCCAGCAATTTTCTGGCGGGGACGCCGAAAACACATTTTTCCGGATTGAGCTTGATGTCATATGCACGGAGGTTGTCGAATGTGAGACGTAGATCATCTATTAGTGACTCGACGTGCCTAGTTTTGATGACGACGTCATCCACATATGCTTCAACTGTCTTGTCGATCTGTTTCTCCAAGCATGTTTGAATCATGCGTTGGTAAGTGGCGCCAGCGTTTTTGAGCCCGAAAGGCATAGTGTTGAAGCAGAAAGGCCCATATGGGGTAATGAATGCCGTTGCGGCTTGATCGGACTCCTTCATTTTGATTTGATGGTATCCAGAATATGCGTCGAGGAAGCTTAGTGAGTCGTGTCCTGCGGTAGCATCAATGATCTGGTCGATGCGGGGGAGGGGGAAGGGATCCTTAGGGCAGGCCTTGTTGAGGTCTTTGAAATCGACGCACAGGTGCCAGGATTTATCCTTCTTTCGCACCATCACCAGGTTTGCTAGCCAGTCCGGGTGTTTTATTTCTCTAATGAATCCGGCCTCGATTAGCTTGGCTAGCTCCTCCCCCACAGCTTGACATTTAGGTTCAGAAAAGCGTCGTAATGTTTGCTTGACCGGTTTATATCCCTTCAATATATTGAGGTTGTGTTCCGCCAATTTGCGTGGGATTCCTAGCATATCAGAGGGGTGCCAGGCGAATATATCCCAGTTCTCGCGCAGGAACTCTCATAGCGCGGCATCAACTATTGGGTCTAGTTGTGCACCAATGGATGTTGTCTTCTTGGGGTCCGTTGGATGGACTTGGAATTTGACTATTTCTTCTGCCGGTTTGAAGGAGGTGGATTTGGGCCGTTTGTCTAAGATCACGTCGTCCTTGTCCACCGTGGAGCGCAGTCTCGGTTAATTCTTCGGCCGCAAGGGCCTCAGATAATGCCTCAAGGGCTAGGTATGCGGTTTTGTTTTCGGCGCGGAGTGCTATGTCCGGATCACTGGCGAGAGTAATTATGCCTTTGGGCCCGGGTATCTTAAGCTTCATGTACCCGTAATGGGTTATAGCTTGGAAGCGTGTAAATGCATCTCGCCCCAAGAGAGCGTGATATCCGCTGTTGAAAGGGGCCACTTGGAAGGTTATCTCTTCGGACCGATAATTCTCCGGCGTGCCGAATACCACGTCAAGTGTGATTTTTCCCGCACACCGCGCCTCCCGACTGGGAATGATTCCTCAGAAGGTCGTGCTGCTTTGCTCGATACTCCTATCTATTTCCATTTTGTGGAGTGTATCCTCATAGATGAGGTTTAGTCCGCTGCCGCTGTCCATGAGGACTTTGGTGAGCCGAAAGCCGTCCACGATTGGACTGAGGACCAAGGCGGCTGGTGCTCGGACTGCCCTATATTTTGGTTCGTCACTGGCATTAAAAGTTATAGCCGTGTCGTTCCAAGGGTTTATTGCTGCAATTTGGCAGACTTCGGCGAGTTCGCGGAGTGCCCTTTTGCGCCTATTGTTTGAAGCAAATGTCTCGAAGACCGTCAATACTTTGAGGTTGTTGTCTTCTGGGTGGTGTTGTTCTGGGGTATTCTTGGTGAGGATATCCTCGACGCTCTTGGCCACTTGCCAGAGTACCCAACATGCTCTAAGGCTGTGGGTTGGCGTGTTATCCGGTGTTGTGTGTATTTTGCATGGCCCGTCGAGCCATCCTTCCAGAACGGTTCCGTGCCCCATAATGCGCTTGTATTTCTTTATTATTGGACCGGGCGTGCCACGAGGGTGTGCCCTTTTCGCCTGAACGAGGGGTTGAGTGGGGACCGATGATTCCCAGCAGGCCGCCTGAGTCTTCTAGGCGTTTTCCATTGCGCTGTATTTTTGTACGATAGTTGCAAAGTCAATGAAGTGTAATATGCGACGACGATTGATGGAGTTAAGGATTCCTTCGTCCATGCAGTTGTTGCGGAACGCTGATATCACATCCTCGTCGCGGCAATCTTTAATCTTGTTTTTGACAAGCAGGAATCTGGCCCAGAAGTGATGGACCGTTTCTTAGACTGATGTTGTATGCTCATGAGAGCGCTTATGTTCGGGTGGGTGGGTGGATTTAAATCCGAACCCTGGCCCAACATTGGATCCGGAGTCTGAAGATCTTCCGAACATGACAGTTCGGGCTCCGAGATATCAACTGATTTTTTAGGCTTGCCATCCGATTCTATGTTCGGAGAACAAGACGTGTCTTTCTGCCAGTGGGTGTCCGGCTCTTCGAGATCGGAGATCCGAACATAGTTCGTCCTCAACATAGAGGATGAGTTGTCTTGCTCCTCGACTACCACTATCTGGTGGGTGATCGGCGGAGTTTTAATCTCTCCCTAGTTAGGTTTAAGCCCAATCCGATCGTAGTCTGTAGTGACTCCCAAGGCAGCGATGCAATCTAGGAGTTCGTCTAAGGATGATAGCTCCGTCGGATCCATTTGTTTGGAATGTTCAGGATCAATGTGGAGGCGATTTTCGATGACTCGAGAAGTCATCGTCGGCTTAAGGGCCGGACAGGCGGTCATGACGAAGCCGCCCAGCCGGAGGGTTTGGCCTGGGGCCAGGGTTCCTCCGGAGGTGATATTTTCCTTCACGACAAGGCGAGCCATCAACCCTTTTGGCGACGACACAGTGGAACTCTCAATGAAAGCACCAATGTCAGTGTCAAAACCGGCGGATCTCGGGTAGGGGGTCCCGAACTGTGCGTCTAGGATCGATGGTAATAGGAGACGGGGGACACAATGTTTACGCAGGTTCGGGCCCTCTATATGGAGGTAATACCCTACTTCCTGCTTGATTGATCTTGATGAATATGAGTATTACAAGAGTTGATCTACCATGAGATCGTAATGGCTAAACCCTAGAAGTCTAGCTCGTATGACTATCGTAATGAGCATTCTGATCCGGACTAAGCCCTACGGTTTATATAGACACCGGAGGGAACTAGGGTTACATACGGTCGGTTACAGAGAAAGGAAATCTTCATATTTGATCGCCAAGCTTGCCTTCCACGCCAAGGAGAGTCCCATCCGGACACGGGTGAGAGTCTTCGGTCTTCGTATCTTCACAGCCCATCAGTCCGGCCCATGGCTAACAGGCCGGACGCCCGAGGACCCCTTAGTCCTGGACTCCCTCAATGTGCATTACCGAGAGGGCCCAGAGATACCTCTCCGACAATCAGAGTGACAAATCCTAATCTCGACCTATACCAACTTAACAAACACCATCGGAGACACCTGTAGAGCATCTTTATAATCACCTAGTTACGTTGTGACGTTTGATAGCACACTAAGTGTTCCTCCGGTATTCGGGAGTTGCATAATCTCATAGTCATAGGAACATGTATAAGTCATGAAGAAAGCAATAGCAATAAACTAAACGATCATAGTGCTAAGCTAACAGATGGGTCTTGTCCATCACATCATTCTCTAATGATGTGATCCCGTTCATCAAATGACAACGCATGTCTATGGCTAGGAAACTTAACCATCTTTGATTGAGCTAGTCTAGTAGAGGCATACTAGGGACACTCTGTTTGTCTATGTATTCACACATGTACTAAGTTTCCCGTTAATACAATTCTAGCATGAATAATAAACATTTATCATGATATAAGGAAATATAAATAACAACTTTATTATTGCCTTGAGGGCATATTTCCTTCAGGACGAAACCTCTTTAACACACCTGGGGCAGGAACGAGTAACCCGCCCGGCGTAACCCGGGGCGCAGAGGCGCCAGGGACCGGAGCGGCGGCTCAGCCTCGTTTACCGGACCCACCTCGTAGGGCTCAAACCCTGTCTCACTAGGTCCCGACACCCTCCGGCCATTATTCTAACCCGCTAGATAATATGATAGCAGTAGCAACATGGCTGGCGGCTATCCCGATCGAGGGCGAGTCTCCGGCTGCAATGGAGACCCGGAACGCTGTGGAGCTTCTCCAGATCATCGTGGCACAACAGGCGGCTTATTCGTACAGTCGTGAGCGTGTTCATTCAACCCCTCGCCCGAGTAGAATTTACACCCTGCGTATTGAGTCGTCGGCGGTTTCCAGCAGTGAACAGCGTCGTAACTTGCCTCGCAATGATGACCCGCCCCGTGATGATCATCTACTAAACAATGCGCAGGCACTTGTAGATCAAGCTAGGGCCCATCGCGAGGCGAAGTTGGCGGCTCATCAGCAATTTCAAGTGAACCCTTCAGCCTCTCTTGAAGCTGAGACGACTTCTAGGACAGTTGGTGTGCCATGTTTGGTACCGGCTCTGCGTAACGAACGTCTGCCCAAGGATTTTAAAGGCCCTCGTAAGGTGCCTAATTATACAGTTGATCTTCCTCCTGAGGCCTGGATTGAGACCTATGAGCTAGCCATGGAGATGCTAGAAGTTAATGATGCTGTGTGTGCCAAGTATTTTACTATGATGTTGGATGGGCCGGCTCGAACCTGGCTAAAAGGATTGCCTCCTAACTGCGTCAGCTCATGGGTAGAATTGAAAGCACGGTTTATTCAGAACTTTAAGGGTACATGCAAGCAGCCTCTAACGATTATCGATCTGGACAACTGTGTGCAATGGGAGGATGAGTCGGCCCACCATTGGGTCCGCCGGGTCTCAGCTATTGTACACTCGTCAGATAGCATAGCGGCGGGTTCAGCGGTCCTGGTCTTGGAGAAAAACTGTCATTTTACTCCTCTCAAGCAGAAGCTTGGGCGGCTCAAGCGTCATTGTAATGACATGGGGGAGCTCATGGCGGCTCTAATTAAGTATGTTGATTCTGATACCACCAAAGATCCTGGATCCGATGACGAAAGGTCCAATAAGGGCAAGAAGAGTGGCAATGGTAAGGGACAATAGCCGAATGTGGCAGGGCATAATGGCAGCAGCCAGGGCAGTGGTGGTAATTGCAGACACCCCGATGGCGGGTCGGATCTAGTGGCTAACACCAACACTAGATATAAAGGTCGGCGCTATAATGGTAATGGTAAGCAGTCCTTTGGAGGAAAGAATTTTATTCTTGAGGCAATGTTCAATGAGCCCTGCCCAAAGCACAGTTTGCCTGATAAGCCGGCGAGTCATGCCTAGAAAGATTGTTTCATCATGAGAGAATACATGAATTCTCATTTTAATCAAAGTCACGGTAACAATAATGGGCCGCCTGAAGAACAGGAGGCCAAGGCCCATCAGCCCACTCTACAACACCACAATTCACACCATTTTCCTACATTTGTAAATGTGATAAGTTATTACAAGTGGAGTAATATCTTATTTCAATGCCAATGCCATGATTAACTTGAATTTTTCTAACAATGAATAACATATATAAGTGAAATAACAACTACTGTCATATCAGTAAGAAATTGCTGCATCATGTGAGGCCAGTGAACATCCATATGTAACAAACTTAATTGACATCTAACCTGCACTGGGCAGCCATAGAAACGCCTTCCTGTTACAATCCCTTCAAAAGCAACACGCTTAACATGCCTCATGTGCTGCAGAATGCACTTCGGTTCAGCAAGCTCAAGTTGGCCATAGAAAAAGGGCTCCACAATGGTGTCTGGTTCCTCCTGCAACCAAAATAACCAAAATAGCACTGGTTTCAATCACCACTCAAAAGCATAATCAACTTGCATTGTTCATTAACCCTAAACACTCAACAAATCCCCAAATCAGCAAGAACCCTAACAATGTACATAGATAGACCCTAAGTTACCTCAATGCTACAACCAACCCCTGATGTCACTTGAAGCTACGTCGGTATTTCCCCAAAGAGGAAGGGATGATGCAGCACTGCGGTGGTAGGTATTTCCCTCAGATATTAAACCAAGGTTATCGAACCAGTAGGAGAATCAAGCAACACAACGTAAACAGCCACTGCACACAAATAACAAATCCTCGCAACCCGACGTGTTAAAGGGGTTGTCAATCCCTTCCAGGTACGGCGCCTCAAGATAGGCAAACGGACGTGAGATAAAATTGTAGTAGATTGATAGATCGAATGCCAAATAAAATAAATAAGAATAAATTGCAGCAAGGTATTTTTGTATTTTTGGTTTAATAGATCTGAAAATAAATGCGAAGGAAAAGTAGATCGCAAAGGCAAATATATGAGAAAGAGACCCGGGGGCCGTAGGTTTCACTAGTGGCTTCTCTCGAGAAAAATAACAAACAGTGGATGAACAAATTACTGTGGGGCAATTGATAGAACTTCAAATACTCATGACGATATCCAGGCAATGATCCTTACATAGGCATCACATCCAAGATTAGTGGACCGACTCCTGCCTGCATCTACTACTATTAGTCCACACATCGACCGCTATCCAGCATGCATCTAGTGTATTAAGTTCATGGAGAAACAGAGTAATGCAATAAGAATGATGACATGATGTAGCAAAGATCTATCTATGTAGAGACAGACCCCATCGTTTAATCCTTAGTAGCAATGATACATACGTGTCGGTTCCCCTTCTGTCACTGGGATCAAGCACCGTAAGATCGAACCCACTACAAAGCACCTCTTCCCATTGCAAGACAAATAGATCAAGTTGTCCAAACAAAACCCAAATATCGGAGAAGAAATATGAGGCTATAAGCAATCATGCATAAAAGATATCAAAGAAACTCAAATACTTTCATGGATATAACAAGATAGATCTGATCATAAACTCAAAGTTCATCGATCCCAAAAAACACACCGCAAAAAGAGTTACATCATATGGATCTCCAAGAGACCATTGTATTGAGAATCAAACGAGAGAGAGGAAGCCATCTAGCTACTAACTACGGACCCGAAGGTCTACAAAGAACTACTCACGCATCATCGGAGAGGTACCAATGGTGGTGGTGAACCCCATCCGAGATTGTGTCTAGATTGGATCTAGTGGTTCTGGACTCTGCGGCAGCTGGATCAAAATTTCGTCGACTCCCCTAGGGTTTTGGGAATATTGGGGTATTTATAGAGCAAAGAGGCGGCCCAGGGGGCACCCAAGGTGGGCACAACCCACCAGAGCGCGTCCTGGTGGGTTGTGCTCTCCTCGGAGCACCCCCCAGGCGCAGCCAGGGCCCATTATGTTCCTTCTGGTCCAAACAAATCTCCGTAAAGTTTTGTTGCATTTGGACTCCATTTGATATTGATTTCCTGTGATGTAAAAAACATGCAGAAAACAACAACTGGCACTTGGCACTATGTCAATAGGTTGGTACCAAAAAATAAAATAAAATGATTATAAAACATCCAAGATTGATAATATAACAGCATGGAACAATAAAAAATTATAGATACGTTGGAGACGTATCAACCCCCACCCTCACTAATCAACAACCATATCACAGAGACAACAACAACCCTAAACTAAGCAAGATCCATGGCTGTAGCATAGGCCTACTAGCATTTAACCCTAACGCTAACCCTAGGTTGAAGGAAATATTCCCTAGAGGCAATAATAAAGTTGTTATTTATATTTCCTTATATCATTATAAATGTTTATTATTCATGCTAGAATTGTATTAACCGGTAACTTGGTACATGTGTGAATACATAGAGAAAACAGAGTGTCCCTAGTATGCCTCTACTTGACTAGCTCGTTAATCAAAGATGGTTAAGTTTCCTGACCATAGACATGTGTTGTCATTTGATGAACGGGATCACATCATTACAGAATGATGTGATGGACAAGACCCATCCGTTAGCTTAGCATAATGATCATTAAGTTTTATTGCTATTGCTTTCTTCATGACTTATACATATTCCTCTGACTATGAGATTATGCAACTCCCGAATATCGGAGGAACACCTTGTGTGTGATCAAGCGTCATAATGTAACTGGGTGATTATAAAGACGCGCTATAGGTGTCTCCGAAGGTGTTTGTTGGGTTGGCATAGATCGAGATTAGGATTTGTCACTCCGAGTATCGGATAGGTATCTCTGGGCCCTCTCGGTAATGCACATCACTATAAGCCTTGCAAGCAATGTGACTAATGAATTAGTTACGGGATGATGCATTACGGAACGAGTAAAGAGACTTGCCGGTAACAAGATTGAACTAGGTATGAGGATACCGACGATCAAATCTTGGGCAAGTAACATACCAATGACAAAGGGAATGATGTATGTTGTCATGCGGTTTGACCGATAAATATCTTCGTAGAATATGTAGGAACCAATATGAGCATCTAGGTTCCTCTGTTGGTTACTGACCGGAGATGTGTCTCGGTCATGTCTACATAGTTCTCGAACCCATAGGGTCCGCACGCTTAACGTTCGATGACGATTTGTATTATGAGTTATGTGTTTTGGTGACCGAAGTTTGTTCAGAGTCCCGGATGAGATCACAGACATGACGAGGAGTCTTGAAATGGTCGAGAGGTAAATATTGATATATAGGAAGGTTATATACAAACACCGGAATGGTTCCAAAGATGTTCGGGGATTTTTCAGAGTACCGGGGGGTTACCGGAACCCCCCGGGAGAGTTAATGGGCCTCATGGGCCATAATGGAGAGAGGGAGGTAGGCCACAAGAGGTGGCACCCCACCATGGCCAATCCAAATTGGACAAGGGGTGGGGGCGCGGCCCCCCTTTCCTTCTCCCACACCCCCTCTTTCCCCTTTCCCCCTCTCCGTTGGAAGGAAGGGGGAGCCGACTAGGACTAGGAGTCCTAGTGGGACTCCCCCACTTGGCGCACCCCCTAGGGCCAACCGGCCTCCCCTCTCCTCCTTTATATGCGGGGGCAGGGGGCCACCCCAAAGGCACAACAGTTATTTTCTTAGCCATGTGCGGTGCCCCCTCCATAGTTTACTCCTCCGGTCATAGCGTCGTAGTGCTTAGACGAAGCCCTGCGCGGATCACTGATGTCGCTTGAAGCTATGTCGGTATTTCCCCAAAGAAGAAGGGATGATGCAGCACAGTGGCGGTAGGTATTTCCCTCAGATATGAAATCAAGGTTATCGAACCAGTAGGAGAACCAAGCAACACAACGTAAACAGCCCCTGCACACAGATAACAAATCCTAGCAACCCGACGTGTTATAGGGGATGTCAATCCCTTCCGGGGTACGGCGCCTCAAGATAGGCAAACAGACGTGAGATAAATTGTAGTAGATTGATAGATCGAACGCCAAATAAAATAAATAGAAATAAAACGCAGCAAGGTATTTTTGTATTTTTGGTTTAATAGATCTGAAAATAAATGCAAGGAGAAAGTAGATCGCAAAGGCAAATATATGAGAAAGAAGACCCGGGGGCCGTAGGTTTCACTAGTGGCTTCTCTCGAGAAAAATAGCAAATGATGGGTAAACAAATTACTATTGGGCAATTGATAGAACTTCAAATAATTATGACGATATCTAGGCAGTGATCATTATATAGGCATCACGTCCAAGATTAGTAGACCGACTCCTGCCTGCACTACTACTATTAGTCCACACATCGACCGCTATCCAGCATGCATCTAGTGTATTAAGTTCATGGAAAAATGGAGTAATGCAATAAGAACGAAGACATGATGTAGACAAGATCTATCTATGTAGAGATAGACCCCATGGTTTTATCCTTAGTAGCAACGATACATATGTGTCGTTTCCCTTTCTGTCAATGGGATCAAGCACCGTAAGATCGAACCCACTACAAAGCACCTCTTCCCATTGCAAGATAAATAGATCAAGTTGGCCAAACAAAACCCAAATGTCGGAGAAGAAGTATGAGGCTATAAGCAATCATGCATATAAGATATCAAAGAAACTCAAATAACTTTCATGGATATAAAAAGATATAACTGATCATAAACTCAAAGTTCATCAAATCCCAGCAAACACACCGCAAAAGAGTTCCATCATATGGATCTTCAAGAGACCATTGTATTGAGAATTCAGCGAGAGAGAGAAAGCCATCTAGCTACTAACTACGGACCCAAAGGTCTACAAAGAACTACTCACACATCATCGGAGGGGCACCAATGGAGGTGGTGAACCCCATACGAGATGGTGTCTAGATTGGATCTGGTGGTTCTGGAATCTGCGGCGGCTGGTTGAATATTTCGTCGATGCCTTTAGGGTTTCTGGAATATTGGGGTATTTATAGAGCAAAGAGGCGGTCCGGGGGGCACCTGAGGTGGACACAACCCACTAGGGCGCGCCTGGGCCTCCTGGCGCGCCCTGGTGGGTTGTGCCCCCCTCAGGGCACCCCCAGGCGCAGCTAGGGCCCGTTGTGTTCCTTCTGGCCCATGAAAAGTCAACGTGGAGTTTCGTGGCATTTGGACTCCATCTGATATTGATTTTCTGCGATGTAAAAAACATGGAAAAAACAACAACTAGCACTTGGCACTATGTCCATAGGTTAGTACCAAAAAATGATATAAAATGATTATAAAACATCCAAGATTGATAATATAACAGCGTGGAACAACCAAAAATTATAGGTACGTTGGAGACGTATCAATCACATCACCATCATTGTCACCACGCCGTCGTGCTGACGGAACTCTCCCTCGACCCTTTGCTGTTTCAAGAGTTCGAGGGACGTCATCGAGCTGAACGTGTGCAGAACTCGGAGGTGCCGTACGTTCGGTACTAGATCGGTTGGATCGTGAAGATGTTCGACTACATCAATCGCGTTAACCTAACGCTTCCGCTTTCGGTCTACGAGGGTACGTGAACACACTCTCCCCTCTCGTTGCTATGCATCTCCTAGATAGATCTTGCATGATCGTAGGATTTTTTTTTGAAATTGCATGCTACGTTCTCCAATAGTGGCATCCGAGCCAGGTTGATGCGTTGATGATATGCATGAGTAGAACACAAAGAGTTGTGGGCGATAATAGTCATACTACTTACCACCAACGTCTTACTTTGATTCGTGGTATTATTGGATGAAGCAGCCCAGACGAACATTACATGACCACGTTCATGAGACCGGTTCTACCGACGTGCTTTGCACATAGGTGGCTGGCGGGTGTCTGTTTCTCCATCTTTAGTTGAATCGAGTTTGACTACGGCCGGTACTTGTTGAAGGTTAAAATAACACACTTGACAAAAAATCGTTGTGGTTTTGATTCGTAGGTAAGAACGGTTCTTGCTAGAAGCCCATAGCAGCCACGTAAAACTTGCAACAACAAAGTATAGGACGTCTAACTTGTTTTTGCAGGGCATGTTGTGATGTGATATGGTCAAGACATGATGAGATATAAGTGGTTGTATGAGATGATCATGTTTTGTAAAAGTAATCGGCAACTGGCAGGAGCCTTATGGTTGTCACTTTATTGTATGAAATGCAATCTTCATGTAATTTCTTTGCTTTAGCACTATGCGGTAGCGATAGTCATAGAAGCAATAGTTGGCGAGACGACAACGACGCTACAATGGAGATCAAGGTGTCAAGCAAGTGACGATGGAGATCATGACGTCAAAGGCACAAGATGATGATGGCCATATCATGTCACATATTTTGATTGCATGTGATCTTTATGTTTTATGCATCTTATTTTGCTTAGTACGGCGGTAGCATTATAAGATGATCCCTCACTAAATTTCAAGGTACAAGTGTTCTCCCTGAGTATGCACCGTTGCTACAGTTCATCATGCCGAGACAACACGTGATGATCGGGTGTGATAAGCTCTACGTTCACATACAATGGGTGCAACCCAGTTTTGCACGTGCAGAATACTTAGGTTAAACTTGACGAGCCTAGCATATGAAGATATGGCCTCGTAACACTGAGACCGAAAGGTCGAACGTGAATCATAGAGTAGATATGATCACCATAGAGATGTTCACCATTGAAAACTACTCCATCTCACGTGATGATCGGACATGGTTTAATCGATATGGATCACATGATCATTTAGATGACTAGAGGGATGTCTATCTAAGTGGGAGTTCTTAAGTAATACGATTAATTGAACTTTAATTTATCATGAACTTAGTCCTGATAGTTTTTGCATATCTATGTTGTTGTAGATCAATGGCCCGTGCTACCGTTCCCTTGAATTTTAATGCGATCCTAGAGAAAGCTATGTTGAAAGATGATGGTAGCAACTACACGAACTGGGTTGGTAACTTGAGGATTATCCTCATTGTTGCACAAAAGAATTACGTCCTGGAAGCACCGCCAGGTGCAAGGCCCGCTACAGGAGCAACTCTGGATGTTATGAACGTCTGGTAGACTAAAGCTGATGACTACTCGATAGTTCAGTGTGCCATGCTTTATGGCTTAGAATCGGGACTTCAAAGATGTTTTGAACATCATGGAGCATATGAGATGTTCCAGGAGTTGAAGTTAATATTTCAAGCAAATGCCCGAGTTGAGAGATATGAAGTCTCCAACAAGTTCTATAGCTGCAAGATGGATGAGAATAGTTCTGTCAGTGAACACATACTCAGAATGTCTGGGTACCATAACCACTTGACTCAGCTAGGAGTTAATCTTCCTGATGATAGTGTCGTTGACAGAGTTCGGCAATCACAGCCACAAAGCTATAAAGACTTCGTGATGAAATATAACATGCAAGGGATGGAAAAGACAATTCCCGAGCTCTTCGCATTGCTTAAGGCTACAGAGGTAGAAATCAAGAAGGAGCATCAAGTGTTGATATTCAACAAGACCATTAGTTTCAAGAAAAAGGGCAAAGGGAAGAAGGGGAACTTCAAGAAGAATAGCAAGCAAGTTGCTGCTCGCGGGAAGAAGCCCAAGTCTGGACCAAAGCCTGAAACTGAGTGCTTCTACTGCAAAGGGACTGGTCACTAGAAGCCGAACTGCCCCAAGTATTTGGCGGATAAGAAGGATGGCAAAGTGAAAGGTATATTTGATATACATGTTATTGATGCGGAGCTAACTAATGCTCATAGTAGCGCCTGGTTATTTAATACTGGTTCTGTTGCTCATATTTGCAACTCGAAGCAGGGGCTATGGATTAAACGAAGATTGGCTAAGGACGAGGTGACGATGCGCGTCAGAAATGGTTCCAAGGTCAATGTGGTCGCCGTCGGCACGCTACCTCTACATCTACCTTCGGGATTAGTTTTAGACCTGAATAATTGTTATTTGGTGCCAGCGTTGAGCATGAACATTATATCTGGATCTTGTTTGATGCGAAACGGTTTTTCATTTAAATCAGAGAATAATGGTTGTTCTATTTATATGAGTAATATCTTTTATGGTCATGCACCCCTGATGAATGGTCTATTTTTGTTGAATCTCGATCGTAGTGATACACATATTCATAATATTGAAGCCAAAAGATGCAAAGTTAGTCATGATAGTGCAACTTATTTGTGGCACTGCCGTTTAGGTCATATTGGTATAAAACACATGAAGAAACTCCATGCTGATGGGCTTTTGGAATCACTTGATTGTGAATCACTTGATACTTGAGAACCATGCCTCATGGGCAAGATGACTAAAACTCCATTCTCCAGAACAATGGAGCGAGCTGCTGACTTATTGGAAATTATACATACTGATGTATGCGGTCCGATGAGTGTTGAGGTTCGCGGCAGGTACCGTTATTTTCTGACCTTCTGATACGTCCATTTTGCATCATGTTTTCTTACTGTGATTCATAACGTTTGTCTCCATAATAATGCTTTTTGGAGTAATTCTAGTGCATTTTCTCTCATAATTTACTAGGTACACACAAAGAGGGAGAATTCCGGCAGCTAGAAATCTGGACCTGAAAAAGCTACGTCGGGCCACCTATTCTGCACAACTCCAAATGAGCTGAAACTTGACGGAGATGTTTTATGGAATATTTAAGAAATATCGGATCCAATAACTACCAGAGGGGTGCCACCACGTGGGCACAACCCACCTGGGCGCGCCAGGGCCCCCTGGCGCGCCCTGGTGGGTTGTGGCCTCCTCGGTGTTGGGGATATTACTACTGGGTGTAAACCGGCCAGGTGAAGCCGGGTTATCCCCATAATGGATTGTTGATATTTGAAGCCCATGAAGACAAGGAATAAGGTGCTTTACTACAGAGACTCAAAGGCCCAAGGCCCGAAGATAGATTAGGGACTGTAGCTATAAACCGCCATATGATGCATAACTTGTATCGTGAGATTGAGAAAGAAGAGACCGAGCTGGATACGTGTATAAACCGGCATCAGGACTCTGTAAGCCAGCGGGCGTCGACCTGTGTATATAAAGGCATGACCCGGTGGCGGTTTAGGGACAAGAAACAACAGCTCGAGATCTAGGTAAAGCGATTCTACTCCCTGATCATCAAGACCACATCAATTTCCACCACAACTGGATCGTAGGCTTTTACCTTCACCGCAAGGGGCCGAACCAGTATAAACTCCCGTGTCCTTTGTCCGGTTTAACCCCTTTAAGCTAACCCGTTGTGATGGCTCCACGACTAAGTCCTTTTGCTAGGACATCTGCCGTGACAAACCCACGACAGTTGGCGCCCACCGTGGGGCTCTCGCACGATGGTTTCGAGTTCTTGAAGGGCAACTTTGAAGGGCTCAAGGGATACGCCGTGGGCCGGATGACCAAGAGTCGTCGCGGCAAGCTCTACATCGACGACGTAGGCTGGGGCCCCGAGGCCGGCTCAATCGAGTACGGGTACCGGGTCCCCTTTGGAGGAATTCACGTCTTCATCGGCAAGATCGGTGGACCGGGCCCTGAGCCGGACATCTGCACCAACCTCGTCGAGACGGCTCAGCGTGCAAGCCCTGCCCGGGTTCAGCCCGCCATGAAGCATGCGTTCGTAGGATTCATTAGTGGTGCGGAGCTTGAACCGGTGTCGGATGGTGAGACCGTCGTTTATTCAGATGGCGAGTCATCCACCGGTGATACTGAATCTCTGTATCAACTGCAAGATGGCCTGTTTGGGGACGACTCCGATGGCGACAGTATTCCGGACTCCCTTGAACCACCGAACCGGGTTGCGATCTTCATGGCCGGTACACAGACCACTTTGCAGTCTTCAGTCGCGGCGGCGATAATTTCCGGATCAGCAGCTGGGGCAGGAGGCCCCGCGCGCTAGCCAGCTCAAATCTTGTCCGGATTGTTGGACGCCTGGACGACATTACTGACCGCACAGGTTACCCCGGACACCCAAGATCAGCATAATGCAGAGGTTGCTAAGCTGCAGGATCAGATAACTCAGGCCAAGGAGGACTTAGCGGCTAAGGAAACCAAGATGGCTGAGGAGCGGGCCGCTTTAGATGCACAGGCACAGCGGATCCAGGTAGAAAATTACCGGCTCATGTTGGATCAGAACGCTTCAAACGACGTGTTGCGGAGAAGGCATCGGTCTCGATTGCCACGAGTTTACGAAGCAATGAATCTCTTCAGTACACCAGGAGCAGGAACCAGTAATGCGGCAGCGGCAAACCGGATTGAAGCGCCAAGGACCGGAGCGCCGGATCAGCCACGAGTGACGGACCCCCCTCGACGGACCCATGACCCGCCGCAGTATGTACTGGCGCCGCCAGGTCACTTCTCCACCCCTTTGGATAACATGATCGCCGCCGCGTCATGATTGGCAGCTATTCCAATGGAGGGCGAGTCCCCAGCGGCGGTTGAGACACGGCGCGCCAGGGATCTTCTTCAAATGGCTATGGTATAGCAGCAGGCCTATTCTTATAGTCGAGGCAGAATTCATTCAACCCCACGCCCGAGCCGGAGTTACAGTAGGCACATCGATGAACCGGCTGTATCAAGCAGCGCGTGGAACCATGACGCCCATCGAGGGCTAATCCGGTGCGCGGTGGGGCAAATGCTCAGGATGTGGTGGATAACGGTAGAGCACGTCGAGAAGCCGAGTTAGCAGCAGAGGACCGTCAGCTCACTCTGGTTCGTCCGACGACTTCCGTGGAACGAGGTCTTACTTTCAACTCTTGGGGAGTGCCCTGCCTCACCCCGGCTCTGCGTAATGTGCGGCTGCCCAAAGATTTCAAGGCCCCCCGTAAGGTGCCTAATTACACCGCCGATTTACCCCCCGAGTCATGGGTTGAGAGTTATGAGATGGCAATGGAGATGCTGGATGTGGATGAAGCGGCCCGTGCGAAATATTTCACTATGATGTTGGATGGGACAACTCGCACTTGGCTGAAAAGTTTACCAGTTAACTCCATCGGGTCATGGGCCGAGTTAAAAGCCCGGTTTATAGCAAACTTCAAGGACACGTGTAAGCAACCCATGTCAATTGTGGATTTAGCTGCTTGCGTCCAGGGAGAGGGTGAGTCAACAACCCATTGGGTGCGCCGGGTCTCAGAGATTTTGCATTCATCGAATCGCATCAATGCTGACTCAGCGATTATAACCTTGGAGGGAAATTGCCGGTTTAAGCCTTTGAAATTGAAGCTGGGACGGCTCAAGCGTCACTACAATGATATGGGAACGTTGATGGCTGCTCTGGTTAAGTATGCTGATTCTGATAGTACCAAGGACCCCGAGTCTGACGATGAAAAGTCGGGGAAGGGAAAGAAGAACGGCAATACCAAGGGACAGCAGCATAATCCGGTGGGCAACAATAACAATGGTAAGCGTAAAACAGACAATTCAGATTTTGTGGCTAACACCAGTGCGCAGGATAATGGCCAGCGTCGTAAAGGTAGGCCGCCCCCACGAGGTGGGGTATCAGGTAGCAATCTTGAGCGTGTGATGAATCAGCCCTGCCAGAGGCACGGAACGAAAGAGAAACCGGCTACGCTCCTTTGGAAGGATTGTAACATTATGCGGGATTTCAAAAATTCAGATCTCTTTCGATATGATCATGGACCGTCTGGCGGTTCAGGACCTGGGTCATACGGGCCGGGTTATGGCGGAGGTAATTCCGGTTCAGGGTTCCAAGGTAATCAGGGTGGACAGAGCAATCAAGGTAATCAGGGCAACCAAGGTGGTTATAACCAGCAGGGAAATCAGCAGCAGCAGCAGTTAGGTTATCAAAGTCACCCGAAGCAGTTGAACAGTGGACAATATCACGTCTTCACTACTAGCCTGTGCAAGCGCGATCAGAAGCTTCATAAAAGGGCGGTGAACTCCGTTGAACCGGCGGTGCCCCGTTACTTGCGCTGGTCTGAACAGCCTATTGTATGGAGTCGAGAGGATCACCCGCCCCGGGTTGACAATCCGGGTCAACTGGCGTTGGTGGTGGCGCCTCAGGTTGGAGGTTATAAGTTCACTAAGGTGCTCATGGATGGAGGGAGTAGTATCAACATTTTGTATTACGACACCTTCCGTCGTATGGGTTTAACAGATAAGAATCCTAAACCACCAAACACCATTTTTCATGGTGTGCTGCCTGGCAAGTCGGCTTATCCGGTTGATAAGATAGCCCTGGAGGTTGCTTTTGGAGATGATCATGACTCAAGATCGGAGATGTTAACTTTTGAGGTGGTGAAAATCCAAAGTCCGTATCATGCCCTGTTCGGACGGCCGGCTTATGCTAAGTTCATGGCACAACCCTGTTATGTTTATCTGCAGCTCAAGATGCCGGGTCATAAAGGGACCATCATAGTACATGGAAGCCGTAAGATCGCTTTGGAATGTGAGGAAGGTGATGCGACATATGCTGAGTCGGTTTGTGCAGCAGAGGAGCTGAAGTTCTATAAGGACAATGTTGATCCGGCTGATATGACTTCGTTGAAGAAACCCACTACGGAGCATGGTCCGGCCTTGAAGTTTAAATCGGCTGATGAGACTAAGATGGTTGATTTTGTGCCTGGCGATTCATCCAAACAGTTCATCATCAGCGCAAATCTGGATCTGAAATAGGAAAGCGCGCTCATCAAGTTCATCCATGAGAATCGGGATATCTTTGCATGGAAGCCTTCTGACATGCCAGGTGTACCGAGGGAACTCGTTGAGCACACCCTTAACATTGACCCCAAGTTTAAACCGGTGCGACAGTTCCTTCGTCGGTTCAATGAAGAGAAGCGCAACGCCATTGGTGAGGAGGTAGCCCGGATTTTGGCAGCAGGGTTCATTGTTGAAGTTTTTCATCCGGAGTGGTTGGCTAATCCGGTGCTGGTACTTAAGAAGAACGGCACTTGGCGTATGTGTGTGGATTACACAGATTTGAACAAGGCGTGTCCAGCTGATCCTTTTGCTCTCCCTCGTATTGATCAAATCATTGATGCTACGGCGGGTTGTGAGCGTTTGAGCTTTCTGGATGCTTATTCGGGTTATCATCAGATCAAAATGGCAGTTAAGGACCAGGAGAAGACAGTGTTTATAACTCCCTTTGGAGCCTTCTGCTATGTGTCTATGCCTTTTGGGATCAAGAGTGCCCAGGCGACTTATCAGCGTTGTGTTCAGAATTGCCTTCATAATCAGATCGGGCGCAACATTCATGCTTATGTGGATGATATTGTGGTAAAATCCAGGAAGGAGGAGACATTGATAGATGACTTGAAGGAGACCTTTGATAACCTCCGGGTTTATAAGATGATGCTTAACCCGACCAAGTGTGTTTTTGGTGTACCGGCAGGCAAGCTCTTGGGTTTCCTAGTATCTAACAAGGGCATTGAGGCTAATCCGGAGAAGATCAAGGCGATTACTTCGCTGGCCAAGCCGAAGTGCATCAATGATGTTCAACGATTGGCAGGCCGGATTGCTGCTTTAAGCCGGTTTATCAGTCGTCTTGGAGAGAAGGCAATTCCGTTGTACCAAATGCTCAAGAAGACAGACGACTTCATCTGGAGTGATGCGGCTGATGGAGCATCTGAGGCTCTAAAACGGCAGCTCGCCGAACAACCTGTTCTTGCTGCCCCCATTGAAAAGGAACCATTACTGTTATATGTGGCTGCTAACGCCTGGGCTGTCAGCGTGGCTATTGTGGTGGAGCGGAAGGAGGCAGGAAAGGAATATCCGGTTCAATGCCCGGTTTATTACATCAGTGAGGTGCTTATTGAGTCAAAGCAGGGATACCCACATTGGCAGAAGCTTGTATATGTGGTTTTTATGGCGAGCCGGAAGCTTAAGCAGTATTTTCAGGGCCACCCCATTACTGTGGTAAGTTCTGTTCCTTTGGGGGACATCATCCAGAACAAGGAAGCGACTGGCCGGATTGCTAAGTGGGCTATTGAGCTTGGTCCTCACGGATTAAAATATGTGCCTCGCACGGCCATCAAGTCTCAAGCACTTGTGGATTTCATCAATGACTGGACAGAGTTGCAGGCGCCAGAGGATAAACCAGATAACACATACTGGACGATTCACTTCGACGGGTCCAGGCAATTGGAGGGCTCGGGGGCTGGAGTGGTTCTTACTTCCCCTCGAGGTGACAAATTTTGTTATGTTCTCCGCTTGATGTTTCCTTGTACTAACAATGCAGGTGAATACGAGGCCCTGCTCCATGGTCTTCGAATGGCTAAGGAGATGAATTTGAGCCGGGTTAAATGCTTTGGTGACTCGGACCTGGTGGCTCAACAAGTGTCTGGCACTTGGGATTCGAAGGACCCGCTCATGGTAGCATATCGTCGAGGTGGATATTGTTGCAGGTCACTTCAAGGGTTATCAGGTTGATCATGTGGACCGGCGAAAGAATGAAACGGCGGATGCTTTAAGCCGATTGGGCTGTCAGCATAAACCGGTGCCGCCCAATGTTTTCCTTGACGTTTCGCATCACCCGTCGGTCAAGCTCCCCACGGAGGAAGATTTGGCTGTTCCTGATCCGGAGGCTCGGTTGGTGGCGGCGCTTCACGTTATCTCGGATTGGACGGTCCCATATTTGGCGTATATGAACCGGGGCGAGTTGCCAGAGGATGAAGTCTTGGCCAGACAGATAATCCAGCGGTCGAAGTCCATGACTATTATCAATGGCGAGTTACATCATTGCAGTGTCTCGGGGGCTTTCCAGCGTTGTGTCTCTCCAGAAGAAGGTTGTGAGATTTTGCGTGAAATCCACGAAGGGGATTGTGGTCATCATGCCGGTTCAAAATCCCTAGTGGCTAAAGCTTTTCGTCACGGTTTTTATTGGCTGACGGCTCATGCTCATGCTGAGGACTTGGTCAAAAAGTGTGATGGATGTCAGAAGTTTTCACGCCGAGCTCATGTTCTGGCCCAGGAGTTGAGGATGATTCCTATCACCTGGCCATTTGCAACCTTGGGGCTTGATATGGTTGGGCCCTTTAAGATATTTAAGGATAAGAGGACCCACCTTTTGGTGGCGGTTTATAAGTTTACCAAGTGGGTGGAAGCAGAACCAGTTAGCAAGTGTGACGCAGCCACAGCGGTTCAATTCATGAAGAAAGTGATACTCCGCTTTGGTTTTCAATACATCATTATAACAGATAATGGCACCAATCTTTCCAAGGGAGCTATGGAGGAGTTCTGTCAACGAGAGCACATCCGGCTTGATGTGTCATCAGTGGCCCACCCCCAGTCTAATGGTCAAGCGGAGAGAGCTAATCAAGAAATCTTGAAGGGTCTCAAGCCCCGGCTTATGGTCCCTTTGCAGAGCACGCCGGGTTGTTGGGTGGAAGAGTTGCCTTCCGTTTTATGGAGCATTAATACTACCCCCAATAGATCTACGGGTTATACACCCTTCTTCATGGTTTATGGAGCGGAAGCAGTTCTCCCAAGTGATATTCGCCATGACTCGCCCCGAGAAGCAACTTATGTTGAAGCGGACAATGAAAGAGCACGCCAAGAGGCATTGGACCTGTTAGATGAGAAACGGGACATAGCGGCGGCTCGCTCGGCGATTTATCAGCAAGACCTGCGGCGTTATCACAGCCGCCGGGTTAAAACCAGAACTTTTCAAGAAGGCGACTTAGTGCTCCGGCTTATCCAAGATCAGACCGATATGCACAAGTTATCCCCACCTTGGGAAGGGCCCTTTGTGGTCAGCAAGAATCTGAACAACGGATCATACTACCTCATCGATGTTCGAGAGCACAAAGACTCACGCAAGTCGGAGGAGGAGACGATCCGGCCGTGGAACATAGCTCATCTACGGCCTTACTACACCTGAGCCATAGGCTCCTATCATGTACATATTTTTGGCGATGTATATATTATGATCAATATAATAAACCGGAGCCCCAGCTAAAGCGGGTATCTGTTATTTTCTCATATCACAAGTGGTTACATGGGGGCTCCTGTTTGTAAAGCGGCCTTCGGTTTACCCCTTGATTCAGCTTATACAGTTCTGTCTATATATATCACTTGGGGGCTTGGTCGTATCCGAACCATTGCTACACCTCTTGATAGGCTCAAAGCCAAAAAGAACATTACTTAGGGGCCAAAGAGAGTGTTACGCGAGAATAACTCAAACATAGGCACCCACTGAGCACAGCTCAAAATGTTGCTTGGGGGATCTTTGCTTTCACAGGAACAAAGAATCTACACCTTGCAATAGGCTATCAAGCCACGGCTTGGAAGCCTGGTGTATACACCTCAAACCCCGGGTTAACCTGCCTTCATCAAGTAAGTCACTCCGTCCAGGTAATCCTGGTATGACCCGTCGAACGTTTGACAGTTACTCTTCTAAAGACCCTGAACTTGTCAAAGTTAAAATGACGATTGGTTAATGTGAGGACCATCTTAAAAGGCTTTGTAAAACGGTTCAACTCAGTGGCCTGGCAGCCCATGAAAAGCCTCGAATTTGGGCCAGGCAGCCCTCAAAAAGCCTCGACTATAAGATTTCCTTTGCTTTTATTTGTCAAAATTTTCTCTCCCTTGATAAAGGTTTTAAGTTTAAACCAGCGTCCAATGACCCGGCCTGACTGTAAGTCATCAATATAAACCAGTATTTCTTAACCCGGCCAGGATGATCATCCGGTGTTTATCATAACCCGGCATGACTTATTATATACCAGCATAGCATGGTTTGAGTTATCAATACTTAAGATTTGGGTCATCACCCTTATTACAAGAACGTTGGTAAACCAACAAGGTGATTCAATATCACAGGTATGATATGTTTCATATTTCATTATCTTTACAGCTTTGGTTATAAACCACTGGCTTCATCTTGGGCATTATGACCCGTCCGGCGATAAACTGCCAGGACAAATTTCAGTCTATTTTTTGCAGAAACAGGACTGTATAAAATTTTCAAGGATCATAAGCAAATACAGCATGACGGATTAACAGTATTGAGCAAATTATATATGCACGATGGCATAACAGACCAAGTATTGAAGCTAGCCTATTACAAGGCGTTTTGACTGCCCAAAAGGAATAATTGTCATTCACAAGGATGAAATTGTAAACCGGCTCCCGGATCATGACTCTGCCTCAGGCTGATGCGAAGGTTGCGGACATTCCTGCGCCGGTTTGACCTCCCTCTCGCCACCCAGGGGCTGGAAGTCAACATTTGTCCAATCAATCCCGGTTAAGGCTTGGAAGACAGCTTCATTGTTTATGAGGTTGGACGGTTCAATATCAGGGGCATAAGTATGCTTACGGTTTGGCGGGATCAGGTTTGCTACGTCATAAGTTGGTGCATTTGTCCTCTTGCCGCTGGCATCGTAAAAATTCTGATAAAATGACAAGTCAGTATCTTCAGCCAACTTGCTTGCCAGTGGACGCATTTCTCGATTGATAGCCCGGAGATCATCCTTATCAAATTCTGACCCGTTCTCCTTCTAGCTTGGATAACCATTCCCAATGTCTTCCGGATTGAGGTCAGATATCCAGGCTTTGGCACGAGTCAAGGCAGTAAGAGCACCGGCCCTAGCAGCTGATTTCTTCAATTCCTCAATCCAGGCAGGCAGCATGGATAACCTCTCCAGTGTTTCCTTGATCAGCGTTGGGGCGGTTTATTATTGGAAGCTGTGTAGATGGCTCGTTGAGCGCCGGTGTATAATTGCTCTACCAAAGTATAGGCAGCCTTCAACTTTTTACGCATATCTGCGCCAAGATGAGTAACACGGCTACCTGCAAAAGGATCAGACTATTGTCAAACCGGAAGTTTTGTAACGGGCATTTGTTGGAAATTTTTGAAGAGGTTTATACCAAAGATGGCAGAGGTCATGTCATTGATCTGCCGCTTCAAGCTGCTCAGTTCTTCTGTCACCGGTTTAAGGGCGTTTTCAGCGTCTTCTGCCCGTTTTAGCAGATTAGATTTTTCGGCTTCCCAGTCTTCCCGTTCACCTTTGAAGTACTCCTTCAGTTGTTCCATGGTTGTTAAAGCGGTGGTCAGCTCGCCTTTAACCTTGCAAGTCTCATCTTGCTGGGATTTGATATTTGCCTTAAGATCGGTGATTTGGGAGTCTTTTTTGGTTAGCTCAGCCTGAAAGAGACAGGTCATGAGTTAATGATATATCTTTGAAGTCCCAAGACCATAACAAATTATACACTTGGCACTTGGGGGCTAATGTGGATTGCTTTTTATCAGTTGTCAATTTAAGTCCCAAGCACATAACAAGTTATATACTTGACACTTGGGGGGCCAATGCATGTTTGCTCAAGCTCAGATGGATTACAATGCTCATGAGTTCAGGACACAGTATATCAGATGTACCGGTTCATCCTAAAGGTATAAATCGGTCCATGGGGGCTACACCAGCAAAATTAACACAGTCGGTTCTATTACAAGACCCGGTTCACAATATTTTTATGAACCGACCCTTGGGGGCTACTGGAGTTGGTAGTTTAAACCAGTTATAAGAAAGGAATATTTATGCAAAGGGAAATGATATTTACCTCATACTGTTCCTTCATCAGACCTACTAAGCCGGCTTCATAATCGCGGCTTGTATACAGGCGGTTCAAAAAACCAGAATGAAGGTCTTGAGCGCTGAGGTTGGCATAACTCGATAACTCACACTTCCATTTGCCCTTGTCCATGGCAGAAATTTCTTCTTTGGCGCTATGCTTTGATAAAGCGACAGGACGGCCAGGGGAGGAGAAACCAATACGAGTCATGACAACATCTTCGTCTGTAGGCTTGGCAGGGCTTGGCGGTGTATCAGACGTTTTAGCTGGGCTCGACGGATCAGCAGTCGGACTTGGTGGATCAGCTGGCTGGTTTGTTGGGTTTGCTTCCCCCGGTTCAACAAAGGCACCAGTTGCTTGAGGTTCCGGGTCATTAAGGACAGTGCTAGCCTTCGGATCAACAGCTTCTGAGGTTTTCTCTGGCTCAGTGGCCAGTTCATGGTCGGTCGGCTTATTCAATTTAGCCTTCTTGCTTGGTCTGGCTTTGGCACTGGAAAGAGCAGGCATGAAATCAGTATGATAAGATAATACAAGATCAAAAAGGTTAAAGTATGTTCTGCTTACCCAGGGACAGTGTTAAGGGGAGGAAGTTGCGTAGCTGACGACTCGTCGGATGATGAATGGGAAGTTCCCTGATAATTTGAGTCAGACGGATTAAGAGGATATCTGAAGTAACCCGCCTTAGGGTAAAGGGTGTCAGGAGTATAAGCAGCCTCTTGGCGATGTTTGTGAACCGGAGAATTTGGTAAACCGGAGGAGGTCACCACTTGGCCGCTGTGCCGAGTTGTGCGGCGAGTTTCATGCTGTTGGGTCTTCAAAAGAAAGTGCGGATCCAAATAAGAAAGAGGGCATGAAAATTTTACTTTCCGGACTGCTCGACGGATTCTTGTTATTGGCACAGGATTTGAATCAGAAGAAAGAATAATTACCTCGTCAGCATGGCTAGCTTCCGCTTCATCCTGATAATGATCATTGTCAATAAGGTGTATAAAAAATGAACCGAGAGAGTCAAGTTTTACCTCTGAATCCGGATTATCCAGATCATCATCAATGGGTGGCTCAGACGGTTCAGCGTTTCTCTTTTTGGCAGGCTTCTTTGTAACCTTGGTCTTGAGCCGAGGTGCTCTCGCCGGTTTGTCCTGGGATTTCCTTTTCCCGAACGGATCATCGGCCTGCACAGATGGACAGTAAATTATCAAAGAAAACTTAACAGATCATGGATTAAAAGCAGAAATGCGATAAGCTCTACCTTTGGCGGTTTGTTGGCAGCATAAAAAGGACTGAGCCCGGTTTTGCTGCACACGTCTGTCGATTCATCAAGCATTTTCTTGACAGCTTCGGTGACATCATCATCAGTAAGATGGATATCAATATGACGCTGAGGGTCTTTCAGGTCCCCTGTGTATTCACACATTAAACCGGGGCGCCGACTTAAAGCCAAAACACTCCATGAAACCCAACATCGAACAAAGTCCACTCCTGTTAGCTTGTTTGCAACAAAGGCTCTGAGCTTTGCCAGCTGAGGGGCGTATTTTGCTTGCTCCTGGGCAGTCAGCCATTCAGGAAAGGGATGAGTTTTGGTAAGCCGGTGTGGGCGATAACCCGACAAAGGATTTTCATTGTCCGGAGCTGTATTACGGCAATAAAACCAAGTCTGATTCCAGTCCTTGGGATAACTGTGAAGCTTGGCATGAGGGAAATCAACATCTCTCCTTTTTTGAATCGAAACCCCGCCTAGTTCAGTGTTGGGTCCGCCCGTAAACTCAGTATGGCGGTTTAAATAAAAGAAATCCTGGAACAGATCAACAGTAGGCTCCTCTTGCAGGTACACTTCATAGAATACTTGCCAGTCGCAAATATTGGATATTGAGTTTGGACCGATATCTTAAGGGTGGATCTGAAAGCTCGCGAGCACGTCGCGAAAGAATTTTGATCCGGGAGGGGTGAAGCCTCGGCTCAGGTGATCAACAAACACAATAACTTCTCCATCCTGGGGTTCAGGAGGATTTTCTGGACCGGGAACTCGCCAATGAATGGTGTCTTTGTTTGCTAAAGCGCCCGTTGCAACACATCCAGTCAGTTGTGCTTCGGTAACCTAGGAAGGGACCCAATTGCAAGAATATAATTGTTTGGCCATTTCGGTGAAAAGATGGAAAAGGGATCAATATTCGGTTCAAAATTCGTGACTAGTACTTACAAACCGGATCAATGATGGAAGAAGATAACATTAAAACGTCTGTGTATATTAAACTGGATTCTGGTATTTAAAGCAGGTTGGCGGTTTAACAGAGGGCTAATGGTACATGGCGAGTTATCAGATTCTAAAGGATAAACCGCCTACAATGGTGTGGAAGCTACAAATCTAAAAAAAATCTAAGCATGGCACAAATAGATTTCACAGATTGGTAATGTAATTTTGGATCTGCCGCAGTTCTAAAAGGGAAATAAATTTAAAAACCTAATGTGGTGACAGTAGAAGAACACGTCTGTTTGGCTGGAATCTCATACAGTAAAAGGTAGTTTCTGAGGTTGGCAAAGGGCGCTGAACTATCATCGCTCGCTTTTACTATCAGTTTCAGATCAAGCTATGAGGTTTAAGAGAGAAAAAGGACGAACAGCGGAACCCTAATGCAGATCTAGTATTTAAGAGGTGGTGTACTTACAGATGCTGCGGAACAGCGGAGGAGCGCCGCGTTGCTCCGGTACGATCAGGTTGATGCAGCGGCCTTGGTTGATGCAGACGTGAAGGTCGGCGGCGGCGGCGGAGCTCGGGCTCTGAGGCGTCGCGAGGAAGAAGAAGAGATGAAGATACAAGGGGGGGAAATGGAAAGGACCCTCGGTCTTATTTATAAAGGCGAAAGGATAAGTGTCAAGCGCGAGAATCGAGGAGCCTAACAGTTGGATATGTGACAGAGTTATCGCCTCGATTGTCGGAGGCTCATTAATGAAGGTGAGATATATACCATTTTAAATAACAGGTGACATCATGGCGGTTTATCATGATACTGGACGATGACGTCATGGCGGTTTACAAGATTTATGCAAAGATGAATGAAGAAATTTTCTCAAGGTTTGAAGATTGACATGAACCAGTCCAAATCAATCTGGGGCCTAATGTTGGGGATATTACTACTGGGTGTAAACCCGGCCAGGTGAAGCCGGGTTATCCCCATAATGGATAGTTCATATTTGAAGCCAATGAAGACAAGGAATAAGGTGCTTTACTACGGAGACTCAAAGGCCCAAGGCCCGAAGATAGATTAGGGCCTGTAGCTATAAACCGCCATATGATGCATAACTTGTATCGTGAGATATGAGAAAGAAGAGACCAAGCCGGATACGTGTATAAACCGGCATCGGGACTCTGTAAGCCGGCGGGCGTCGACCTGTGTATATAAAGGCACAACCCGGCGGCGGTTTAGGGACAAGAAACAACAGCTCGAGATCTAGGTAAAGCGATTCCGCTCCCTGATCATCGAGACCACATCAATTCCACCACAACTGGATCGTAGGCTTTTACCTTCACCGCAAGTGGCCGAACTAGTATAAACTCCCGTGTCCTTTGTCCGGTTTAACCCCTTTAAGCTAACCCGTTGCGATGGCTCCACGACTAAGTTCTTTTGCTAGGACATCTGCCCTGACAAACCCACGACACTCGGCCCACCTCCGATGCCCATCTTCTTGTACATAGGTCATTTTGACCTAGAAAAATAAGGATAAGGCTTTCGGGGCGGAGCGCCACCATCTCGAGGAGGAACTTGGGCAGGAGCACTTTTGCCCTCCGGCGAAGCGATTCCGACGGGGGAACTTCCCTCCCGGAGGGGGAAATCATCGTCATCATCATCACCAACAAATCTACCATCTTGGGGAGGGAAATCTCCATCAACATCTTCAATAGCACCATCTCATCTCAAACCCTAGTTCATCCCTTGTATTCAATCTTGTTACCGGAACTATAGATTGGTGCCTCGGGGTGACTAGTAGTGTTGATTACATCTTGTAGTTGATTACTATATGGTTTATTTGGTGGAAGATTATATGTTCAGATCTAATATGCTATTTAATATTCCTCTGATCATGAGCATGTTTATCATTTGTGATTAGTTACTTTTGTTCTAGAGGTCACGGGAGAAATCATGTTGCAAGTAATCATGTGAACTTGATAGGTGTTCGACATTTTGATAGTATGTATGTTGTTATTCCCTTAGTGGTGTCATGTGAACGTTGACTACATGACACTTCACCATATTTGGGCCTAAGGGAATGCATTTTGGAGTAGCAATTAGATGATGGGTTGCGAGTGTGACAGAAGCTTAAACCCTAGTTTATGCGCTATTCTGTAAGGGACCGATTGGATCCTAGAGTTTAATGCTACGGTTAGAATTTAGTATTAAAACTTTTCTCATAGTTGCGGATGCTTGCGGGAGGGTTAATCAGAAGTAGGAGGTTTGTTCAAGTAAGAACAACACCTAAGCACTGTTCCACCGACATATCAAATTATCAATGTAGCGAACACAAATCAAACCAACATGATGAAAGTGACTAGATGAAATTCACGTGTACCCTCAAGAACGCTTTTCTTATCATAAGATACCGTTTTTGCCTGTCCTTTGCATCAAAAGGATTGGGCTACCTTGCTGCATCCTTGTTACTATTATCATTACTTGCTCGTCACAAATTATCTTGCTATCAAACTACTTGCTACTTACAATTTCAGCACTTGCAGACATTACCTTACTGAAAACTACTTGCATTTCCTTCTGCTCCTCGTTGGGTTCGACACTCTTACTTCTCGAAATGAGCTACGATTGATCCCCTATACTTGTGGGTCATCAATACTATTTTCTGGCGCCGTTGCCGGGGAGTGAAGCGTCTTTGGTAAGTGGAATTTGGTAAGGAAACATTTATATAGTGTGCTGAAATTTATTGTCACTTGTTACTATGGAGAACAATCCTTTGAGGGGTTTGTTCGGGGTATATTCACCTCTCCAGAACCACAATTAGTTACCCCTCAACCTACTGCACCTACTGAAAATATTGAATATGAAATTCCTTCGGGTATGATAGAACAACTGCTAGCCAATCCTTATGCAGGAGATGGAATAGAACATCCTGATATGCACTTGATATATGTGGAACAAATTTGTGGATTGTTTAAGCTTGCAGGTTTACCCGGAGATGAGGTGATCAAAAAGGTTTTCCCTTTATCTTTGAAGGGAAAAGCATTGGCATGGTATAGGCTATGCGATGATATTATATCATGGAATTGGAATTGTTTGAAATTGGAGAAATTATCCTATGCATCTAGTTCATCGTGATCGGAATTATATATATAATTTTTGGCCTCGTCAAGGAGAAATTATCGCTCTAGTATGGGGGAGGCTTAAGTCTATGTTATATATTCATGCCCCAATCATGAGCTCTCAAGAGAATTTATTATCCGGAATTTTTATGCTCGGCTTTCTCGTAATGATCAAACCATGCTTGATACTTCTTGTGCTAGTTCTTTTACGAAGAAGACTATTGAATTCCGGTGGGATCTTTTAGAAAGAATAAATGCAACTCTGAAGATTGGTAACTCGACGAAGGTAAAGAATCGGGTATTAAACTTAAGTATGGTTGCGTTAAATCTTTTATGAATACCGATGCTTTTCAAAAGTTTAGCACTAAATATGGACTTGACTCTGAGATAGTAGCCTCCTTTTGTGAATCATTTCCTACTCATGTTGAACTCCCTAAAGAGAAGTGGTTTAAATATCACCCCCCTATTAAAGAAGAAATTAAAGAATTGGTACCAGTTAAAGAAGAAACTATACTTTATATTGTTGATAAAGTTGTTCCTTCTGGTTATATTGAGAAACCACCTTTCCCTATTAGGATAAAGGAACATGCTAAAGTTTCAACTATGGCTAACAAAAGCTATATTAGAACACCTAAACCTGATGAACAAATTAAAGTAGAACCTAGCATTGCTATGGTTAATGATCTCTTGGAAAAAGATATTGATGGGCATGTTATTTACTTCTGTGAAGAAGCTGCTAGAATTGCTAAACCTGATAGAAAAGATAAACATAGACCTGTTGTTGGCATGCCTGTTATCTCAGTTAAAATAGGAGATCACTATTATCATGGTTTATGTGACATGGGTGCTAGTGTGAGTGCTATTCCTTACACTTTATATCAATAAAATATGAAAGACATAACACCTGTTGAGATAGAAGAAATAGATGTTACTATTAAACTTGCTAATAGAGACAACATATCACCAATTGGGATTGTTAGAGATGTTGAAGTGTTGTGTGGGAAAATAAAATATCCTACTGATTTTCTTGTTGGTGTACAAAAGTAGGGGCCCTTCTGTACCCCTTTACTTGTGCACGGGCAGTTGTAAGCCACGCTTGCGGCCGCGCTTGGCAGGTGATACGTCCGTTTTGCATCATGCTTTTATATCGATATTTATTGCATTATGGGCTGTTATTACACATTATGTCACAATACTTATGCCTTTTCTCTCTTATTTTACAAGGTTTACAAGAAGAGGGAGAATGCCGGCAGCTGGAATTCTGGGCTGGAGAAGGAGCAGATATTAGAGACCTATTCTGCACAACTCCAAAAGTCCTGAAACTCCACGAAAGTCACTTTTGGAATATATTAAAAAATATTGGGCGAAGAAAGCACCAGAGGGGGGCCACACCCTGTCCACGAGGGTGGAGGGTGCGCCCTACCCCCTGGGCGCGCCCCCTGCCTCGTGGGCCACCTGGAAGCCCCCCGATGCCCATCTTCTGGTATAAGGTGTCTTTCGCCCTGGAAAAAATCATAAGGAATCTTTCGGGACAAAGATCCGCCGTCTCGAGGCGGAACCTGGGCAGAACCAATCTAGGGCTCCGGCGGAGCTGTTCTGCCGGGGAAACATCCCTCCGGGAGGGAGAAATCGTCACCATCGTCATCACCATCAATCCTCTCAGCGGGAGGGGGTCAATGTCCATCAACATCTTCACCAGCACCATCTCCTCTCAAACCCTAGTTCATCTCTTGTATCCGATCTTTGTCTCAAAACCTTTGATTGGTACCTGTGGGTTGCTAGTAGTGTTGATTACTCCTTGCAGTTGATGCTAGTTGGTTTATTCGGTGGAAGATCATATGTTCAGATCTTTTATGCAAATTAATACCCCTCTGATGATGAACATGAATATGATTTGTGAGTAGTTACGTTTGTTCCTGAGGACATGGGAGAAGTCCTGTTATGAGTAGTCATGTGAATTTGGTATTCGTTCGATATTTTGATGAGATGTATGTTGTCTTTCCTCTAGTGGTGTTATGTGAACGTCGACTACATGACACTTCACCATTGTTTGGGCCTAGGGGAAGCCATTGGGAAGTGATAAGTAGATGATGGGTTGCTAGAGTGACAGAAACTTAAACCCTGGTTTATGCGTTGCTTCGTAAGGGCCTGATTTGGATCCATATGTTTCATGCTATGCTTAGGTTTACCTTAATTCTTCTTTCGTAGTTGCGGATGCTTGCGAGAGGGGTTAATCATAAGTGGGATGCTTGTCCAAGGAAGGGAAGTACCCAAGCACCGGTCTACCCACATATCAAGTTATCAAAGTAACGAACGCGAATCATATGAGCATGATGAATACTAGCTTGACGATAATTCACAAGTGTCCTCGGGAGCATTTTCCTATATATATGAGTTTTTCCAGGCTTTTACTTTGATACAAAAAGGATTGGGCCACCTTGCTGCACCTTGTATACTTTTGTTACTTGTTACCCGTTACGAATTACCTTATCATAAAACTATCTGTTACCGATAATTTCAGTGCTTGCAGAGAATACCTTACTGAAAACTGCTTGTCATTTCCTTGTGCTCCTCGTTGGGTTCGACACTCTTACTTATTGAAAGGACTACAATAGATCCCCTATACTTGTGGGTCATCAAAGACTCTTTTCTGGCGCTGTTGCCGGCGAGTGAAGGGCCTTTGGTAGGTGGAATTTGGTAAGGAAAAATTTATATAGTGTGCTGAAATTTACTGTCACTTGTTAATATGGAAAACAATCCTTTGAGGGGCTTGTTCGGGGTATCTTCACCCCGACCAGTAGAGCAAAGATTTGCTCCTCAACCTACTGAACCTACTGAAAATGTTTACTTTGAAATTCCTTCGGGTATGATTGAGAAACTGCTAGCTAATCCTTTTACAGGAGATGGAACATTACATCCGATATGCACCTAATCTATGTGGATGAAGTTTGTGGATTATTTAAGCTTGTAGGTATGCCCGAGGATGTTTTCAAGAAGAAGGTCTTCCCTTTAACTTTGAAGGGAAAGGCATTGACATGGTTTAGGCTATGTGATGATATTGGATCATGGAACTACAACCGGTTGAAATTGGAATTTCATCAAAAGTTTTATCCTATGCATCTGGTTCATCGTGATCGTAATTATATATATATAATTTTTGGCCTCGCGAAGGAGAAAGTATCGCTCAAGCTTGATGGAGGCTTAATTCAATGTTATATTCATGCCCAAATCATGTGCTCTCAAGAGAAATTATTAGTCAAAATTTTTATGCTCGGCTTTCTCTCAATAATCGCTCCATGCTCGATACTTCTTGTATTGGTTCTTTTATGATGAAGACTATTGAATTCAGAGGGGATTTATTGGAAAGAATTAAACGCAACTCTGAAGATTGGGGACTCGACGAAGGTAAGGAGTCAGGTATAAAACCTAAGTTTGATTGTGTTAAATCTTTTATGGATACCGATGTTTTTCGTGAATTTAGCACTAAATATGGACTTGACTCTGAGATAGTAGCTTCTTTCTGTGAATCATTTGCTACTCATGTTGATCTCCCTAAGGAGAAGTGGTTTAAATATCATCCTCCCATTGAAGTAAAAGCAGTTGAACCTATTAAAGTTGAAGAAAAGACTATCACTTATAATGTTGATCCTATTGTTCCTACCGCTTATATCGAGAAACCACCTTTCCCTGTTAGAATTAAGGATCATGCTAAAGCTTCAACTGTGGTTTGTAAGAGTGATGCTAGAACACCTACACCCTCTGAGCAAATTAAAGTTGAACCTAGTATTGCTATGGTTAAGGATCTCTTGGTCGATAATATTGATGGGCATGTTATTTACTTCTATAATGAAGCTTCTAGAATTGCTAGAACCGATACTAAAAATAAACATAGACCTATTGTCGGCATGCCTGTTGTTTCTGTTAAAATAGGAGATCATTGTTATCATGGCTTATGCAATATGGGTTCTAGTGCGAGTGCAATACCTCATTCCTTATACAAAGAAATTATGCATGATATTGCACCTGCTGTGATAGAAAATATTGATGTTACAATTAAGCTTGCCAATAGAGATACTATTTCACTAGTTGGGATTGTTAGAGATATTGAAGTCTTGTGTGGGAAAGATAAATATCCTACTGATTTTCTTGTTCTTGGTTCCCCACAAGATGACTTTTGCCCCATTATATTTGGTAGATCCTTCTTGAATACTGTTAATGCTAGGATAGATTGCGAAAAGGATATTGTTACTGTTGGTTTAGGGGATATGTCTCATGATTTTAATTTTGCTAACTTTCGTAGACAACCCCATGGTAAAGAATTACCTAGTAAAGATGAAATTATTGGTCTTGCTTCTATCGCCGTGCCTCCTAATGATCCTTTAGAAAAATATTTGCTAGACCATGAAAATGATATGTTTATGAATGAAAGAAGGGAAATAGATGAAGTATTCTTTAAACAGGGACCTATTTTGAAACACAACTTGCCTGTTGAAATTCTAAGGGATCCTCCTCCACCCAAGGGTGATCCCGTGTTTGAGCTTAAACCATTACCTGATACTCTTAAATATGCTTATCTTGATGAGAAAAAGATATATCCTCTTATTATTAGTGCTAACCTTTCAGAGCAGGAAGAAGAGAAATTATTGAAAACTCTGAAGGAGCAACGCGCTGCTATTGGATATACTCTTGATGATCTTAAGGGCATTAGTCCCACTCTATGCCAGCACAAAATAAAATTGGAGAAAGACGTTAAACCAGTTGTTGATCACCAACGACGGTTAAATCCTAAGATGAAAGAAGTGGTAAGAAATGAAATACTAAAGCTTCTGGAGGAAGGTATAATTTATCCTGTTGCTGATAGTCAGTGGGTAAGTCCTGTCCATTGTGTCCCTAAGAAGGGAGGTATTACTGTTGTTCCTAATGATAAAGATGAATTGATCCCACAAAGGATTGTCATAGGTTATAGAATGGTAATTGATTTCCGCAAATCGAATAAAGCTACTAGAAAAGATCATTACCCTTTACCTTTTATTGATCAAATGTTAGAAAGATTATCCAAACATACACATTTTTGCTTTCTAGATGGTTATTCTGGTTTCTCTCAAATACATGTGTTTAAAGAGGATCATGATAAGACCACTTTTACTTGCCCTTTCGGTACCTTTACTTATATATGTATGCCTTTTGGTTTATGTAATGCACCTGCTACCTTTCAAAGATGTATGACTGCTATATTCTCTGACTTTTGTGAAAAGATTGTTGAGGTTTTCATGGATGATTTCTCCGTGTATGGAACTTCTTTTGATGATTGCTTAAGCAACCTTGACTAAGTCTTGCAGAGATGTGAGGAAACTAATCTAGTCTTGAATTGGGAGAAGTGCCACTTTATGGTTAATGAAGGTATTGTCTTGGGGCATAAAATTTCTGAAAGACGTATTGAAGTTGATAAAACGAAAGTTGATGCTATTGAAAAGATGCCGTGTCCTAAGGACATCAAAGGTATAAGAAGTTTCCTTGTCATGCCAGTTTTTATAGGAGGTTCATTAAAGAATTCTCTAAAATTTCTAGGCCTCAACCTAATCTCTTACAAAAAGATGTTCCTTTTTTATTTGATGATGATTGTGTAGAAGCATTTGAAATACTTAAGAAAGCCTGATTTCTGCACCTATTGTTCAGCCACCTGATTGGAATTTACCCTTTGAAATTATCTGTGGTGCTAGTGATTATGCTGTAGGTGTTGTTCTAGGACAAAGAGTTGATAAGAAATTAAATGTTATCCTATATGCTAGTAAAACTCAAGACAGTGCCCTGAGAAATTATGCTACTACTGAAAAAGAATTTTTAGCAGTTGTATTTGCTTGTGGTAAGTTCAGACCTTATATTGTTGATTCTAAAGTAACTGTTCACACTGATCATGCTGCTATTAAATATCTTATGGAAAATAAAGATGCTAAACCTAGACTTATTAGATGGTTTCTGTTGCTACAAGAATTTGATTTGCATATTATTGATAGAAAGGGAGCTGAGAACCCCGTTGCAGACAACTTGTCTAGGTTAGAGAATGTTCTTGATGACGCACTACCTATTGATGATAGCTTTCCGGATGAACAATTAGCTATCATAAATGCTTCTCGTACTGCTCCATGGTATGCTGATTATGCTAATTACATTGTTGCTAAATTTATACCACCTAGTTTCACATACCAGCAAAAGAAAAAGTTTTTATATGATTTAAGACATTACTTCTGGGATGACCCACACCTTTATAAAGGAGTAGATGGTGTTATTAGACGTTGTGTACCTGAGCATGAACAGGAACAGATCCTACACAAGTGTCACTCCGAGGCTTATGGAGGACACCACGCTGGAGATAGAACTGCACATAAGGTATTGCAATCCGGTTTTTATTGGCCTACTCTCTTCAAAGATGCCCGTAAGTTTGTCTTGTCTTGTGATGAATGTCTAAGAATTGGTAATATTAGTAGACGTCAAGAAATGCCTATGAACTATTCACTTGTTATTGAACCATTTGATGTTTGGGGCTTTGATTATATGGGACCTTTTCCTTCCTCTAATGGGTATACACATATTTTAGTTGCTGTTGATTACGTTACTAAGTGGGTAGAAGCTATTCCAACTAGTAGTGCTGATCATAACACTTCTATTAAGATGCTTAAAGAAGTTATTTTTCCGAGGTTTGGAGTCCCTAGATACTTAATGACTGATGGTGGTTCACTTTTTATTCATGGTGCTTTTCGTGAAATGCTTGCTAAGTACGATGTTAATCATAGAATTGCATCTCCATACCACCCACAGTCTAGTGGTCAAGTAGAACTGACTAATAGAGAGATTAAATTAATTTTGCAAAAGACTGTTAATAGATCTAGAAATATTTAGTCCAAGAAACTTGGTGATGCATTATGGGCCTATAGAACTGCATATAAAAATCCTATGGGTATGTCTTCGTATAAAATGGTTTATGGAAAAGCATGTCACTTACCTCTCGAACTAGAACATAAGGCATATTGGGCCATTAAAGAGCTCAATTGTGATCAAACTTGCCGATGAGAAGAGACTATTTGACATTAGCTCACTTGATGAGTGGAGAACCCAGGCCTATGAGAATGCCAAAATGTTTAAAGAAAAAGTTAAAAGATGGCATGACAAAAGGATACAAAAGTGTGAGTTTAATGTAGGTGATTATGTTTTGTTATACAACTCTCGTTTAAGATTTCTTTTTTGCAGGAAAACTTCTCTCTAATTGGGAAGGTCCTTACGTTATCGAGGAGGTCTATCATTCCGGTGCCATAAAAATCAACAACTTCGAAGGCACAAATCCGAAAGTGGTGAACAGTCAAAGAATCAAACATTATATCTCAGGTAATCCCATAAATGTTGAAACTAATGATATTGAAACCGTAACCCCTGAAGAGTACATAAGGGACACTTTCCAGAATGTTTCAGACTCGGAAAAGGAATAGGTATGTGGTATGGTAAGTAAACCGACTCCAAAACAATTCTAATAGCAATTTTTCTCCGTTTTGGAATATTTAAGGAAATATGAAAATAATAAGTAGTCCGGGAAGGACACGAGGCATCCACGAGGGTGGAGGGCGCGCCCCCTGCCTCGTGGACACCTCGTGTGCCCTTCGGACTCCGTTTTCTT